>NC_061511.1:2819058-2977215 GCF_022539505.1 Lolium rigidum | reverse complement strand
GAGCCTAGCATGTACAGACATGGTTGATACGTCTCCAACGTATCTATAATTTCTGATGTTCCATGCTTGTTTTATGACAATACCTACATGTTTTGTTCACACTTTATGATGATTCTATGCATTTTGTGGAACTAACCTATTGACAAGATGCTGAAGTGCCAGTTCCTGTTTTCTGCTGTTTTTGGTTTCAGAAATCCTAGTAAGGAAATATTCTCGGAATTGGACGAAATCAATGCCCAGTATCTTATAATTCCACGAAGCTTCCAGAACAACCGAGAGGGACCAGAGGAGAGCCACAGGGCCCCCACACATGTGGCCGGCGCAGCCCAAGGGGGGGCGCGCCCCCTATTGTCTGGCAGCCTCGTCAGCCCTCCGACTCCGACTCTTCGCCTATAAGAAGCTCCCTGACCTAAATCTTCGATACGAATAAGCCACGGTACGAGAAACCTTCCAGATCCGCCGCCATCGCGAAGCCAAGATCTGGGGGACAGGAGTCTCTGTTCCGGCACGCCGCCGGGACGGGGAAGTGCCCCCGGAAGGCATCTCCATCGACACCACCGCCATCTTCATCACCGCTGTTGTCTCCCATGAGGAGGGAGTAGTTCTCCATCGAGGCTAAGGGCTGTACCGGTAGCTATGTGGTTAATCTCTCTCCTATGTACTTCAATATAATGATCTCATGAGCTGCCTTACATGATTGAGATTCATATGATGAGCTTTGTATCACTATTAATCTATGTGCTACTCTAGTGATGTTATTAAAGTACTCTATTACTCCTCCATGATGTAATGGTGACAGTGTGTGCATCATGTAGTACTTGGCGTAGTTTATGATTGTGATCTCTTGTAGATTATGAAGTTAACTATTACTATGATGGTATTGATGTGATCTATTCCTACTTTCATAGCTTGATGGTGACAGTGTGCATGCTATGTTAGTACTTGGTATAATTGCGTTGGTCTATCATGCACTCTAAGGTTATTTAAATATGAACATCGAATGTTGTGGAGCTTGTTAACTCCGGCAATGAGGTGCTCTTGTAGCCCTACACAACTAATGGTGTTCATCATCCAACAAGAGAGTGTAGAGTGGTTTTATTATGTGATCAATGTTGGGAGTGTCCACTACTGAAAGTATGATCCCTAGGCCTTGTTTCCAAATACTGCAATCATCGCTTATTTACTCGTTTTACTCGCATCTTTACTTCCTGCAATATTACTACCATCAATCGCACGCCAGCAAGCTATTTTCTGGCACCGTTACTACTGCTCATATTCATTCATACCACCTGTATTTCACTATCTCTTCGCCGAACTAGTGCACCTATACATCTGACAAGTGTATTAGGTGTGTTGGGGACACAAGAGACTTCTTGTATCGTGATTGCGGGGTTGCTTGAGAGGGATATCTTTGACCTCTTCCTCCCTGAGTTCGATAAACCTTGGGTGATCCACTTAAGGGAAAACTTGCTGCTATTCTACAAACCTCTGCTCTTGGAGGCCCAACACTGTCTGCAAGAATAGAAGCGTGCGTAGACATCAAGCTATTTTCTGGCACCGTTGCCGGGGAGGAAAGGTAAAAGGCACTCACACTCCGGTCCTAGGTAACTAAGCTATTTTCTGGCGCCGTTGCCGGGGAGGTAAGGTAAAAGGTACACACACTCCGGATCTCGGCAACTAAGCTATTTTCTGGGTGAGTGCTCGAAGCTATTTCCTTTAGATCCTGCAATTGCATCTTTTTGTTTCTTGTTAAACACTAGTAAGGCATAATGGAAAACAACTCGTGAGCTTTTTAATCTATTTCCTGAGTTAAGACATAAATGGTGTGTTGCAAAAATTAAAAAACCTATGGAACCTTATTTGCATGCTAATGGCAATGTTATTAGTATGAATACTTTGAACACCACTGTTGCTAATGATATGGAAAATTCTAAGCTTGGGGAAGCTGGTTTTGATGAGCATGATATTTTTAGTCCCCCAAGCATGGAGGAGAAAATTTTCGTTGATGATACTTTGCCTCCTATTTATAATGATTATAATGATAGTAGTCTTTTGGTGCCGCCTACTATGGAGGATAAATCTAATTATGATTACAATATGGCTCCTATATTGATGATAGCTACTTTGTTGAATTTGCTCCCACTACAATTAATAAGAATGACTATGCTTATGTTGGGAGTAGCAATAATTTTATGCATGAGACTCATGATAAGAATGCTTTATGTGATAATTATATTGTTGAGTTTGCTTATGATGTTACTGGATATTATTATGAGAGAGGAAAATATGGTTGTAGAAATTTTCATGTTACTAAAACACCTCTCTATATGCTGAAATTTTTGAAGTTACACTTGTTTTATCTTTCTATGCTTGTTGCATTATGCCTACATGACTTGTTTATTTACGAGATTCCTTTTCATAGGAAGTGGGTTAGGCTTAAATTTGTTTTGAATTTACTTCTTGATGCTCTCTTTTGCTTCAACGCTTATTTCTTGCGAGTGCATCATTAAAATTGTTGAGCCCATCTTAATGGATATAAAGAAAGCACTTCTTGGAAGATAACCCATGTTTTTATTTTGCTACTGTTTTGTTGTGTCTTGGAAGTTGTTACTACTGTAGCAACCTCTCCTTATCTTTATTTTATTGCATTGTTGTGCCAAGTAAAGTCTTTGATAGTAAGGTTGATACTAGATTTGGATTACTGCGCAGAAACAGATTTATGTCTATCACGAATTTGGGCAGTGTTCTCTGTAGGTAACTCAGAAAAATCTGCCAATTTACGTGAGTGATCCACAGATATGTACGCAACTTTCATTCAATTTGAGCATTTTCATCTGAGCAAGTTTGGTGCCTCTAAAAAATTCGTCTATACTGATTGTTCTGTTTTGACAGATTCTGCCTTTTATTTCCTCTTTTGCTGTGTTGGATGGATTTCTTTGTTCCATTAACTTCCAGTAGCTTTGGGCAATGTCCAAAAGTGTTAACAATGATTGTGTCACCTCTGAACATGTGAATTTTTTATTATGCACTAACCCTCTAATGAGTTTGTTTTGAGTTTGGTGTGGAGGAAGTTTTCAAGGGTCAAGAGAGGAGGATGATACAATAGGATCAAGAAGAGTGAAAGCTCTAAGCCTGGGGATGCCCCCGTGGTTCATCCCTGCATATTTCAATAAGACTCAAGCATCTAAGCTTGGGGATGCCCAAGGCATCCCCTTCTTCATCGACAACATTATCAGGTTTCTCTAGTGAAACTATATTTTTATTCCATCACATCTTATGTGCTTTACTTCGAGCGTCTGTGTATTTTATTTTCGTTTTGTTATTTTCATTCTCTGAATAAATGCTTGTGTGGGAGAGAGACACGCTCCGCTGGTTCATATGAACACATGTGTTCTTAGCTTTATTCTTAATGTTCATGGCGAAGGTTGAAACTGCTTCGTTAATTGTTATATGGTTGGAAACAGAAAATGCTACATGTGGTAATTGGTATAATGTCTTGAATAATTTGATACTTGGCAACTGTTGTGCTCATGTTTAAGCTCTTGCATCATATACTTTGCACCTACTAATGAAGAACTACATAGAGCTTGTTAAAATTTGGTTTGCATGATTGGTCTCTCTAAGGTCTAGATATTTTCTAGTAAGGGTTTGAACAACAAGGAAGGCAATGTATAGTCTTATAATGCTTGCAATATGTTCTTATGTGAGTTTTGATGTACTATTTCATACTTTTGTTTGCTTCAAACAACCTTGCTAGCCTAAGCCTTGTACTGAGAGGGAATACTTCTCGTGCATCCAAAGTCCTTGAGCCAAAAACTATGCCATTTGTGTCCACCATACCTACCTACTACATGGTATTTTCTGCCATTCCAAAGTAAATTGCTTGAGTGCTATCTTTAAACAATTCAAAAGTTATTACCTCTTATTTGTGTCAATGTTTTATAGCTCATGGGGAAGTATGTGGTGTTTCTTTCAATCTTGTTGGGCAACTTTCACCAATGGACTAGTGGCTTCATCCGCTTGTCCAATAATTTTGCAAAAAGAGCTGGCAATGGGATTCCCAGTCCCAAATTAATCAACCTTCATAATTTTACAAAAAAAATAGACACTCCTCCATGGTATGTGATTGTTGGACGGCACCCGAGGATTCGGTTAGCCATGGCTTGAGAAAGCAAAGGTGGGGAGGAGTGTCATCTAAATGAAACTAAAATAAAAAGGCACTCCTTCATGGTATGAGATTGTTGGAAAGCACCCGAGGATTCGGTTAGCCATGGTTTGTGAAAGCAAGGTTGGAAGGAGTGCCACCCAAAAACAAAAATTCATGGGAGCCGCTCTTTGAAAGTCTGTCTGGCAAGGGGGTTAGAGTGCCCACTACCATTCGTTGACAACAACAAACACTTCTCAAAACTTTACTTTTATGCTCTCTTTATGTTTTCAAAATAAAAGCTCTAGCACAAATATAGCAATCCATGCTTCCCTCTGTGAAGGGCCATTCTTTTACTTTATGTTGAGTCAGTTTACCTACTTCCTTCCATCTTAGAAGCAAACACTTGTGTCAACTGTGCATCGATTCTTACATGCTTGCTTATTGCACTTATTATTTTACTTTATGTTGACAATTATCCATGAGATATGCATGTTGAAAGTTGAAAGCAACCGCTGAAACTTAATCTTCCTTTGTGTTGCTTCAATGCCTTTACTATGAATCTATTGCTTTATGAGTTAACTCTTATGCAAGACTTATTAATGCTTGTCTTGAAAGTACTATTCATGAAAAGTCTTTGCTATATGATTCAGTTGTTTACTCATTATCTTTACCATTGCTTTGAATCACTTCATTCATATCATGTGCTTTACAATAGTATGATCAAGATTATGTTAGTAGCATGTCACTTCAGAAATTATCTTTGTTATCGTTTACCTACTCGAGGACGAGTAGGAACTAAGCTTGGGGATGCTGATACGTCTCCAACGTATCTATAATTTCTGATGTTCCATGCTTGTTTTATGACAATACCTACATGTTTTGTTCACACTTTATGATGATTTTATGCATTTTCTTGAACTAACCTATTGACAAGATGCCGAAGTGCCGCTCCTCGTTTTCGCTGTTTTTGGTTTCAGAAATCCTAGTAAGGAAATATTCTCGGAATTGGACGAAATCAACGCCCAGTATCTTATAATTCCACGAAGCTTCCAGAACACCCGAGAGGGACCAGAGGAGAGCCACAGGGCCCCCACACATGCGGCCGGCGCGGCCCAAGGGGGGCGCCCCCTATTGTCTGGCGGCCTTGTCAGCCCTCCGACTCCGACTCTTCGCCTATAAGAAGCTCCCTGACCTAAATCTTCGATACGAATAAGCCACGGTACGAGAAACCTTCCAGAGCCGCCGCCATCGCGAAGCCAAGATCTGGGGGACAGGAGTCTCTGTTCCGGCACGCCGCCGGGACGGGGAAGTGCCCCGAAGGCAGCTCCATCGACACCACCGCCATCTTCATCACCGCTGCTGTCTCCCATGAGGAGAGAGTAGTTCTCCATCGAGGCTAAGGGCTGTACCGGTAGCTATGTGGTTAATCTCTCTCCTATGTACTTCAATACAATGATCTCATGAGCTGCCTTACATGATTGAGATTCATATGATGAGCTTTGTATCACTATTAATCTATGTGCTACTCTAGTGATGTTATTAAAGTACTCTATTCCTCCTCCATGATGTAATGGTGACAGTGTGTGCATCATGTAGTTCTTGGTGTAGTTTATGATTGTGATCTCTTGTAGATTATGAAGTTAACTATTACTATGATGGTATTGATGTGATCTATTCCTCCTTTCATAGCTTGATGGTGACAGTGTGCATGCTATGTTAGTACTTGGTATAATTGCGTTGGTCTATCATGCACTCTAAGGTTATTTAAATATGAACATCGAATGTTGTGGAGCTTGTTAACTCCGGCATTGAGGTGCTCTTTTAGCCCTACACAATTAATGGTGTTCATCATCCAACAAGAGAGTGTAGAGTGGTTTTATTATGTGATCAATGTTGAGAGTGTCCACTAGTGAAAGTATGATCCCTAGGCCTTGTTTCCAAATACTGCAATCATCGCTTATTTACTGTTTTACTGCATCTTTACTTCCTGCAATATTACTACCATCAATTGCATGCCAGCAAGCTATTTTCTGACACCGTTACTACTGCTCATATTAATTCATACCACTTGTATTTCACTATCTCTTCGCCGAACTAGTGCACCTGTACATCTGACAAGTGTATTAGGTGTGTTGGGGACACAAGAGACTTCTTGTATCGTGATTGCAGGGTTGCTTGAGAGGGATATCTTTGACCTCTTCCTCCCTGAGTTCGATAAACCTTGGGTGATCCACTTAAGGGAAAACTTGCTGCTGTTCTACAAACCTCTGCTCTTGGAGGCCCAACACTGTCTACAAGAATAGAAGCGTGCGTAGACATCAATGGTCTCAGAACACGTGATACCGAAAGGTAGAGCATGAATCATATGATTGATATGATGAACACTTTAAGTGTTCTCCATTGAAATTACATCTTGTCTCGTGATGATTGGACTTAGGTGTGATGGATTTGGTTCGTGTGATCACTAAGACAATTCGAGGGATATTGTTTTGAGTGGGAGTTCACCTAGATTTTTAATTATGTTGAATTAAAATTTGAACTCAATTTGTCATAAACTTAGTCTAAACTATTGCAAATATATGTTGTAGATATGGCATCCCCAATCAATTTTAACCAGTTCCTAGAGAAAGAAAAGCTTAAGAGCAACGGTAGCAACTTCACCGACTGGTTCCGTCATGTGAGGATCTTCCTCGCTGGCGGAAATCTCCAATATGTGCTTGATGCACCGCTAGGTGACCCTCCTGCAGAAACTGAAACCGATGAAGTAAAGAATGTTTACGCTACTCGAAAAGCTCGGTACTCTCAAGTTCAGTGTGCCATCATGTGCAGTCTGGAAGCCAATCTTCAAAAACGTTTTGAGCACCACGATCCTCATGAGTTGGTCAATGAGCTGAAAGCTATATTTGAAACTCATGCGGCCATGAATGCTATGAAGCATCGAAACACTTCTTCAGCTGCATGATGGAAGAAGGCAGCTCCGTTAGTGAGCACATGCTCGTTATGACCGGGCATGCGAAGAAACTCAGTGACTTGGGAATAGTGATTCCTAACGGACTTGGGATTAATCGTGTCCTTCAATCACTGCCACCTAGTTACAAGAACTTTGTGATGAACTACAACATGCAGAACATGAACAAAGTGAAAGGATCGTATACCGCACCTAGAGGGGGGGGGGGGGTGAATAGGTTCTAACCAATTTTTAGTTCTTTTTCAATTTGGGCTTGACACAAAAGGTAAATTCTCTAGATATGCAACTAAGTGAATTTACCTATATGACAAGACTAACAACTAAGCAAGATATAGCTAGGCAATATAAGAAATAGAATAGGATAGAGGTAACCGAGAGTGGAGCACGCGATGACACGGAGATGATTCCCGTAGTTCCCTTCCTTTGCAAGAAGGTACGTCTACGTTTGGAGGAGTGTGGTTGCTACGAAAGCCAAACCAACAGCCACGAAGGCTTCACTCAAATCTCCGGTGAGCAACGCCACGAAGGCCTAGCCCACTTCCACTAAGGGATTTCCTCGAGGCGGAAACCGGGCCTTTACAAGGTTCTTGGGGCACACATCCACAACCGAATTGGAGGCTCCCAAATCTGTTACAACACAACAATCAACAACAATACATCAACACAAATCAACTAGGGATCCAAAGAGGAACACTAGCAAGGGGGGCCCTCAACAAAATGAGGGGGAAATGCAAATTGCTTCGGTGAAGATGTAGATCGGGGTCTTCTCCTTCGATTCTCCAAAGCACAAGGGATTTGGGTGGTTGAGGGAGGAGATCTGATGGATTTGATGTTCTTGGTGGCTCAACAATGGTGTATGTCCTTTTTGGGAGGAGAATGAGCAACCCTAGCACAAAGGAGAAGAAGCCTTTAAATAGAGGCTGCCGATTCAGCCGTTGGAGCGTTGGAGAGGGGTGGCCGGTAGTACCGGCCAGTTTGGGCCGGTACTACCGCTCCTTAGGCGACGCGCGCGACCATCAGGAGGCGGCCACGTGGCCAGAGGGGCTCGGTCCGGGAGGGGGGGGCGGAGCCTCCGGCCGGGGTACCGGTCGAGGTACCGCCGGGGCTCCAACCCCCCTGGCTTGTATACTGAGCCGCCCCGCCGCCACCGGTACCTTGGGCGGTACCATGGCCGGAGCCTCCGGCTGTGGCCAGGCCGGCGGTACCGCCCAAGCCTCCGGCTTCTCTCTTCTTTTCTTCTTTTCTTTTTCTCTTCTTCTTCTCATTTCTTTCTTTCTTCTTTTCTTTCTTTTCTCTTCCGATATCTTGCATACTCTTCACGTTTTGAGCATCTAGAGAATGTAATAACCTACAAATCTTATAAACCGAAATGTTCATATATTATCATTGTCATCAACACCAAAACTACATATAAAATGAGATATGATCTTTCACAAAGAGTTACCTGAACTCTTTGGCATGCTAAAAGCTGCTGAGATTGAGATCAAGAAAGAGCACCAAGTGTTGATGGTCAACAAGACCACCAGTTTCAAGAAACAGGGCAAGTCTAAGGGAAAATTCAAGAAGGTGGCAAGAAAGCTGCCACGCCTCCTATGAAACCTAAGAACGGCCCTAAGCCTGATGCTGAGTGCTATTACTGCAAGGAGAAGGGACACTGGAAGCGTAATTGCTCCAAGTATCTGGCTGATCTGAAGAGCGGCCTTGTCAAGAAGAAGAAAGAAGGTGTATCTGATATACATGTTATAGATGTTTATCTCACTAGTTCTCGTACTAGTACCTGGGTATTTGATACTGGTTTGGTTGCTCATATTTGTAACTTGAAACAGGAACTAAAGAATAAATGAAGACTACTGAAGGATGAAGTGACGATGCGCGTTGGAAACGGATCCAAAGTCGATGTGATCGCTGTCGGCACACTTCCTCTACATCTACCTTCGGGATTAGTTTTAAGCCTAAATAATTGTTATTTTGTACTCGCGTTGAGCATGAACATTATATCTGGATCTTGTTTAATGCAAGACGGTTATTCATTCAAGTCTGGGAATAATGGTTGTTCTATTTTTATGAATAATATCTTTTATGGTCGAGCACCTGAAAAGAATGGCTTATTTCTGTTAGATCTCGATAGTAGTGATACACATATACATAACATTGATACTAAGCGAATTAAATTAAATGATAATTCTACTTATATGTGGCACTCGTCGTCTTGGTCATATTGGAGTGAAACGCATGAAGAAACTCCATACCGATGGATTACTTGAATCACTTGACTTTGAGTCACTTGATAGATGTGAAGCATGTCCGATAGGAAAAATGACTAAGACTCCATTCTCTCGGTATGATGGAGCGAGCTACCGACTTATTGGAAATCATACATACCGATGTATGCGGACCAATGAGTGTAGCATCGCGCGGTGGTTATCGTTATGTTCTAACCTTCACAGATGATCTGAGTAGATATGGGTATATCTATTTCATGAAACATAAATCCGAAACTTTCGAGAAGTTTAAGGAATTCCAAAGTGAAGTAGAAAATCAACGTAACAAGAAGATTAAATTTCTACGATCTGATTGCGGAGGTGAATACCTGAGTTATGAGTTTGGCATGCATTTAAAGAAATGCGGAATACTTTCACAATTGACACCGCCGGGAACACCTCAACGAAACGGTGTGTCCGAACGTCGTAATCGAACTCTCTTAGATATGGTTCGTTCTATGATGTCTCTTACAGATTTGCCGTTATCATTTTGGAGTTATGCATTAGAGACAGCCGCATTCACTTTAAATAGAGCACCATCAAAATCCGTAGAAACGACACCGTATGAATTATGGTTTAATAAGAAACCTAAGTTGTCGTTCCTTAAAGTTTGGGGTTGCAAAGCCTATGTAAAGAAGTTACAACCGGACAAGCTAGAACCCAAAGCGGAGAAATGCGTCTTCATAGGATACCCTAAGGAAACTATAGGGTACACTTTCTATCACAGATCCGAAGGCAAAATCTTTGTTGCTAAGAACGGAACCTTTCTTGAGAAAGAATTTCTCACTAAAGAAGTGACTGGAAGAAAAGTAGAACTCGTTCAGATTGATGAATGTTTACTCGTTGATCAGAGTAGCGCAGTACCAGAAGTTGTTCCTGTGCCGCATGCACCAACAATAGATGAAGCTAATGATAATGATCATGAAACTTCGAACGAGGAAGCTATTGAACCTCGCAGATCGACAAGGGAACGTGCCACTCCTGATTGATATGATCCTTGTCTAAATGTCATGATTGTGGACAACAATGATGAAGACCCTGCGACGTATGAAGAAGCGATGATGAGCCCAGATTCCAAAAAATGGAAAGAAGCCATGAAATCCGAAATGGGATCCATGTATGATAACAAAGTGTGGACTTTGGTAGACTTACCTGATAGCCGCAAGGCCGTCGAGAATAAATGGATCTTCAAGAGAAAAACAGATGCCGATGGTAATATTACTCGTCTATAAAGCTCGACTTGTCGCAAAGGGTTTCCGACAAATTCAAGGAGTTGACTACGATGAGACTTTCTCACCTGTAGCGAAGCTAAAATCTGTGAGGATTTTGTTAGCAATAGCTGCATTTTTCGATTATGAGATTGGCGTATGGATGTCAAAACGGCGTTCCTTAATGGAGACATTGAGGAAGAGTTGTATATGGTACAACCCAAAGGTTTTGTCGATCCTAAAAATGCCGACAAAGTATGCAAACTTCAGCGTTCAATTTATGGACTCGAAGCAAGCATCGAGAAGTTGGAACCGACGCTTTGATAAGGTGATCAAAGACTTCGTGTTTATACAAGTGTCATGGAGAGGCCTCGTATTTACAAGAAAGTGAGTGGGAGCTCAGTAGCGTTCCCGATATTATATGTAGATGACATATTATTGATTGGGAATGATATAGAACTATTAAGCAAGTGTAAAAGGTTATTTGAATAATAGTATTTCAATGAAAGACCTTGGTGAAGCATCGTATATATCAGGCATCAAGATTTATAGAGATAGATCAAGATGCCTAATAGGGCTATCACAGAGTACATACCTGGACAAGATTCTAAAAAAGTTTAGAATGGACGAAAGTAAGAAAGGATTCTTACCTATGTTACCAGGCAAGGTCTTGAGTAAGACTCAAGGACCGGCTACGGTAGAAGAAAGAGAAAGGATGAGTCAGATCCCCTATGCCTCGGCAGTAGGCTCTATTATGTATGCCATGCTATGTACAAGACAAGATATAGCACATGTTGTTAGTTTGACTAGCAGATATCAAAGTGATCCAGGAATGGAACACTGGACAGCGGTTAAGAATATCCTGAAGTACTTGAAAAGAACTAAGGATATGTTTCTTTGTTATGGAGGTGACCAAGAGCTCGTTGTAACAAGTTACACCGATGCAAGTTGGAACACCGATCCCGATGACTCTAAGTCACAGTCCGGGTACGTGTTTATATTGAATGGTGCTGCAGAAGCCGGGCAAGATCGAAGCGAGTGCACGGTGGCGAAGTCTTCAACGTAATCGGAGTACATAGCGGCTTCGTAGGCTTCATCGAAGCGGTATGGATGAAGAGGTTCATTGTAGAGCTCGGTGTGGTTCCTAGTGCATTGGACCCACTAGTCATCTACTGTGATAACAAGGGTGCCATCGCCAATGCACAAGAACCAAGGTCACACAAGAGGCTGAAGCATATCAAGTTGTGTTACCACTCGATTCGCGAGTACATCGAAGATGGAGAAGTAAAGATTTGCAAAGTACACACCGATCCGAATGTAGCAGATCCGTTGACTAAAGCTCTCCCTAGGGCAAAGCATGACCAACACCGGAATGCCATGGGTGTTAGGTACCTTACAATATAATCTAGATTATTGACTCTAGTGCAAGTGGGAGATCTGTTGGAGATATGCCCAAGAGGCAATAATAAAAGTGGTTATTATATATCTTTATGTTTATGATAAATGTTTATATACCATGCTATAATTGTATTAACCGAAACATTGATACATGTGTGATATATAAACAACAAAGAGTCCCTAGTATGCCTCTTAACTAGCTTGTTGATTAATGGATGATTAGTTTCATAATCATGAACATTGGATGTTATTAATAACAAGGTTATATCATTATATGAATGATGTAATGGACACACCCAATTAAGTGTAGCATAAGATCACGTCATTAAGTTATTTGCTATAAGCTTTCGATACATAGTTACCTAGTCCTTATGACCATGAGATCATGTAAATCACTTATACTGGGAAAGGTACTTTGATTACATCAAACGCCACCGTGTAAATGGGTGGTTATAAAGGTGG
Organism: Lolium rigidum; assembly: GCF_022539505.1. Lineage (NCBI taxonomy): Eukaryota > Viridiplantae > Streptophyta > Magnoliopsida > Poales > Poaceae > Lolium > Lolium rigidum. The sequence continues at coordinate 2,964,771 of NC_061511.1, read as the reverse complement.
GATTAAGTATCCGGAAAGTATGAGTTGAGGCATATGGATCAACAATGGGATTTGTCCATCCCGATGACGGATAGATATACTCGGGCCCTCTCGGTGGGATGTCGTCTAAATGTCTTGCAAGCATATGAATAAGTTCATAAGAGACCACATACCACGGTACGAGTAAAGAGTACTTGTCAGGAGACGAGGTTGAACAAGGTATAGAGTGATACCGATGATAGACCTCGGACAAGTAAAATATCGCGTGACAAAGGGAATTGGTATCGTATGTGTATGGTTCATTCGATCACTAAAGTCATCGTTGAATATGTGGGAGCCATTATGGATCTCCAGATCCCGCTATTGGTTATTGGTCGGAGAAAGTTCTCACCCATGTCCACATAGTTCGCGAACCGTAGACTTAAGGTTTGATGTTGTAATGGTAGAACTTGAATATGGAATGGAGTTCGAAGTATTGTTCGAAGTCTCGGATGGGATCCCGGACATCATGAGGAGTTCCGGAATGGTCCGGAGAATAAGATTCATATATAGGAAGTCATTTTATAAGTTTGAAAATGATCCGGTGATTTTATGGAAGGTTCTAGAAGGTTCTAGAAAAGTCCAGAAGAAGTCACTAAGGAAGGAGGAGTCCCGGAGGGACTCCACCTCCCCATGGCCGGCCAACCCTAGAGGAGGGAGTCCAAGGTGGACTCCACCTAGGGGGCCAGCCACCCCCCCTCATGGAAGGGTGGGAATCCCACTTGGGTGGGAGTCCTACCTTGGGTAGGTTTCCCTACTACATGGAAGGTTTTGGGTTGGGGTCTTATTCGAAGACTTGTAGTCCAACACTTGGGGGTTCCACCTATATAATGAGGGGCATAGGGGAGGGGGCCGGACACCACAAAGCCACAAGCTGGCCGCACCCCTTGAGGCCGGCCACCCCCTCTCCCCGAAACCCTAGCCGCCCCACACCTCCTCCTCTCCCGCAACGCTTAGCGAAGCTCCGCCGGAGTTCTCCATCGCCACCGCCACCACGTCGTCGTGCTGCCGGATTCAAGGAGGAGCTACTACTTCCGCCGCCCGCCGGAACGGGGAGAAGGACGTCGTCTTCATCAACACCGAACGTGTGACCGAGTACGGAGGTGCTGCCCGATCGTGGCACCGTGATCAAGATCTTCTACGCGCTTTTGCAAGCGGCAAGTGATCGTCTACCGCAGCAATAAGAGCCTACTATTATAGGCTTTGGAAATCTTCAAGGGTGAGTCTCGATCATCCCCTCGTTGCTCCTGTCTTCTAGATTGCATCTTGGCTTGGATTGCGTTCTCGCGGTAGGAATTTTTTTGTTTTCTATGCAACGAATCCCTACATATGTATCATAGATAATATTTCTGATAAGCTTGTCACGGTAGCCGACCCCTAAAAAGTGAAACGAACAAGCGATGCATAGCAGCTTTGTGGTGAAGAGTCTACAATGCTTAAGAAATGTCCAGGGGTTGGCTGGGAATAGCGGTGTTGAACACCCATAGCAAAAGTGCCGAGCAGGAGCTTCCTGTCCAGAGACTCCGGCCCTGCACGCCGGAGACTTCGGCCGCCAGACCGGAGACTCTGGACAAGTCTCTGGACCGAAAATATCTCGAGGAGCCAGCTAGTGTGCCTCACCCACAATATGGGGGTCCAGAGACTTTCACAAAGTCTCTGGCCCTAGCACTCCGGAGACTCCGGTCTACCCAGGCCGGAGACTCCGGACAAGATTCCGACCTTCTGGTTTCGAAGAGCTGGCCCAAGTGCCTCACGTACAGTATAGGGGTCTGGAGACTCGACCGGAGAACTCCGGACGGAGTCTCTGGTCTATTTTCTTCTGCAACGGTCACATTTATTGTGGGGGTATAAAAGGGACCCTTCTTTTCCAAAGAGAGGTGGCGGCTTGAACTCTCTCTCCACCACTGCTCGAAAGCTCAAAACTCCAAGATCTCCCTCCCTACCCATTTAATCTTGTTGACCTATTCGGAATCAAGGGAGGAACCCTAGATCTACACTTCCACTAAAGGTATTTAAGTATCCCACTTCCGGAGACTACGGTCTGCTCAGGCCGGAGACTCCGAACAAGAGTCCGGCCTTCTAGTTTCGAAGAGCTGGCCCAAGTGCCTCACACACAGTATAGGGGTCCAGAGACTAAACCGGAGACTCCGGACCTAGTCCGGAGACTTCGGCCCATTTTATTCTGCAACGGTCACATTTATTGTGGGGGTATAAAAGGGACCCTTCTTCTCCAAAGAGAGGTGGTGGCTTCAACTTTGTCTCCACCATTGCTCCAAAGCTCAAAACTCCAAGATCTCCCTCCCTAGCCATTCAATCTTGTTGATCTCTTGGGAATCAAGGGAGGAACCCTATATCTACACTTCCACCAATGGGATTTAAGTATCCCACTTGTTTGTAGGAGTTCCATGTTGTGAAACCCTAGCTTTGTGAGAAGTCACCCTCAGAGCCTGCTTTGTGTTGTAAAAGCTCCGTGGTCGGTTGTTGGGAGCCTCCAATTGAGCTGTGGATGAGTGCCCCAACCTCTGTGTAAAGGTGACGGTTGCCACCCACCGGAGAATATGGTTAGGCCTTCGTTTCGTTGGTTGGCCTTCTTGGAACCACACCCCTCCAACGTAGATGTACTTCCCTTTACAAGGAAGGAACTACGAGAATCATACCCTCGTGTCTCCGCGTGCTCCACCTCGGTTACCTCTATACTTTTACCGCACTTTACTACTCGTATCTTGTATTGTGTATTGTTTGTTTGCATCTTGTCATATAGGTAAATTCTCTAGATATGAGAATTTACCTTTGTGTGAAGCCTAAATTGAAAAAGAATTAAAATTTGATATAGCACATATTCACCCCCCTCTAGGTGACATACGATACGATCCTTTCAATTGGTATCAGAGCCTCGACTCTTATTCGGGCTTTACCGCCTAAGAGAGTATGTCCGAGATGGGGCGGATAGTTTGGAGCCCGCATCTATGGAGGACATCAAGGAATTGAAATCGTCAATATCCTCGATGAATGACTCCATAGGTGAATTAAGGGAGATGATGATGAGCTTTATGCAAGCCAATAAACCTCCTATGCCTTTTACCACCACTACCGAGGTTGGCACTCCCAGTGTGCAAAAGACCTCCCTGGGTGCCCCTTCGGAGGCCTAAACCAAGGATCAAGAAGGTAGTGGTGAGACCCTCCCCAAGATAGATCCTAATGCTCCCGGAGTGTACTCGGCGGTTGCTCCTCTGCCCGTGTACTCTCCGGATCCACCCATTCCCCACCCTCACATAACTCAACGAGGACCCCCAGAGCTTAATCCTAATGCTTTCTCCTTGTGGCAAACTAAGATGAAGCCCTATCTAAATTCTTCCTCTATTGAACTATGGAGGCTTGTGATGGAAGGATACAAGCCTAACAATCCAAAAAAAATTGTCTCGTAGGGAAGTGGTTGATTGTCAACTCAATGCCACCGCCTTGTACATGATTCAACATGCCGTAGGTGAGGATGATAGACCTTACATCGAGAAGTCCACCACCGCCAAGACGGCTTGGGATATTCTCTCCAAAGTATTCCTTGGAAGCTCAAGCATGAGGCAAAACAAGTTCGAAGAGGTTTGCAATCAAGACGAATGATTCTACATGGAAGATGGTGAAGATCATCGAGTCATGTACCGCTGCCTCAAGGCCCTTGCTATCAATTTTCGGGACCTTGGTGCCACCCATGTTGATGATAATTAGATCAAGAGGAAGTACATCAATGCTCTCTTGCCCTTTGAACCTGCCGATCTAAGGATCCTCAAGAACAAGCACAACTTTTAGAAAATGACCTCCAATGATGTCATGCAAGAGATGGATGCCTTCAAGGTTGAGTCAAATATTAAGGATGAGACACATGCCCGGGCTATTAGCATGAAGAGAGGAGGAAATCTTGCGTTGAAGGCACATGTTGTTGATGAAGATGAAGAAGATTTGAGGGAAACTAAGTATGAGGGGCACTCCAAGGAGCTCAAACATGATCTACATGGTCACATTACACTTCTTACAAAATCCTTTTGAGACCCTTCCAAGTACAAGTTAAGAGGAAACAAAAGAGGATATGACAAGGGCCCAAGAGCAAGAACTTGCTACAATTGTGGTAACCAAGACCACTTCATTGCTGAGTGCCTGTATGAAAATAGAGAAGATCATGGTGGGAATCTCATCCTCAAGGACAAGTCAAAGGCTCCTCGCAAGAAGCCATTTGTCAAGAAAAGTGGATTTGACATTTGCAAGAAGCCATCGAAGTATGTGTTGAACGAATCTCATCCTCAAGGACAAGTCAAAGGCTCCTCGCAAGAAGCCATTTGTCACGAAAAGTGGATTTGACATTTGCAAGAAGCCATCGAAGTATGTGTTGAACATCCGTGAGGAATATTCTTCCGGGGATGAAGAAGATGACAAAGATGATGCAAGAAGTGAGGTGGTCGCCATTGCTATCACCTACACACCTTCATCATCACTCTTTTAATCCTGAGAACTCCTCCAACAATGCAAGATGCCTTATGGCCAAAACTTCTCTAGATCACTCTTCCGGAGATGAAGAAGATGCTCACGAAGACACGTTGAGTGAGTAGGACACTAGTACCTCTACACCTTTGACATCTCTCTTCGAATCTCCCAATGAGAACCTCTCCTTCAACCTCAACAAGTGCTTAATTCATGGCAAAGATCTCGAGGTAACAACTCCATCTAAACCCACCTCCAAGACTATTGCTTTGGTGAGTGATGTTGAGAATCTCAAGATAAAGAGAGAATTTGTTACTCTAGATAAATTTATCTCTAACTTACAAGGTGAAGCCAAAAAGCATGTCCAAACCCTCATGGATGAACTTTCACATGCTAATGATATTCTTGATCTCAAGGAGAGGTTTGTGAGAGAAACTGCCGATGAGATTGGTGCTTTGTCTCAAGCTCTTGAGGAAGAGCAAGAACTTAGAGAAGCACTAGCGGAAAAGGTGTTTACCATTGAGGAAACTCAAAATGAAACCTTATCTAACCTCACGAAAGAGCGTGATCATGCTATTGCCTTGTATAATGTGCTTAAAAAGGAAAAGTTTGAATTTTGTGTTGGTCATGCTAAACTAACTAAGGAGTTAGAGGAACTTGAAAAGTCTCACAAGGTATTGCAAAGTGAATTCTCTATCCTTACCAGGTCTCATGAGAAACTTCAAATTCAATTTGCTAAAAATGATTTACCTAGCTCTTCTACTCCCTGTGATCATGCCAATGTTATTGAGGAGAACACTAGGTTGAAGGCAAATATTTCTAAGTCCTTTCCTCCCCAAGGTGAGAAATTCTTGGATGATCTTTTGAGGAATCAAAGGTCAAACAATGGGAAGGAGGGACTTGGATTTGGAACAACTTCAAGCAAGAAGACGAACAAGAAGAAAAACAAGAAGAACAAAGAGAAAGTCGTCGGGACCAGAGTCTCCGGTCCATCAACACCGGAGTCTCCATTGTCACCATCTAGACCAGAGTCTCCGGTCAAAGAGAACCGGAGTCTCCGAACCTAAGGACACTAACTTTGCAGGAAAACATAACCCGTGCTATGAATTATATAGAGATTATTATTGTGATGTTTATGCCTACTATGTTGGTCCTTATGAGGGATATGTTGCTTGGTCTATTTGGGTTCCTTAGACCCTTGTTGCTAACAAAAGAGGCCCCATTGAGAAATGGGGACCTAAAACAAGAACTTGATATCTTGTAAGACTATGCCGCCGGAGGGTCAAAATGGGTGCTTGATAGTGGATGCACAAGTCATATGACCGGCGGTAAGAACCTCGTGATGGATTTGAAGCCAAATTTGGACAAAGTGACCGTTACTTTCGGCGACAACTCTAAATCCGAGGTATTGGGTCTTGGCAAGGTTGTGGTTGCACACAACATTACTCTTGTGGACGTCATGCTTGTCAAGACTCTTGGTTATAATTTATTATCCTTTTATGACCTAGGCAAGATGGTTTTGCCATCTTTATTGATATTATGGTTCTCTTGTGGAGCAAGACTCTAAAAGTCGCTTTCGTTTGGTACGCAAAAACAACTTGTATGTGGTGGACCTTTCGGGGGAAACCACTACAAACGTGATGTGCCTATTCAGAAATGTGGACGTGGGTTGGTTGTGGCATCGCCGCTTGGCCCATGTCAACATGAGAACTTTGCAAAGTTTTCACAAGGGAAACCATATTGTGGGACTAAAAGACAATGTTTGTTTTTCCAAATATCGTATTTGTAGGGCTTGTGTTGAGGGTAAAATGCATGATTCTCCGCATCCAAGCAAGACCATCATCTCTTCCAGTAGGATACTAGAACTCCTTCATGTGGACCTTTTTGGCCCCACTAATCATGCAAGTCTTGGTGCGAAGAAACATTTCTTGGTTATTGTTAATGATTATTCAAGGTATACTTGGGTCTATTTTCTCAAGAAGAAGAATGAGTGATACGGGCATGGAGGCCTATCTGGAGCCCAGATTCAGGACTCCACCAACTTAATTATCTTAGTTTATGTAATGGTCATATGTGGGCCAATTAGGGTTTTCATTGATTTGAGTCAGTTTGGTTTGGGCCTGTCCAAACCGAGTTAGGGAGGCCCACTAGGGCTGGCCGGCCACCCCCTCATATAAGGGTGGACATGGCTAGGTTTTAGGTTAGGCAAATTTAGACTAAAGATTAGGGTTTACCCCATTGCGTGTGTTCACGTGTATCATCCCTCTAGGGGTACGGCGCTGCCGTTTATCTATTATATTCGCTGCGGAGGTTCTTGTGTTCATCAAGGATTGCCTAGCTCAAGGTTTGAGGCATATCGTTCATCGATCCGTTGCTTGTTGGATTCGTTCCCTCTTCTCCAGGTTGCGTTCATCGCGTTGTTGGGAGATTCTATCTACCCGGGTTCTCGCTGTGAAAGATCGGGCAACACCTAGGAGGATCTACTGGGATCCCCCTATCATGTGGTATCAGATTTCTGGGTTGCTCACGGTGAGGTTTTGTTGATCGATATCTTCGGATCGGTTTGCATCAGAGGAGTTTGGCTCTAGGTTGAAGGAGGTTGGTTGGAGAAAGTTCGGAGCTGTTGTGGTCCAGTTTTCCCATCATCCATGGTTGTTCCAGGTGTCAAAATCGCGAATTTTGGTGTTTGGAGTCGGGAAGAAGAAGGCAGATCGCGACCCGCTCCAGTCCCAGGGCCGGCCGACCGGTTGCAGGACCGGCCGGGCCGGTGCCAGCCCCGGCCAAACCGGGTCCCTAGCCGGCCAGACCGGTCAAGACCGGGCCCCAGGCCGGTGCCAACAGGGCCAGTTCCAGGGGCTTCTGCCCCCCGTCCGGTTTTCCAGGCCGGTCAACCGGGTCCATGACAGGACCGTTCGGTCATCAGGCCGGTTCAACCGGGATCCCGGCCGGTCCGACCAGCGTACATGCCGGTTCAACCGGGTGGCAGACCGGCCATGCCGGTGTCCATTCCGGCCAGACCGGGCCCTTGATCGACCAAGTTGCTGTTGTTGTGTTGCCTTCGGCAGTCTTGTCTGCTACTTCTGTTTTGACCATAGATTCGTTTCCAGACGATGTGCTTGGCATACGGTGCTCGCGTGGCAAGAAGTCAAGTGTTTTTTACAATGATTATCTTGACATTAGGCTGGGAATACAACGTCATGCATCCAAGCTTGGTTGGTATCTACATCATTTGGCGACAGTTGAGGAGTATGAGGATTGGGAGAAGAACATGGAATTGGGTTTCCATCGATGTCGCTGATACAAAGGAAAGTTCAGTGGTTATGATGCATATGTTCTCGCTCACCGGCGTGTGGACGAGGAGTTAGACAATTATTGGTGTGATGCGGTTGATAGAGGAGAATTTGCTTGTACTTGGGAGGACTTTAAGACTTTTCTTCGTGATGGTTTCGTGTTACCGTATATGGAGGCAAGTGTGCAGCCGTCCAGAGTTGTACATGCAATAGAGGAAATGGGCAAGTGCATAGTTCCTATTAAGGAGGTTGGTCCACTACCAACAGTCACTAAGGGCGAGATGATATCTTCAGAGGAGAGGAAACCTGGCTCTGATACCAAGAGCACTACTGTGACTGTTGAGGAGGATGTACCATTGAGCGGGCTGAATATGCAACTCAAGAAGGTACAAGATGATGATTGCAAGACAGTTGACAAGGGTCAGCGGTGGAGTTTGTTTCAGACTCAGTGCTTTATCAAGGGCAAGGCTTGCAAGTTGATGATTGATGGTGGAAGCTGTACTAATGGCATTAGCAAGGCAATGGTGGCAGCATTGGGGTTGTCTACATGGCGTCTTCTTGAACCTAAGCGTCTTGAGTGGTTGAATAGCTGTGGTGTGCTGAACATTACTCATAAGGTGCGTGTGCCATTTACAGTTGATGACTATGTTGGTGAGATAGAGTGTGATGTGTTGCCATTGGAGGTGTGTGGATTTCTACTTGGGCGTCCATGGCAGTATGATCGTAATGTGACACATGCTAGGAGAGCAAATACATATTCTTTTATGCATGGTGGCAAAACGCGGACTTTGAAGCCTTTGGGTGATGATCATATCAAGTCCGATGTGGAGTTAGTGGTGCGTAAGGAGAAATTGCACAAGCCTAAAGTGCAGCAAGAGGTGCATGATGTTCCGAGCATCGATGTTGGTGATGTTTCAGTCATGCCTGTAGATGACAAGCCAGTTCTTGTTGGTGACAAGACGGATGAAGCTACACTTGTTATTGATGTGGATGTTGCGGCATGTGCTACAGTTCCAGTTTGTGTTGATGCCAGTATACGCATCGATGATGTTTGTGTTGATGATGATTCAGTACATGTGGCGCAGATGCGCGTGGGTGGAGTGGGAGGCGAGCGCGTCAGTGGAGACAGTGGGCAGCGACACTACCATGCTAGGAGTACCGCAGTCCAGTTTTCCGCGACACCGCAGATGCATCGAGGCAAGGATGGACGTGTGAGACATTTATGTGGCCCAGGCATTACACATCTTGTGTAGGGTCATGTTCAGCGACACAGGGGTCCATCAAACCTCGCAAGAAGAAGGTATTGGTGCCAAAATCCAAGCGAATGTGGAGAAGAAAGGATGCGTCAAGTGTTGTATCAAGTCAAGCAGGCCACGAGGGAGGATGTGGTGTGGAAGGCAAGCAAGACTTGAGGACGGCGAGGACGTGTCATGTTCATATCACGTCACCTTTTCCAGAAGACCCTCATGCATTGGGGACAACGCTTCTTGAAGGGGGAGGATGATACGGGCATGGAGGCCTATGTGTAGCCCAGATTCAGGACCCCACCAGCTTAATTATCTTAGTTTATGTAATGGTCATAAGTGGGTCAATTAGGGTTTTTATTGATTTGAGTCAGTTTGGTTTGGGCCTGTCCAAACCAAGTTAGGGAAGCCCACTAGGGCTGGCCGGCCACCCCCTCATATAAGGGTGGGCACGACTAGGGTTTAGGTTAGTCAAGTTTAGACTAAAGATTAGGGTTTACCCCATTGCGTGTGTTCACGTGTATCATCCCTCCGGGGGTACGGCGCTGCCGTTTATCTATTATATCCGCTGCGAAGGTTCTTGTGTTCATCAAGGATTGTCTAGCTCAAGGTTTGAGGCGTATCGTTCATCGATCCGTTGCTTGCTGGATTCGTTCCCTCTTCTCCAGGCTGCGTTCATCGCGTTGTTGGGAGATTCTATCTACCCGGGTTCTTGCTGTGAAAGATCGGGCAACACCTAGGAGGATCTGCTGGGATCCCCCTATCAATGAGACTCAACGAATCTTCATCGACTTTTCCACCGAGGTGCAACGTCAATACGACCTCACTATATTGGCAATAAGAAGTGACAACGGCTCTGAGTTCAAGAACTACACACTCAATGACTTCCTTAGTGATGAGGGGATAAGACATCAATATTCCGCCGCGTACACCCCTCAACAAAATGGTGTTGCGGAGAGGACAAACCAAACTCTCATGGATATGGCAAGGTCTATGTTGTCGGAGTAAAAATCTCTCTGTGAATTTTGGGCCGAAGCCATATTTCACCGCATGTCATTCTTCAAACTGGCTCTATCTCCACAAGGTCTTGAACAAGATCCCTTATGAAATCCTCTTCGGACACAAGCCTAATATCTCCTACTTCAAGGTGTTTGATTGTAAGTGTTTCTATAAAATCAAAGGAGTTCATTTGCCTAAATTTACTTAAACCTTTGGAGGGTATAATTGTTGGTTACGGCGCCGAATCCCACACTTATAGAATCTTCGACAAAGCCTTGGTGATTATCATTGAATCTTTTAGTCTGGAGTTCGAAGAAAATGATGGCTCCCAAGTGGGGCAAGTTGATGTTTATACAGATGCTGAAATACCTCAAGAAGCCATATGTAACACCCCAAAATTTCAAAACAAAGAAAAATCAATTTTCATTTATCCAATTTTTAGGGTTAACAAAAACTTGCCTATTTCAAAATCTTTTCTATTAGGTGAATGCATGTATGTGTTAATTTTTGCCATGATTGTTTGTTTGAAGTGTTGCACATGTTCTAAACCCTAAACCCTACCCCTTTTCAAAATCAAAGAGGAATAAAAGAAAATAAAATAAAATAAAAAGGAGAAGCATATGTGAGCTTATGGCCATATTTGCAAATCTTGGCCTATGCCATATTTACTTTACCTAAATGGTTGAAACCCTCAATAAACTCAACCTAACACTCAATTAACCCAAAAGAATACATTTTGGTGAAAGAAAATCAAAACAAAAGAAAATAAAATGAAAAACCCTAGCACATGTGATAATGGTCACTTATGACATTTTTAACATGATGCCCACTTTGAACCCCTATGGTTATTATTTTCTAGACCAAACCTTCTCATGTTTTCGCACAGATCTCTAGTACTCATAAAAGTGAACAACTTGGTGTTGACCAACCTTGCTGATTCAAATTCAAATGATTTTAAAAAGCTTTCAAAGTGGCAACTTTGAAACAGATTCTAGATCATACCAAATTTGATTTCTACCAAACCTTCTCCAATTTGCAAACCAAGGACATCAATAGGTGCCAAACCTTATTTGAATCACACCCATAAAATATTTTCGCAAAATTCAAATTTAAAGTTCTTTCAGCCATCTATTATATACTAAAAGCAAAATAGGGAACTAAAATAGAGACACCACGTTAATCCACATCACTTAAATTATTTTAATAGTTAGATCTGAAATTTATGGCTAGGATTTAACTGAGTATTAATAGTTACGTAACTAAAAAACAGTTCAATTTATTCAGTCTGACACGATCAATTGTGAAAGGAAACTGTCATATATATTAAACGTGAAAGAAAACTAGACGTACGATTGGCAAGTGGTGTACCAGGACGTACACACAAAAAAGATGTCTCACATGCGTGATGTTTAAAGTGCCTAATGATCAGCTAGCTGTTTTTCAATTCGGTAACAGGCAGATTTTAGTATCCAATTAAAAAATGACATATGTACGGACTGGAATGATGAGTAAATGAATACAATCTGTCCGTTTTTCATTTGCAAAACAGACGGAATCAGGCCTTTCGGGCCCAGTATTTGTTGTGCATACTCTGTTCAATTTGGATCCTCACTTATTGTTCGGCCAATGAAGAAAATAAAATGGAGTCTGTAAATGTCCAGAGATAACAACATGTGACACAGGTTAAAAGTGGATGTGCTGGAATATTTTTGCGCTCGTTGTATTACAGACGAAAACATTGTTGCTACAACCAGCCCTCCAAACAGCCTAACAGAAGTAAGAATACAAACCTGCTAAGAAGACTTCCCCTAGACACACACAACATGATTCCACCTCTCTAGTAAACCAAATGTATACATTGTGCTTTTCACAAGCTTTATCATATACATTACATACAGTGAACTTTATAAGTAATAAAGCACCATTTATCAAAAAGAAAAAATTACATATCCCGAGGAGAGCAATCGCCCAAAACATCACAAGCAAAATTCATAGAAAGACAAAATCATGTTGGAAATGATATCTCTTATAACTAACAAGGCTACATTGCGACAAAGCTTCTCAACCTAAGAGGGCGAGGACGCAAGGTACACATTGGATGAATCGGAAATTGTGTGTGATTGACACCATGGCACTTGCAGATGATGCACATACTGATTAGGAGTTCTTTGGTGTAAATAATTTTGGTCAAGCTCTATGACAAGGTCAAATGAAACTGGTGCCCATCATCTCCACTACACGAGCAGTCGAGGCCTAGTCTGTAATGAAGCATCAATAGCATAGAAAAATCTGCAATGCATTTGGACAAAGATGGTCTGAAACGAGTTACCTTTTCAAATAGCAGAAAATATCCATCATGTAGGCTCAAGCGTTTGGATTCGAGTTGGCCATATGACCACTACTAAAAACGTCATTTCTAATGATGGGCAAGATGGTCGTCCGCAAATATAATTACCATCGAACCAATGCAACTAAAAATACACAACAATAATAGTGCAAGAAGTTGTGAAGTTATGTCTCCTCACGTTTGTCGAAACATCGACTCAACTAAAATACATGGAAACAACATGCTTATAGCATCTCCTATTTATATGATCATATAAAGGTGCCAGGAAAACTGCTAAGTGGAGGGAACTCCCATGTTTGACAAAACACTGACTCAATTAAGGTGTTGTAACAGCATGCTGATGACATCTTAAATTAGTAAGATCAGGACAAGGTAAACTTTGTTTGATACCCACTAAATTAAAATTAAGACAAATTAACTTACCAGTAAGCCAAAATCATCACATGCATATGTTGATTTCCGATATATTCAGAGACATAATTCCAAAGACCTCTCGGCAATCTCCACAAATGTCAACTCTACTTGCTCCACTGATAAGCAAGCTGGAAGAAAACAAAAGTGAGAACCAGATCAAATCGCAATACATTTCCTCTTCGGTTTCTCCACGCATATGTAGCCATGGAATGCCTCGGTAGACACAAGCAACCCATATGAAACACAAGTACGACATAAAAAGGCACAAAGACGGCCCGTGGTAGCCACAACAAAATGACAAGGCTGAGAGTAACAAGGAAAAACATGGTGAAGGGAAACATAATTGCTACATGATGAATGACAAGTCATGTTTTACTCAACACTAAAAGATATACTCGGACTTACTAAAAACTAGGGGCAAAAACTTACTGAAGAAAGAGGGATTAAAAGAGAAAGAATAAAGAGAAATAAGAAACTGGAGACTTAAGATGTTGCTGGGAAACTAACCACAACCCCAAACGAGGTAGGGAAACACTCCAGCCCGTAAAACTTAGTTTACACGAGCACGAAACTTGGTGCGACTAGAACTACTAACACTGAAAACAAAATAATGTTAAACAATGAATACTAAACAAATGAACTACAATTTCAGGGTTAATGAGTTAACGAGGAGCTAAAAACTAAAGGCAAGACTGAAGAAAAAATGAAGGCAACGAAAAGTTAATAACTGAAAGAATAAGACAACTGGAAGACTGAATATGAGAATGAAGAAAGATGACTAGAGAAAGCAAATGAAAATATGAAGGCTCTACCATCTGGAGACAGGAAAATGAAGAGATGATGAAGACTTAACATTGAAGAAAAAAAAAGAGGGTTGAGAGAGTGCAGAAAGAGAGATAGAGGACTGAGTGGACAAGGAAAAATACTTAAAAAAACAAAGAAACATACAGTAAGCATTACATTGCGGCCCATAAATGGATGCCTTAGTATTTTTAATGAGAAAATTGAAAAAATACTGAGCAAATAAGATAAATGATGACTGATCAAATAATAGTAAATCAGGAAATGCAGACTGAGCAAATAAACAATGAGAAAATAAGAGGAAATGAGGACTCATCAAAAGAGACCGGATGACTGAAGAATAAACTGAAGAAGAGAGTGATAAGTTCAAATGAAAAATGAAAACTAGGAAATCATATAATAGTAATCATTAAATAAGTACTGAGCAAAAACTTAATAAAGCACGGACAGACTGAATAAAAATGATGATCAAGCGGAATGAAAGAATCAAAAGCTGAGAAATTCAGAAACTAATACAATTAAGGCTGAGTGGCTGAAGAAATGGGACCAACAAGAACTTAAGAACTAGGAGTGAAGGAGAACATGGACACGCTGAGATGACTAAGAAAGAATGAATAAAATGAAGAAAAGGACCGAAATAAATAATGAACTAAAGAATGAAGCTAATGCAACTTCTGATAATCTGAGATGCAACTGAAGAAATAAGACTAGGCAAATATTTTAAAATGATGAAAATTGCACTGAGATAAAATGAAGAAAATCAGAGATAAACTAAGTGTGTGAGCTACTATATGTAATGAGAGACTAATATGACTGCACTAGAACTGATGCCGCCTTAATCTTGCGGATAGGTGCAGACAAGTGTTCTATTTTAATTTTTAAATGACCGGTAATACTCGGTGTTGGGGATTCTATGCAAACATTGACTACTCGTATGGATAACTTGGTAGCCTCTCAAGTATCTGCAAGTACTCAAGGGAGAGTTTCAGCTCAACCTGAAGTTCACCCCATCACCGTCATGGTCATTGTGGAGGAATGGCAAGACTACAACTGATCATCTTCACCCAACACCACTGTTGTATCTACCAACTACCTTTCGGCCTTGCCAGTCAATGGCTTTCTCCACAGGATCAACAGGGTGAAGCATGGGATTATGATGGGATACAAAAAAATAACAACAAAAACAGTGCGAGCCCGAACCAATTCTGTGAACCTGAAATCACACTGAATGGCTAAGATTTGGATGTTGCCTGGCATGCTTCCCGAGTTCCTGATCGTTGCTACACAAAATCTCACAAATTCTGATATGGAGCGCAGAGAAGGAGAACAATTTGCAGGTCTCGTGGGGTCAGTTGACAGTTCTAACTTCTACCGCATAGAACGCCCGAACCAGACCAAATGAAAACAAGCTAATACAAAATGAAAGCGGAGCACACAAGGGACAGAGGAAGAAGGCAGGGGAGTACCCTTCTCGGAAACGGCGGCCATGCCTTCCATCCAGGCGAATCGTCGGTCTCTCTGCCGCAGGTCAACCATGCTCGTGATCTATCGATCTCTCTGATGCCACTCGCATCGGCAGCGGGGTCGCTGCTATCTTCGGCGCTAGTGGCGCCGGCACCCGAAGCACCGCTCCATCCGTCGCTGGAGGCGCCGGCTGCAAGGTTAGTGTCGACCGCTCCACCATGGCAGCCTCTGCCGGTTTGCCCCTCCTCCCCCAAGCGAAAATGACAACAGGAATGAAAGAAAATGACAGCTCACATGAGCCCAAAAAGAAATGAGACGGATATGACAGCGCTGAGATTTGTGAATCAAGAATGAGATCGGACGGTCGAAAATGTGTCTGTTCACCAATTGTAAAACAGCCAGTTGTTGTTTAGGAAAAGTGTTAAAAAAACATAGAGATAGAGACCCTCTCAAGTACGTAATGGTTTTGGAAAAAAAAAACAATATATCAGGTATGTGTTGTTTAACTGGGCAAAGAGACAACATCCATTTATATTACACGTGAAGGCAATGATATGTATCGAATTTGCCGATCACATATGTGAATTTTCTACCAAATTCTTTTCACTATATACATAATTAATTATATATATGTACATTTTGAAAATATTCTAAATTGTTATACTAATCAAATTAAAACAAGTTTAACGGCTGAGATTAAAAAGATAATAAATGGTACGTAAAATAATAAATATGTACACATGAGTATCTGACACGTAGGCATAAAAAAATTTAGGTATGTAAAACAAAGCTTGAAATAAATCTGACCGAAACTAGCAAGAAAAAAACTGACCGGACTACTCCCATATTTCATGGGACGTGGGCGTGCAAAGTAAAGATCGGAGGAAATACGATCGGGATGCTGTAACCAAAATCTGATTGACTCCAGTATTTCACGGGACATGCAAAGCAAAGCCGAAGTTACAGTTTAAAGATAAAAAAAAATAGCTGATCGTATTGTTTGTGTTCAAGTCATAGTAGTGTCTCAAGATAAAACTCATATTTTAAATAAAACTGCAAAACTTATCCAAAAGAACTTAGCCACGAACGTTTAAAAAATAGAAACCACCTATTCACTATGGGATGTCCAAGAAGGAAAAAAAAAACCACCTATTCTCTAGCTAGAGCTAGAACAAAAACGATGTGTGTGTGGATCAAATGGGTTTGGTAGAATAAAAGGACTTCTGAATCAAAGAAAAAAAGAATTTCTGCCAATGTGAAAGAAAATAAGAGAAAATTTTAGCAGGTTGGATATAACTGATATATTTGCATGTTGGAAAACCCGATACAAAACATAAGTAACAGTTAGGTAAAAAGAGCAGTCTCTTCGATAACACTGATAGATGAGTTTAATCATATGAGCACGTTAAAAAGTGAAAATATGTGCTTGAAAAAACAAATCCGCCAAAATATGCAATTTATGTTGTTTCAGATTTCCCAAGCATAGCGATCGGTTAAAATGAACGAGTAGTCTCTTCGATAACACTGATAGATGAGTTTAATCATATGAGTACGTAAAAATGTGAAAATATGTGCTTGAAAAATAAATCCTCCAAAATATGCAATTTATGTTGTTTCAGATTTCCCGAGCATAGCGATCGGTTGAAATGAACAATTTGCCGCGAGTGTGCATGAAAATGGACACTTCTAAAATTTCTAATCAACAAAAGTTGGTAACTACAATATTTTATTAGGAAAAAATATGGAAATAAATTTGAGAACAGAAGAAAAGTATAAAAAAAGCTTCATTAGACAGAACGAGAATTGATAAGAGTAATTTAGAAAGTATTTTAGGGAAGATGTTATAAGGCATAAATCATCCAGGAAAGGAATAATATATTTTGGAGCAAAAAAAATCCTGATAAAAAACACTGCGGCAAGCTTCGTTAAAGTCAAGAAATTCCTAAAATCATTATTGTATTCATAAATTTCACTACATATATTATAGTTGAGTCCAATTATTTCTAAATGGTGTATATTCGTACCATGTACACCTTCGAAACAAAAATTAAAACACACAATATTTTTAAATTTAGTATTATCTTTCAAGATTTTAAGTTTGATTTAGTGAACTATAGGGTGGTAATGCACGTTAGTATTTACAGTTGGATATGTCCATTTCACAATTAGTATTGAAATGGTTGGCTCGATGTTGTAGTAATTATTCGCCAATTAAAGATGGTTAAATTAAGTTTTTCGTGTTTTTATTGACCATGAATTTGTCATCACTAGAGCCATAATAAATATAATATCACATATAACTCGACATATTTTTATACAATTTTATATATTTTGTTCACAAATAAATATTTACATAAGTAAATGATATCTCAATTTCTAAACCATCTTTTGTTTTGCACAAAGAGGGTATGAGAACATTTATTTTTTATAAGATAATTAATATATAGTACTTCCTTCGAGGTCATGGTTTTAGTTGGATCAGATACAATAGTTCTTTTGTATAAGTTAAAGATGATGCCCTCGCATTTGGGAGGGCCACTATACTAGTTTTATCAAACACCTTGTGTGCATAAATCATATAAGTACACACACTCTAAATCCGATGTGTTTTAGCCTAAACCTTGCTTCCTTTTGTCACCCACAGTGTTCTCCAACCTCCCCTGACCTCACCATGTCCTTGCCAACCGTGTGCCTTTCTCATTTGCACCATGACATGGCCATGTCAACCCTCCATGCAACTCACCATGCATCCCATGTCACCCTCCCTCTCTGGTCCCTCTCATCTTGTCAAATAGCTTCCCCTCACTCCCACAAACCAGCCAGTACTAGGCCTGGTCGAAGAGAGGCTCTGCAATGCCCTGACCAGACCGTGCCCATGTCATCCAGGCGCCAGAGCGTGCACGGCCATGCCCACGGGCACGCCAGTGCACGTCATCGCCCCGTCGCCTCTGACCTACCCTCGCCCTCTCCTCTCTCCCACACGCTCACCAGGACACCAGGAAGCTCCTAGACACGTCCATTTGGACCAGAGCGCCCTGTAGCTGCCGTCATCGTCGACGTCGTCCGCCACGGTACTGCCAGAACACGTCACGCTCCCCATCGCATTGGACCTCCATTTTCTGTGCCGAGACGCGCGCGATGATCGCTGTGACGTAGAGAACAGCGCTGCGTCCTCGCCCACGCCTTTGAGCCGTTGTAGCACCGTCGCCACCATCGCCATGTCCTTGAGCCTCGGCACCTCTCGCCCGCTATAAATAGAGCACGCCCCGGCCCTAAATCTTCACACCATTCCACTCCTCTCCTCTCACTGATCCTCCTCGAGCATTCTCCCGTCTCAATTTAGCCTGTAGCCTCCCAATTGCTTGCCGGAGAACCGCCGGAGCCGTCGCAGAAGGAGCTGAAGATTGGAGCCACCCCAGGAGCTGCCGCCGGTACCAGGAGCCTCGCTGTCGTCGACAACGTCGATCTACGTCAACGCCGACCATCGCCGGACCTCCGGTGAGCCTCCGACCCCCTTGGTTCGCCGCCAGTAAGGTTCGAGCTCGCCGTCGACGACGCCGAGCATCGGCCGTTAGATCACGATCTAATCCTACGGTCCACAGCTAGTGTATCGATTCGGTGTTTTAAGACAAACTGACATGTGGGACCCCCTGATGCGTGTGGTTGACACGTCCGTTGGGAACCCCAAGAGGAAGGTGTGATGCGCACAGCGGCAAGTTTCCCTCAGTAAGAAACCAAGGTTTAATCGAACCAGTAGGAGTCAAGAAGCACGTTGAAGGTTGATGGCGACGGGATGTAGTGCGGCGCAACACCAGAGATTCCGGCGCCAACGTGGAACCTGCACAATACAACCAAAGTACTTTGCCCCAACGAAACAGTGAGGTTGTCAAACTCGCCGGCTTGCTCGTAACAAAGGATTAACCGTATTGTGTGGAAGATGATTGTTTGCGAGAAAACGAGTAGAACAAGTATTGCGATAGATTGTATATCGGTATAGAGAATTGGACCGGGGTCCACAGTTCACTAGAGGTGTCTCTCCCATAAGACAAACGAGCATGTTGGGTGAACAAATTACAGTTGGGCAATTGACAAATAAAGAGGGCATGACCATGCACATACATATTATGATGAGTATAGTGAGATTTAATTGGGCATTACGACAAAGTACATAGACCGCCATCCAGCATGCATCTATGCCTAAAAAGTCCACCTTCGAGGTTATCATCCGAACCCCTCCGGTATTAAGTTGCTAACAACGAGACAATTGCATTAAGTATTGCGCGTAATGTAACTAGTAACTACATCCTTGAACATAGCACTAATGTTTTATCCCTAGTGGCAACGAGCACATCCATAATCTTAGAGATTTCGTCACTTCCCGCATTCACGGAGACATGAACCCACTATCGAGCATAAATACTCCCTCTTGGAGTTACAAGCATCTACTTGGCCAGAGCATCTACTAGTAACGGAGAGCATGCAAGATCATAAACAACACATAGACATAACTTTGATAATCAACATAACAAGTATTCTCTATTCATCGGATCCCAACAAACGCAACATATAGAATTACGAGATAGATGATCTTGATCATGTTAGGCAGCTCACAAGATCCGACAATGAAGCACAATGGGGAGAAGACAACCATCTAGCTACTGCTATGGACCCATAGTCCAGGGGTAGACTACTCACACATCACTCCGGAGGCGACCATGGCGGCGTAGAGTCCTCCGGGAGATGATTCCCCTCTCCGGCAGGGTGCCGGAGGCGATCTCCTGGATCCCCCGAGATGGGATCGGCGGCGGCGGCGTCTCCGGAAGGTTTTCCGTATCGTGGCTCTCGGTGCCGGGGTTTTCGCAACGGAGGCTTTAAGTAGGCGGAAGGGCAGGTCGGGAGGCGGCACGAGGGCCCCACACCACGGGCCGCGCGGCCAAGGGGGCCGCGCCGCCCTAGGGTCCGGGCACCTCGTGGCCCCACTTCGTCTCCTCTTCGGACTTCGGAAGCTTCGTGGCAAAATAGGACCCCGGGCGTTGATTTCGTCCAATTCCGAGAATATTTCGTTACTAGGATTTACGAAACCAAAAACAGCAGAAAACGACAAGCGGCACTTCGGCATCTTGTTAATAGGTTAGTTCCGGAAAATGCACGAATATGACATAAAGTGTGCATAAAACATGTAGATAACATCAATAATGTGGCATGGAACATAAGAAATTATCGATACGTCGGAGACGTATCAGCATCCCCAAGCTTAGTTACGCTCGTCCCGAGCGAGGTAAAACGATAACACGGATAATTTCTGGAGTGACATGCCATCATAACCTTGATCATACTATTTGTAAAGCATATGTAGTGAATGCAGCGATCAAAACAATGTATATGACATGAGTAAACAAGTGAATCATATAGCAAAGACTTTTCATGAATAGCACTTCAAGACAAGCATCAATAAGTCTTGCATAAGAGTTAACTCATAAAGCAATAATTCAAAGTAAAAGCATTGAAGCAACACAAAGGAAGATTAAGTTTCAGCGGTTGCTTTCAACTCATAACATGTATATCTCATGGATATTGTCAACATAGAGTAATATAATAAGTGCAATAAGCAAGTATGTAGAAATCAATGCACAGTTCACACAAGTGTTTGCTTCTTGAGGTGGAGAGAAATAGGTGAACTGACTCAACATTGAAAGTAAAAGAATTGTCCTCCATAGAGGAAAAGCATCGATTGCTATATTTGTGCTAGAGCTTTGATTTTGAAAACATGAAACGATTTTGTCAACGGTAGTAATAAAGCATATGTATCATGTAAATTATATCTTACAAGTTGCAAGCCTAATGCATAGTATACTAATAGTGCCCGCACCTTGTCCTAATTAGCTTGGACTACCGGATCATCACAATGCACATGTTTTAACCAAGTGTCACAAAGGGGTACCTCTATGCCGCTTGTACAAAGGTCTAAGGAGAAAGCTCGCATTGGATTTCTCGCTATTGATTATTCTCAACTTAGACATCCATACCGGGACAACATAGACAACGAGATAATGGACTCCTCTTTTATGCATAAGCATGTAACAACAATTAATAATTTTCTCATATGAGATTGAGGATATTGTCCAAAGCTGAAACTTCCACCATGGATCATGGCTTTAGTTAGCGGCCCAATGTTCTTCTCTAACAATATGCATGCTTAACCATAAGGTGGTAGATCGCTCTTACTTCAGACAAGACGAACATGCATAGCAACTCACATGAAATTCAACAAAAAGAGTAGTTGATGGCGTCCCCAGGAACATGGTTATCGCACAACAAGCAACTTAATAAGAGATAAAGTGCATAATTACATATTCAATACCACAATAGTTTTTAAGCTATTTGTCCCATGAGCTATATATTGCAAAGGTGAATGATGAAATTTTAAAGGTAGCACTCAAGCAATTTACTTTGGAATGGCGGAAAATACCATGTAGTAGGTAGGTATGGTGGACACAAATGGCATAGTGGTTGGCTCAAGTATTTTGGATGCATGAGAAGTATTCCCTCTCGATACAAGGTTTAGGCTAGCAAGGCTATTTGAAACAAACACAAGGATGAACCGGTGCAGCAAAACTCACATAAAAGACATATTGAAAACATTATAAGACTCTACACCGTCTTCCTTGTTGTTCAAACTCAATACTAGAAATTATCTAGACCTTAGAGAAACCAAATATGCAAACCAAATTTTAGCATGCTCTATGTATTTCTTCATTAATGGGTGAAAAGCATATGATGCAAGAGCTTAAACATGAGCACAACAATTGCCAAGTATCACATTACCCAAGACATTAATAGCAATTACTACATGTATCATTTTCCAATTCCAACCATATAACAATTTAACGAAGGAGAAACTTCGCCATGAATACTATGAGTAGAAACTAAGGACATACTTGTCCATATGCTACAGCGGAGCGTGTCTCTCTCACATAAAGTGAATGCTAGGATCCATTTATTCAAACAAAACAAAAACGAAAACAAACCGACGCTCCAAGCAAAGCACATAAGATGTGATGGAATAAAAATATAGTTTCAGGGGAGGAACCTGATAATGTTGTCGATGAAGAAGGGGATGCCTTGGGCATCCCCAAGCTTAGACGCTTGAGTCTTCTTGATATATGCAGGGGTGAACCACCGGGGCATCCCCAAGCTTAGAGCTTTCACTCTCCTTGATCATGTTGCATCATACTCCTCTCTTGATCCTTGAAAACTTCCTCCACACCAAACTTAGAACAACTCATTAGAGGGTTAGCGACAATAAAAATTAGCATATTCAGAGGTGACACAATCATTCTTAACACTTCTGGACATTGCATAAAGCTACTGGACATTAATGGATCAAAGAAATTCATCCAACATAGCAAAAGAGGCAATGCGAAATAAAAGGCAGAATCTGTCAAAACAGAACAGTTCGTATTGACAAATTTTATCGAGGCACCAGACTTGCTCAAATGAAAATGCTCAAATTGAATGAAAGTTGCGTACATATCTGAGGATCACTCACGTAAATTGGAATAATTTTCTGAGTTACCTACAGGGAAAACAGCCCAGATTCGTGACAGCAAAGAAATCTGTTTCAGTGCAGATAATCCAAATCTAGTATGAACTTTACTATCAACGACTTTACTTGGCACAACAAAACACTAAACTAAGATAAGGAGAGGTTGCTACAGTAGTAAACAACTTCCAAGACACAAAATAAAAACAAGGTACTGTAGGTAAAAACATGGGTTGTCTCCCATAAGCGCTTTTCTTTAACGCCTTTCAGCTAGGCGCAGAAAGTGTGTATCAAGTATTATCAAGAGATGGTGTATCGTTATCACAAGCTCCCCCATCCGTGGTGGTACTAAGGGCTTTATCAATTTTAGGCATATAGTAATATTTCTTTGGTTTAGGCACTTTAGAGACATACATAAACTTTTGCTCCTTACCCACATAAGCTTTCTCCTTATATTTAAGAGAAGAAAATGTTGAACCCAAGGTTCCCATAGCTTTTTCAAGTTCGTCAATCCTATTAATTTGATCATCATGGACAACACAAGTTCCTAGGACACTAATTCTTTCATCAATTCCTCCTAAGGATTTATCAAGTTCATCAGTTTTATCAAGTAACATTTCCAATTTAGTTTCAACACTTGGAAAATTTTTCTCTATGGTTTCCAGTTTTTTCATAACATCTTCAAGAGAGATTTCAGTTTTAACTTCATCAACAGGGGGTATTCCAAATAGACTCTCAATAATGCAGCTAGCTTCTAATGCAGGAGTACTTAAGAAGTTACCTCCTGCGAGACAATCAAGAACATACCTATTCCAGCTAGAGATACCAACATTAAAATTCATGAGTAAAATAGTGGTGGAGTGTTTCTTAGTGCACCTATTATGGGCATTACTAATTCTATACCAAGCATCTCTTAAACATTCTCCCCCTTGTTGCTTAAACGAACGAACTTCAACTTCAGGATTACTCATTTTAGCAACAGTAAATAAAGCAAACTAGATAAAGTAAATGCAAGTAACTAATTTTTTTATGTTTTCGATATAGCAAGCAAGGTAGCAAATAAAGTAAAACTAGCAACTAGTTTTTTTGTATTTTGATTTAGTGCAGCAAACAAAGTAGTAAATAAAACTAAGCAAGACAAAAACAAAGTAAAGAGATTGAGAAGTGGAGACTCCCCTTGCAGCGTGTCTTGATCTCCCCAGCAACGGCGCCAGAAATTTGCTTGATGCGTGTGGTTGACACGTCCGTTGGGAACCCCAAGAGGAAGGTGTGATGCGCACAGTGGCAAGTTTCCCTCGATAAGAAACCAAGGTTTAATCGAACCGAGTAGGAGTCAAGAAGCACGTTGAAGGTTGATGGCGACGGGATGTAGTGCGGCGCAACACCAGAGATTCCGGCGCCAACGTGGAACCTGCACAACACAACCAAAGTACTTTGCCCCAACGAAACAGTGAGGTTGTCAAACTCGCCGGCTTGCTGTAACAAAGGATTAACCGTATTGTGTGGAAGATGATTGTTTGCAGAAAACAGTAGAACAAGTATTGCAGTAGATTGTATATCAGTATAGAGAATTGGACCGGGGTCCACAGTTCACTAGAGGTGTCTCTCCCATAAGACAAACGAGCATGTTGGGTGAACAAATTACGGTTGGGCAATTGACAAATAAAGAGGGCATGACCATGCACATACATATTATGATGAGTATAGTGAGATTTAATTGGGCATTACGACAAAGTACATAGATCGCCATCCGGCATGCATCTATGCCTAAAAAGTCCACCTTCGAGGTTATCATCCGAACCCCCTCCCAGTATTAAGTTGCTAACAACAGACAATTGCATTAAGTATTGCGCGTAATGTAACTAGTAACTACATCCTTGAACATAGCACTAATGTTTTATCCCTAGTGGCAACAGCACATCCATAATCTTAGAGATTTCTGTCACTTCCCCAGATTCACGGAGACATGAACCCACTATCGAGCATAAATACTCCCTCTTGGAGTTACAAGCATCTACTTGGCCGGAGCATCTACTAGTAACGGAGAGCATGCAAGATCATAAACAACACATAGACATAACTTTGATAATCAACATAACAAGTATTCTCTATTCATCGGATCCCAACAAACGCAACATATAGAATTACGAGATAGATGATCTTGATCATGTTAGGCAGCTCACAAGATCCGACAATGAAGCACAATGGGGAGAAGACAACCGTCTAGCTACTGCTATGGACCCATAGTCCAGGGGTAGACTACTCACACATCACTCCGGAGGCGACCATGGCGGCGTAGAGTCCTCCGGGAGATGATTCCCCTCTCCGGCAGGGTGCCGGAGGCGATCTCTGGATCCCCGAGATGGGATCGGCGGCGGCGGTGTCTCCGGAAGGTTTTCCGTATCGTGGCTCTCGGTGCTGGGGTTTTCGCAACGGAGGCTTTAAGTAGGCGGAAGGGCGGGTCGAGGAGGCGGCACGAGGGCCCCACACCACGGGGCCGCGCGGCCAAGGGGGCGCGCCGCCCTAGGGTGCAGGCACCTCGTGGCCCCACTTCGTCTCCTCTTCGGACTTCCGGAAGCTTCGTGGCAAAATAGGACCACGGGCGTTGATTTCGTCCAATTCCGAGAATATTTCGTTACTAGGATTTACGAAACCAAAAACAGCGAAAACGACAAGCGGCACTTCGGCATCTTGTTAATAGGTTAGTTCCAGAAAATGCACGAATATGACATAAAGTGTGCATAAAACATGTAGATAACATCAATAATGTGGCATGGAACATAAGAAATTATCGATACGTCGGAGACGTATCACCCCCTGCTAGGCCGCCCGCTCGTGCGAGATACGCTGCTGGGCTGGCCCTTTTCTTTTTCCTCTCCTAGCCCGTTTAGCTTTCCCGCCAAGCCCACAGATTCAAATTCGAATTTAATCTTTTTAGCTGAAATGTAATAGTGCTGCCTTATTCAAAATTAAATAGAAAAATATGTACTGAGCCAAAATTTATGAATTAAATATTTCTGCAAAGCTCATGAAATTATCTATCCAACTAAATTGGTTTCAACCTCGGAAGAATTGTAGAACTCTTGTAGTAAAAATAACAATGCAGTACCTTTTTAAATTTCAAACATTTATTAAAGACCAACCATAATTCATTTTGAGTTGATTCCAACTCTCAAAAATCACATTTCATATTGTCTATCCGAATATATAAAAATATGACAATATTGTTTCATATGATCATGTACTAGATTCAAATAATGGCTATGTAGTCATTTCTAGCTCATTTTAATTATTTCAAAACTAGTATTTCAAACCTATGAGGTATAGCCTCCCTTTTAAATCACTTTTTCTAAGTAATTCAATGTGAGGTGATGACATTAGTCTTCATGACCCCATATGTTATTACTTGAGAATATTAAATCATTTTCCAAAAGTAGTATTAAATTGTATGAGATGTAGTATCTCATTTAAATCATTTTCCCAAATGGATAAATATGAAGTGGTGACTTTGGTCAACATGATCTCATACTTTATTATTTGAGGAAATTAAATCTTAGTAATGTTCAATGAGAATAAATTACTTTTAAAGGAAATAAATGAAAACCCTAGTAGGTATTAAATCTTAGTATTTGTTTTTCAATGAGAGGAAATTATTTTCCCAACACTAAATAAAGAAAACCCTAGTATGATGTTGAGTGATGATTGTGATGATGATAGATCATCATGTGTGAGCCATTATGGATAAATAGTCTCCTTAAGTATTGTTTGGTGATTGTTACCTTGTATCCGTTTATAGACGCTAGTACCAAAGGCTACGAGGAGGAGGAGGTCTTCTACGACGAAGAAGAGGAACACTTTGACAAATGTACCACTCAAGGCAAGCTATTACCAATGCAAGATATTAATATGAGAAAGCTCTACTAATGCCAGCTACTAGTACAAAATACCATAGCACTAGTATTTGTGTTTAAAGTTTTACTCTTCCAAGTCCAAGTTTTTATCTTGCAAGCTTTTATTTTGGTTACCAAGGCTTACTTGTTGTAGTTAACTTGTGTCTAAGTGTAGAGTAGCACAAGAGCTTCAAACTTAGCCTAGCAAGCTAAACTTTAGTTAGCACCCCTCATGATTAGTTGCTAGTGCTAAAACTAAAATTGACTACTCTAGATGGGAACTTGTGAATCAAATGACTTTGAAAACCTTGGAATGATGAGTCATTCTATTGAAAGTTTTGAAGGTGAATGTGACCCCTGAATGACAATGTGAATTTGATAAAAAATGATGGTTGGGTTCGGATGCGATACCATTCCAATTTTAGAGTACCCCCACAATACCTGATAATGGGTAAGGCTTAGCTGGAAATTTATGTACTTTAGTATGGGTTTCCTCTGAACAAGCGTCATAGAGGTTATGCTGAGGCTGCCTCCGTTGAAAGTGAAATGACGTGAAAAATAGATGAATGTCCTACCCAAGCCATGTGCAGTTCCTAGGATGGCAGATCGCCATCACTAGGAGGCCAAGCTCATAGGGGAGGTGCCTATACTAGGGTATGTAAGTGAAAGGTTAATGGTTGATGATCCGCATACTGAGTATGATGATTCAGGGCTATCCCTGATGGATGTAATCAAAAGTTGTGGCACAAGAGTATGACCTCTTCAGAGTGTTAAACTATTCGAATAGCTGCGTCCGCGGTCGTGGACAGTTGGATGGCCATACGGTTCTGTTGTCAGATGTTTTCTAAAAGTGACGGGTGACTTGACAGATGAACTTGACTGTTTACAACCGAGTTGTGGGAATGACACTAATGTTCCCACTTGAGTAATTTTAGGTCAATAAAGAGTCTTTGCTATAAAGTGTTTATGAAATAAAACTAGCTTTATGCAAATAAACCTAGAAGCTTAGAACCATGATTAGAGTCACTAGTACTTCTATTAGTGGTAGTTTGCGAGTACTTTAAAAGTACTCATGGCTTTGTCCCTGGCTATTCAAATGGCCAGACTATGAAGAGGAGCACCAGTACCAGGAAGATGGACAGCAGGACGTCTATGATAACTAGGACTACCTCCCAACGTCAAGCGTTGCCTGTGGAACAGATGGACCGCTACTACGTTTCTTCCGCTGTGTGTTTTGTAATTGATCCTTAGATCAACTATTGTTGTAAGACTTGGATCATGAGATCCTTTGTTGTAAGACTATTATGGTTTGTAATGAATGATGTTCTGTGATATCGACTGTTATGTCTCGCAAAAACAATCTTCCTGGGATTGCGATGTATGGCATAATAGGCATCTGGACTTAAAAATCCGGGTGTTGACAAGTTGGTATCAGAGCCATTGTTTGACCTTAGGAGGCCCTAGTTAGAATGGACATCTGAAAAACTTAGTTTCAAAACAAAGGAAGCGAATATTTATGAAAACTTATTCTCACTCTTATCCTTGAGATCTTTTCAAAATGAGAAATCCATGCTCTACTTTTCCTTGTAATTCTACATAAAATTTGGCACACTTGATCACTTCACTAACTTACTCATCCTAATTGCTCACATATGGAGTACCACTATGAGTTCTATCAGCTTGGCCACGGAGGAGACCTAATGTTCGAGAAGGATTTAAAGCAACTAGTTGAATATTTAGGACGTCCGTATACCGAGTTCTTTGGAGTTCCACTCAATAACCAGTCAGGAAGACAACCTCTGTGGGAAGTTACCGCAAATCTGAGAGGAAAGCTGGGAGCCCCAATTTGGGAAACCATATGGTTTTCTGTGAGGGGGAACAATTGGAGGGATGGAATAGCCAAAGCCATGCAAGAAGCACTTGCCCGTCTGTGTGGACAGAATGTGAACAAGATCAAGAACACTCGCTTCTTCTACTACCCAAGACATGACCCCATGGGAAGGCCAATAACCATGCCACCGCACCCGGAGATGAACCACTATGTTGCATACCTGGATTTCATGTTGTACAAGACCCGCAAGGAGTTGGACAACGCCCACGCCTTTCGCCAAGCACATTATCCATGAAGACGAAGAACCCACTGATGGCGTGTATTTCACACGTTCGTTGGGCAACCCCAAGAGGAAGGTATGATGCGCACAGCAGCAAGTTTTCCCTCAGAAAGAAACCAAGGTTTATCGAACCAGGAGGAGCCAAGAAGCACGTTGAAGGTTGATGGCGGCGGGATGTAGTGCGGCGTAACACCAGGGATTCCGGCGCCAACGTGGAACCTGCACAACACAACCAAAGTACTTTGCCCCAACGAAACAGTGAGGTTGTCAATCTCACCGGCTTGCTCGTAACAAAGGATTAACCGTATCGTGTGGAAGATGATTGTTTGCGAGAGAAAATAGTAAAACAAGTATTGCGGTAGATTTGTATTTCGAGTATTAAAGAATGGACCGGGGTCCACAGTTCACTAGAGGTGTCTCTCTCATAAGATAAAAGCATGTTGGGTGAACAAATTACAGTCGGGCAATTGACAAATAGAGAGAGCATAACAATGCACATACATGACATGATAAGTATAGTGAGATTTAATTGGGCATTACGACAAAGTACATAGACCGCCATCCAAGCTGCATCTATGCCTAAAAAGTCCACCTTCGAGGTTATCGTCCGAACCCCCTCCGGTATTAAGTTGCAAAGCAACGAGACAATTGCATTAAGTATGGTGCGTAATGTAATCAACAACTACATCCTCGGACATAGCGCCAATGTTTTATCCCTAGTGGCAACAGACACAACACAACCTTAGAACTTTACGTCATCGTCCCAGGTGTCAATGCGAGGCATGAACCCACTATCGAGCATAAATACTCCCTCTTGGAGTTAAAAGCAAAAACTTGGCCGAGCCTCTACTAGTAACGGAGAGCATGCAAGATCATAAACAACACATATGTAATAACTTGATAATTAACATGACATGGTATTCTCTATCCATCGGATCCCGACAAACACAACATATAGAATTACGAGATAGATGATCTTGATCATGTTAGGCAGCTCACAAGATCCAACAATGAAGCACAATGAGGAGAAGACAACCATCTAGCTACTGCTATGGACCCATAGTCCAGGGTGAACTACTCACTCATCACTCCGGAGGCGACCATGACGGTGTAGAGTCCTCCGGGAGATGAATCCCCTCTCCGGCAGGGTGCCGGAGGAGATCTCCAGAATCCCCCGAGATGGGATCGGCGGCGGCGGCGTCTCGGTAAGGTTTTCCGTATCGTGGTTTTCCGCATCGGGGGTTTCGCGACGGAGGCTTTAAGTAGGCGGAAGGGCAGAGTCGGGGGCGCGACGAGGGGCCCACACCATAGGGCGGTGCGGGCCCCCTTGGCCGCGCCGCCATGTGGTGTCGCCACCTCGTGGCCCCACTTCGTATGTTCTTCGGTCTTCCGGAAGCTCCTTGGAAAAATAGGCCCCCGGGTCTTCGTTTCGTCCAATTCCGAGAATATTTCGTTACTAGGATTTCGAAACCAAAAACAGCAGAAAACGAGAGCCGACACTTCGGCATCTTATTAATAGGTTAGTTCCGGAAAATGCACGAATATGACATAAAGTGTGCATAAAACATGTAGGTATCATCAATAATATGGCATAGAACATAAGAAATTATCGATACGTCGGAGACGTATCAAGCATCCCCAAGCTTAGTTCTCGCTCGTCCCGAGCGGGTAAAACGATAACAAAGATAATTTCGAAGTGATATGCCATCATAACCTTGATCATACTATTTGTAAACATATGTAGTGGATGCAGCGATCAAAACAATGGTAATGACATGAGTAAACAAGTGAATCATAAAGCAAAGACTTTTCATGAATAGTACTTCAAGACAAGTATTAATAAGTCTTGCATAAGAGTTAACTCATAAAGCAATAAATCAGAGTAAAGATATTGAAGCAACACAAAGGAAGATTAAGTTTCAGCGGTTGCTTTCAACTTGTAACATGTATATCTCATGGATAATTGTCAACATAGAGTAATATAACAAGTACAATATGCAAGTATGTAGGAATCAATGCACAGTTCACACAAGTGTTTGCTTCTTGAGGTGGAGAGAAATAGGTGAACTGACTCAACATAAAAGTAAAAAGAAAGGTCCTTCAAAGAGGAAAGCATCGATTGCTATATTTGTGCTAGAGCTTTTATTTTGAAAACATGAAACAATTTTGTCAACGGTAGTAATAAAGCATATGAGTTATGTACATTATATCTTACAAGTTGCAAGCCTCATGCATAGTATACTAATAGTGCCCGCACCTTGTCCTAATTAACTTGGACTACCGGATCTTTGCAATGCACATGTTTTGACCAAGTGTCACAATGGGGTACCTCCATGCCGCCTGTACAAAGGTCTAAGGAGAAAGCTCGCATTTTGGATTTCTCGCTTTTGATTATTCTCAACTTAGACATCCATACCGGGACAACATGGACAACAGATAATGGACTCCTCTTTAATGCATAAGCATGTGGCAACAATTATTATTCTCATATGAGATTGAGGATATATGTCCAAACTGAAACTTCCACCATGAATCATGGCTTTAGTTAGCGGCCCAAAGTTCTTCTCTAACAATATGCATGCACCAACCATGAAGGTGGTAGATCTCTCTTGCTTCAGACAAGACGGACATGCATAGCAACTCACATGATATCTATTATATATTAAAAGTAAATTACGGGCTCACCAGAAAAAAAGAATTACTGTAGAAAATCCCACAATAATCAGACACATCTGACCATCCGTTTAACTTAATAACTAATGACAGCCAATAGATCTTAAGAAAAGAGCTACGTGTATTTACCCACGGATGCCATCATATGAGCACGCCTTATCTCTTCCTCCATTAAAACCTGCCGGCATTAGCCGCCGTAAAAACAATCTGCTTATAAGTTGTTTGTGGACATAATTCATGTTCATGGATGAATAAAAATCTACATCCGGAGACGAATCGTCCGCAAGACAGCCATCATTCGCTAGGTGCAGTGCAACATGCCGGATCGCTGCATGCTTCTCAGAAATCCACGCAACGGAGCGTGTCCTGGATATTGCATTGATCTGATCTGGGCGTGATTGCAGGTGAACAGGACCGGTCCAGTCCAACCTCTTTGTATTAGGATGCTTTCTGGTAGGTGGAGTGGCAGCGACATCGTCAAAAAAAAAATTGTATTTTTTTTATCTGTATGATCTGCACTTCTACCCGATGTATTGTGTCAAGTCTCAGCTTAATGATTACATATTTAGTACCTGTATATAATTATCAAGGAGCTAGCAGCGGGATTCATGCATGCGATTTCGTTTTCTCATCTATGATCGATCCGATATTTTTCTTGTATAGGAACCGATCTGTTTCTGATCCATCAAGTTTATCAGAGGAAAGGATCGGGACTGTTCTCTAACTACGATCTGATATATTTTTGAATCTTCATGTAAGCTGGCATTAGAGCCGCCATATAAAAATAATCTGCTCATAAGCTGTTCGTCCGCAAGTTTCGTGAATGAAATCAGATCATACATCGGAGATTGTTCCAGTTCTACATGCATGGACACATTGAGGGCCAAACAAGGCTAATTGATCGTCCCCGGACTTGCGAAAAAAGAATTGGAGGTAACGGACGCACGCGCCGGTCGTTGTGAACCGGATCGAATTGCGATCTACTCATCCCTAAGCGGCCAGTGCTGATGTTGCTCTCACCGGTAGGAATCGGCAGGCAATTTTCATGTTATTCAATCTAGGTGTATCTAAGGAGCGGAGCCACTGCGCGTGGTAAGATCAAGGACGAGACATGGTTCGGGGACTTCCATTCAACGCAGGGACGGATACGGAATCAGAAGAAAAACAGAAGGTGCATAGTTACATATTTACAAACGTTAACTAATTACATTGTAGGTTGTTTATTTTTACTAATATAGATTAATTCATCCGATCGACCGGCTGTCCTGCACGCTACATTAATGGACTCCGACGGATGGGAGGGTGAGGCAAGAAATTACATCATGCATCAGGCCTGTGGTGTGTTTGGCTCCGGCAAGAAGACTTGGTCATGGGATTGATCGTATCTATTATATATTAAAAGTAAATTACGGGCTCACCAGAAAAAAAGAATTACTGTAGAAAATCCCACAATAATCAGACACATCTGACCATCCGTTTAACTTAATAACTAATGACATCTATTATATATTAAAAGTAAATTACGGGCTCACCAGAAAAAAAGAATTACTGTAGAAAATCCCACAATAATCAGACACATCTGACCATCCGTTTAACTTAATAACTAATGACAGCCAATAGATCTTAAGAAAAGAGCTTGTGTATTTACCCACGGATGCCATCATATGAGCACGCCTTATCTCTTCCTCCATTAAAACCTGCCGGCATTAGCCGCCGTAAAAACAATCTGCTTATAAGTTGTTTGTGGACATAATTCATGTTCATGGATGAATACAAATCTACATCCGGAGACGAATCGTCCGCAAGACAGCCATCATTCGCTAGGTGCAGTGCAACATGCCGGATCGCTGCATGCTTCTCAGAAATCCACGCAACGGAGCGTGTCCTGGATATTGCATGGATCTGATCTGGGGCGTGATTGCAGGTGAACAGGACCGGTCCAGTCCAACCTCTTTGTATTAGGATGCTTTCTGGTAGGTGGAGTGGCAGCGACATCGTCAAAAAAAAAATTGTATTTTTTTTATCTGTATGATCTGCACTTCTACCCGATGTATTGTGTCAAGTCTCAGCTTAATGATTACATATTTAGTACCTGTATATAATTATCAAGGAGCTAGCAGCGGGATTCATGCATGCGATTTCGTTTTCTCATCTATGATCGATCCGATATTTTTCTTGTATAGGAACCGATCTGTTTCTGATCCATCAAGTTTATCAGAGGAAAGGATCGGGACTGTTCTCTAACTACGATTATCAGAGGAAAGGATCGGGACTGTTCTCTAACTACGATCTGATATATTTTTGAATCTTCATGTAAGCTGGCATTAGAGCCGCCATATAAAAATAATCTGCTCATAAGCTGTTCGTCCGCAAGTTTCGTGAATGAAATCAGATCATACATCGGAGATTGTTCCAGTTCTACATGCATGGACACATTGAGGGCCAAACAAGGCTAATTGATCGTCCCTGGACTTGCAGAAAAAGAATTGGAGGTAACGGACGCACGCGCCGGTCGTTGTGAACCGGATCGAATTGCGATCTACTCATCCCTAAGCGGCCAGTGCTGATGTTGCTCTCACCAGTAGGAATCGGCAGGCAATTTTCATGTTATTCAATCTAGGTGTATCTAAGGAGCGGAGCCACTGCGCGTGGTAAGATCAAGGACGAGACATGGTTCAGGGACTTCCATTCAACGCAGGGACGGATACAGAATCAGAAGAAAAACAGAAGGTGCATAGTTACATATTTACAAACGTTAACTAATTACATTGTAGGTTGTTTATTTTTACTAATATAGATTAATTCATCCGATCGACCGGCTGTCCTGCACGCTACATTAATGGACTCCGACGGATGGGAGGGTGAGGCAAGAAATTACATCATGCATCAGGCCTGTGGTGTGTTTGGCTCCGGCAAGAAGACTTGGTCATGGGATTGGTATCACTTAATCCTTTTTCCATTTTTTGAGAAGCACAAAAAATAGATTTGAGTTGCTTCCTGAAATATATAGTTGCTTTTTGGGTGAACATGCCATGAAGGTGTGTCGTTCTAATTAATTACACGTCTATGTTAAGAAAATAATTTGATCGATAGACATATTTGGTTCTATATTTTGAAATGGAGAAGTTTCTTAACATGTAGTTTCTGAAGTTAGCATTTACATTATCGACGAGCCTTTCTTTGTTTATTTATTTCTCAATTCTCAATATAATTGTTACTACTCCATCTGTTCCGAAAATAGTCTTACGTTAGTATGGATGTATATATACACTAAATATTGTTTAGGTACATTCAAATTTAGAAAAAAGTTGAGATCCTTTACAGATAGAGGGAGTAAAATATATGGAAAGTATTATCATATCACTGGATATTCTGGACACTCGCTGATAATTTTATTATCTATTAAGACCTATACACATCGGTGCATCTTTTATTGCTCCATTTAATTATTGCTTCAGCTATCAAGCATGAACATATTGGTTAGATTGGTAATAACTATTCTTCAACATAGTTCTTATTTTGATGATCTTATTCAAGTATCATCATGGATAAAAAAATACTACCTCATGTATGACTATGAAAAATTTATCGCTTGGTGATTTGTAAATATCATAGTCTTTGTTTATTGGTGGTACCATGGCTGTTGTGTTTTAATCCTAACTAAGAATGATTTCTGGGCATGGCTTATCAAGCATTTGCGTAAGTTTATATTTATTTCATGCCAGTCCAAGCTTAGTTTTGGTCTACAACTTTTTTGATGAAAAACATATGTATGTATGATTCATTCGTAAAGTTGACATCCTTTACGGGATAGAGGGAGTAAAATATTTAAAACATTGCATATAGCCTATATGAATGGCGTATCAGCCAGATTGAAACCATTGTGTTTACAATTCATTAGAACTGAATTCAAAAATGTAGGTAACAAAAATATTTAGTGTCGTGCAAGCTTGAATTGATTAGAACTGAATTTATACAAACAAAAGATTATTATTGAGAGGTATGAATCTAATGGTAAGTTGTTAAAAAACTTTAGCTGAGGTCAGTCGTTAAAGAAAAACCTACTCCAATCCTATGACACACGTATCCTTTAAGAAAAAAGTATTTATTTAAACACAACATTGCACCCACTTAAAATTTACAACATTATAAAATTTTGTTGACCGTCTCTAAACTTTTCATTGATACATACTTATGTTACAAATATATGGGAAGATACACTAAGCCCATGGATTTTATTTAAATATCTCAATTTTATTAACACATTCATGGAGTATTTGGTAACTGAAATGGAAAATCTCATGTAATTCAAGATCAACTTAAAAACAGAGGTCAAAAGATCAAACTAAAGCAGATGTCTTATTGTTTATGAGGCGTGTCGGTTAATGAGGATAAAACAATTTTTTGTTACTTGGTGCACTAAAATTATTTTCTATTCCACCAAAATGGTCTGACAATCATACGACCGGTCATTGCTCAAGTAGTATAAACATGGAGCATGGCATCATGTAAAAACTACCAACCAGCTCTCAATCTAAAAAAATTATAGAAAAAATAAATTTCAATCAATCTATTGTAACTTTACATGGCCTAACAATTGCCGACCAAATAAAATTGTTGCTAAAAATATAATACTCTCCATGAAATTATGCGAATGTCAAAAAAATCTATAAATATATTTCTAGATAATTTTGACATCGTAGAAGCAATAGTCATATTTCTAAGAAAAATAAAAATGATGCCCTCGCATTTGCGAGGGCCACTATTCTAGTTCAACAAAGAATAGTTGATGGCGTCCCCAGAAGCATGGTTATCGCACAACAAGCAACTTAATAAGAGATAAAGTGCATAAGTACATATTCAATACCACAATAGTTTTTAAGCTATTTGTCCCATGAGCTATATATTGCAAAGGTGAATGATGGAATTTTAAAGGTAGCACTCAAGCAATTTACTTTGGAATGGCGGATAAATACCATGTAGTAGGTAGGTATGGTGGACACAAATGGCATAGTGGTTGGCTCAAGGATTTTGGATGCATGAGAAGTATTCCCTCTCGATACAAGGTTTAGGCTAGCAAGGTTATTTGAAACAAACACAAGGATGAACGGTACAGCAAAACTCACATAAAAGACATATGGTAAACATTATAAGACTCCATACCGTCTTCCTTGTTGTTCAAAACTCAATACTAGATGTTATCTAGACTCTAGAGAAACCAAATATGCAAACCAAATTAGCAAGCTCTAAGTATTTCTTCATTAATGGGTGCAAAGTATATGATGCAAGAGCTTAAACATGAGCACAACAATTTCCAAGTATCAAATTATCCAAGACATTTTAGAGTTACTACATGTATCATTTTCCAATTCCAACCATATAACAATTTAACGAAGAAGAAACTTCGCCATGAATACTATGAGTAGAGCCTAAGGACATATTTGTCCATATGCTACAGCGGAGCGTGTCTCTCTCCCATAAAGTGAATGCTAGGATCCATTTTATTCAAACAAAACAAAAAACAAAAACAAACCGACGCTTCAAGTAAAGTGCGTAAGATGTGACGGAATAAAAATATAGTTTCAGGGGAGGAACCTGATAATGTTGTCGATGAAGAAGGGGATGCCTTGGGCATCCCCAAGCTTAGACGCTTGAGTCTTCTTAGAATATGCAGGGGTGAACCACCGGGGCATCCCCAAGCTTAGAGCTTTCACTCTCCTTAATCATATTGCATCATACTCCTCTTTTGATCCTTGAAAACTTCCTCCACACCAAACTCGAAACAACTCATTAGAGGGTTAGTGCATAATAAAAATTCACATGTTCAGAGGTGACACAATCATTCTTAACACTTCTGGACATTGCATAAAGCTACTGGACATTAGTGGATCAAAGAAATTCATCCAACATAGCAAAAGAGGCAATGCGAAATAAAAGACAGAATCTGTCAAAACAGAACAGTCCGTAAAGATGGATTTTATTAGGCCACCAGACTTGCTCAAACGAAAATGCTCAAATTGAATGAAAGTTGCGTACATATCTGAGGATCATGCTCGTAAATTGGCTTAATTTTCTGAGCTACCTACAGGGAGATAGACCCAGATTCGTGACAGCAAAGAAATGCTGGAACTCGCGCAGTATTCCAAATCTAGTACTTACTTTTCTATCAAAGACTTTACTTGGCACAACAAAACATAAAACTAAGATAAGGAGAGGTTGCTACAGTAGTAAACAACTTCCAAGACACAAATATAAAATAAAGTACTGTAGTAAAAAACATGGGTTGTCTCCCATAAGCGCTTTTCTTTAACGCCTTTCAGCTAGGCGCGGAAAGTGTATCTCAAGTAACATCAAGAGACGAAGCATCAACATCATAATTTGTTCTAATGATAGAATCATAAGGTAACTTCATTCTCTTTCTAGGGAAGTGTTCCATACCTTTCTTGAGAGGAAATTGATATTTAATATTACCTTCCTTCATATCAATAGTGGCACCAACGGTTCGAAGAAAAGGTCTTCCCAATATAATGGGGCAAGATGCATTGCATTCAATATCCAAGACAACAAAATCAACGGGGACAAGGTTATTGTTAACCATAATATGAACATTATCAACTTTCCCCAAAGGTTTCTTTTTAGCATTATCAGCGAGATTAACATCCAAATAACGGTTTTTCAATGGTGGCAAGTCAAGCATATCATAGACTTTTTTAGGCATAACAGAAATACTTGCACCAAGATCACATAAAGCATTACAATCAAAATCTTTGACTCTCATTTTAATGATGGGCTCCCAACCATCCTCTAGCTTTCTAGGAATAGAAGTTTCAAGTTTTAGTTTCTCTTCTCTAGCTTTTATGAGAGCATTTGTAATATGTTTTGTGAAAGCCAAGTTTATAGTACTGGCATTAGGACTTTTAGCAAGTTTTTGCAAGAACTTTATAACTTCAGAGATGTGGCAATCATCAAAATCTAAATCATTACAATCTAAAGCAATGGGATTATCATCCCCAAGGTTGGAAAAAATTTCAGCAGTTTTATCACAAGCGGTTTCAGCAGCTTTAGCGGTTTCGGGTAATTTTGCGCGCTTTGCACTAGGAGTAGAAGCATTGCCAACACCAATTATTTTACCATTAATAGTAGGAGGTGCAGCAACATGTGAAGAATTAGCATTGCTAGTGGTGGTAATAGTCCAAACTTTAGCTACATTTTCCTTTTTAGCTAGTTTTTCATTTTCTTCTCTATCCCACCTAGCTCGCAGTTCAGCCATTAATCTTATATTCTCATTAATTCTAACTTGGATGGAATTTGCTGTAGTAACAATTTTATTTTCAATATCCCTATTAGGCATAACTTTCGATTTCAAAAGATCAACATCAGAGGCAAGACTATCAACTCTAGAAACAAGAATATCAATTTTATTGAGCTTTTCCTCAACAGATTTGTTAAAGGCAGTTTGTGTACTAATAAATTCTTTAAGCATAGCTTCAAGTCCAGGGGTGTATTCCTATTATTGTTGTAAGAATTCCCATAAGAATTAGCATAACCGTTACCATTATTATAAGGATATGGCCTATAGTTATTACTAGAATTGTTCCGATAAGCATTGTTGTTGAAATTATTATTTTTAATGAATTTTACA
Source organism: Lolium rigidum (assembly GCF_022539505.1). NCBI lineage: Eukaryota > Viridiplantae > Streptophyta > Magnoliopsida > Poales > Poaceae > Lolium > Lolium rigidum. The sequence continues at coordinate 2,925,865 of NC_061511.1, read as the reverse complement.
TCAACATGTTCTTCTTGAGCAACCAATGAAGCTAATGGAACATTATTAGGATCAACATTAGTCCTATCATTCGCAAGCATAGACATAATAGCATCAACCTTATCATTCAAGGAAGAGGATTCTTCAACGAGAATTTACCTTCTTACCTTGTGGAGCTCTTTCCGTGTGCCATTCAGAGTAATTAACCATCATGTTATCAAGGAGCTTTGTTGCTTCACCAAGAGTGATGGACATAAAGGTACCTCCAGCAGCTGAATCCAATAAATTCCGCGAAGAAAAATTTAGTCCTGCATAGAAGGTTTGGATGATCATCCAAGTAGTCGATCCATGGGTTGGGCAATTTTTAACCAAAGATTTCATTCTTTCCCAAGCTTGAGCAACATGTTCATTATCCAATTGTTTAAAATTCATTATGCTACTCCTCAAAGATATAATTTTAGCAGGGGGATAATATCTACCAATAAAAGCATCCTTGCATTTAGTCCATGAATCAATACTATTCTTAGGCAGAGATAGCAACCAATCTTTAGCTCTTCCTCTTAATGAGAAAGGGAACAATTTTAATTTTATAAAATGTCACCATCTACATCTTTATACTTTTGCATTTCACATAGTTCAACAAAATTATTGAGATGGGCAGCAGCATCATCAGAACTAACACCAGAAAATTGCTCTCGCATAACAAGATTAAGTAAAGCAGGTTTAACTTCAAAGAATTCCGCTGTAGTAGCAGAGTGGAGCAATAGGTGTGCATAAGAAATCATTATTATTTGTGCTAGTGAAGTCACACAACTTAGTATTTTCAGGGTTGGCCATTTTAGCAGTAGTAAATAAAGCAAACTAGATAAAGTAAATGCGAGTAAACTAATTTTTTGTGTTTTTGATATAGCAAACAAGACAGTAAATAAAGTAAAACTAGCAACTAATTTTTTTGTGTTTTGGTATAATGCAGCAAACAAAGTAGTAAATAAAATAAAGCAAGACAAAAACAAAGTAAAGAGATTGAGAAGTGGAGACTCCCCTTGCAGCGTGTCTTGATCTCCCCGGCAACGGCGCCGGAAAAAGAGCTTGATGGCGTGTATTTCACACATTCGTTGGGCAACCCCAAGAGGAAGGTATGATGCGCACAGCAGCAAGTTTTCCCTCAGAAAGAAACCAAGGTTTATCGAACCAGGAGGAGCCAAGAAGCACGTTGAAGGTTGATGGCGGCGGGATGTAGTGCGGCGCAACACCGGGGATTCCGGCGCCAACGTGGAACCTGCACAACACAACCAAAGTACTTTGCCCCAACGAAACAGGTGAGGTTGTCAATCTCACCGGCTTGCTGTAACAAAGGATTAACCGTATCGTGTGGAAGATGATTGTTTGCAGAGAAAATAGTAAAACAAGTATTGCAGTAGATTTGTATTTCAGTATTAAAGAATGGACCGGGGTCCACAGTTCACTAGAGGTGTCTCTCCCATAAGATAAAAGCATGTTGGGTGAACAAATTACGGTCGGGCAATTGACAAATAGAGAGAGCATAACAATGCACATACATGACATGATAAGTATAGTGATATTTAATTGGGCATTACGACAAAGTACATAGACCGCCATCCAACTGCATCTATGCCTAAAAAGTCCACCTTCGAGGTTATCGTCCGAACCCCTCCGAGTATTAAGTTGCAAAGCAACGGACAATTGCATTAAGTATGGTGCGTAATGTAATCAACAACTACATCCTCGGACATAGCGCCAATGTTTTATCCCTAGTGGCAACGAGCACAACACAACCTTAGAACTTTACTGTCATCGTCCCGGTGTCAATGCGGGCATGAACCCACTATCGAGCATAAATACTCCCTCTTGGAGTTAAAAGCAAAAACTTGGCCAGAGCCTCTACTAGTAACGGAGAGCATGCAAGATCATAAACAACACATATGTAATAACTTGATAATTAACATGACATGGTATTCTCTATCCATCGGACCCCGACAAACACAACATATAGAATTACAGATAGATGATCTTGATCATGTTAGGCAGCTCACAAGATCCAACAATGAAGCACAATGAGGAGAAGACAACCATCTAGCTACTGCTATGGACCCATAGTCCAGGGGTGAACTACTCACTCATCACTCCGGAGGCGACCATGGCGGTGTAGAGTCCTCCGGGAGATGAATCCCCTCTCCGGCAGGGTGCCGGAGGAGATCTCCGAGAATCCCCCGAGATGGGATCGGCGGCGGCGGCGTCTCAGTAAGGTTTTCCGTATCGTGGTTTTTCCGCATCAGGGGTTTCGCGACGGAGGCTTTAAGTAGGCGGAAGGGCAGAGTCGGGGGCCTGACGAGGGGCCCACACCATAGGGCGGCGCGGGCCCCCCCTTGGCCGCGCCGCCATGTGGTGTCGCCACCTCGTGGCCCCACTTCGTATGTTCTTCGGTCTTCTGGAAGCTCCGTGGAAAAATAGGCCCACGGGTCTTCGTTTCGTCCAATTCCGAGAATATTTCGTTACTAGGATTTCGAAACCAAAAACAGCGAAAACAGAACTGGCACTTCGGCATCTTGTTAATAGGTTAGTTCCAGAAAATGCATGAATATGACATAAAGTGTGCATAAAACATGTAGGTATCATCAATAATATGGCATAGAACATAAGAAATTATCGATACGTCGGAGACGTATCACCCACCATGAAGAGTAGTATCCCTAGATCACTTTAGTAGAACTTACACCTACGCAAGAGAGCACTAGTGTGAGTTTGTATCTGTCCCCTTTGTATCGTAGAACGAGGAAATGGTTCTTAAAACAATTGGTGTGTTAATTTGTAATGTGTGTTGTTTGAAATGAATGAAGAAGTGTTGTTGGTTTTTACCACCTCAGCACTACTCAAGTTTTAAAATTTTCAAATTTAAACCAAACAAACCATAGAAAAATCCCTCTTATCTTATGATCTACCTAAATGTTCAGATGGCCCCTCCAACCCACAGCAACAACCAAGATGCAATGCTGCAGATGCTACAAATGATGATGGTAGATAGAGAAGTCGAAAGAGCTGAGCGGCAAGCCAACCTTGCCGTACTGCAGTAGATAGCCCAGAACAACCAAGGACATGGACATAATGATCATCCTGGATCTAAGTTGAAGAATTTCCAGAATACTAATCCCCCCATGTTTAGCAAGACTGAAGAGCCCTTAGATGCAGATGACTGGCTCCAATCAATGGAGAACAACCTAGAAGTTGCAGGAGTTGAAGCTGCGGAGAAGGTGCTGTTTGCCACCCACTATCTGTCAGGACCTGCCAAAGCCTGGTGGAACAGTGCCCGTGCAATGAATGAAGGACATATGATGACTTGGGAGGACTTCAAGCTCAAGTTCAGCAGATACCATGTGCCACCGGGTCTGATCAAGAAGATGAGAGACGAGTTCAGAGAGCTCAAGCAAGGAAGGATGTCCGTGGTGGAATACCGTGACAGGTTCCTCACGCTGTCTAGGTAAGCCCCGGATGAGACAAACACCAATGAAAAGAAGAAGGAAAGATTTCTGAATGGACTGCATGATGAGATGCAGACAGTGTTAGTGAATATTCCATTTGCTGACCTGGAAGCCCTAGTTGATTCTGCCATCCAGATGGAAGGAAAGCTCCACCAGGCCATTGAGAACCGCAAGCGCAGAATGATGAATCAGAGTGGACCCAACAATACGCCAAGGTATCGCCCCAACTCAAGTGGAGGATTTTCCTCAAGACCCAACAAGCCACCTGTTCCGACGTTCCGTCCAAACTTCATCAACCACATTGGAGGACACCCGAAGCCCGGAGGCAACAACAACAAAAACAACAACAACAACAACAACAACAACAACAACAACAACAACAACAAAAACAACAACAACAACAACAACAACAACAACAACAACAACAACAACAACAACAACAACAACAACAACAACAACAACAACAACCATAATGGTAACAACAAGAACACCAACACTGCCCCATGGACTGGAAGGAATGATGTACCCATTGCCCCAAAGGACAAGTCAACTGTGACCTGTTATGAATGTGGAGTTACTGGTCATTACTCCAATGAGTGTCCCAAGAAACTAGCGAAGATAGCCCCCAATACCGCTTCCTCGTCTTTCCCATCTGTGATTTCCTCAACAGTCTCTTTCAGAAGCTTATTTTCTAGCTTCAGGACCTCATTCTCCTTCTTCAGAGCATCCTTCTCCTTGGTCTCAGCGGCCCTGTTCTCTAGCGTCAACACCAGCGTCTTCTGGATTGTATTCGCCCAGTTTTCACTACAAATCATCTTCTCTTCCAGCTTCACTGGGTCCTCCAGAAGGGTGATGCGCTTCTCTAGCGCTAGTCTCTTATCATCTATGGCCAACAGAGCTGCTTCGGCCTGCATAACTCTGACGTTGCTCTGCCGGAGTACCTCCCTGGCCTCATCCATCAAAGTAACTTGCTTCTTCAGTAGCAACTATGTGTTCGCAGACACGAACTCCCTTTCTGTCAGGTGTAGGTGACACACAGTGTGGTTTTTCTCCTCAGTCCGGTCCACAGGGGTGCCATCCTCCGTACGCTCACCGAAGTTGTAGTACGGTGACGTCGGGGGAATCATATGGCGGAACTTGTGGCATATGCGGGCGATGGCGCCCTGCATAGCTATCTCCACCGAGTTGACCCAATCGGGGTAGACCTCAGTGTATGTCATGTCCGGGTCATCAGGGTCCGCGTCGCTCCCCGGGATGAAGGTCTTGATCGTCCATGCCTCTATACCATGCTCCTGGTACAACCTCCTCCCCTGGAAGACTGGGGGAGCTATCCCAACTTTGCCGGACAGATCAAACAGTGTCAGGCTGAGGTAGTGGGGCATATCTCCAGCAATCACCGTCTCATCGTAATGGGCCATCTACAATTTTGTAAGAGGAAAACTAATTAGATATGAACAAATGAACAGATAAGTGCAGAATTAAATTTCATGGCAAAATTTAAGAGAAAATAATTTTGTCCTATGGGTTTCCAAATCCTAGGGTCTCGATCCTACATGCAACACTATGCTCTGATACCATTTTGTAACGTCCTACCTTTTAACGAAGGTAGAACACCTGTGTTCAGTGCTACTCCCTGGATCACTGATAGCACCACAGTACAAAATATAGAATTCATAGCAATAGTATCAACATTACAAAGTAATGATCCGGTACGACAAATGAGGGAAATACAACTTGCATAGTCCAAATGACTAGCATTCAAATAAAGTTCATATATCTAACACAGCGGAAATAAAGTAGCATGGAGCCTCCATCTTCATCATGCGCCACGAGCGGACATGTTGGAATGTAGACTCGAGATCCTATCAGTAACCTTCATCAGAGCGACCTGCACGTTTGAATATGAAGCCCCACGAATGGAGGTCAGTACAATGATGTACTGGCAAATGACACTTATTTGGTGGCAGTTTTGAAAAGACTAACTACATGAATTTGGCATGGTGGAGCTAGGGCTATTTGCATAAAGCCAGTTTTGTCCTATATTTGATAAAACATTTGAAATCTTTAAAATTCACCGTGGGTGTTCAGAGGGCGCACCATGACACACCACGAAGTTTATTAGGGTAACTTTGAAATCCATCATGGGTGTTCAGAGGGCTCACCATGACACACCATGAAGGGTCTCTACGCATTTTAATTGACTTTAGAAAACAAAAGAGGTGTTGAGATTCTTCAGTACAATCCCTGCCTAGCAGCTCAAATTGTCCATGACAGGGGACACGGCTAAGATCTTAGATTTAACTCTCGAGAGGTTGTGCACTTTCACCTTAAGACCCATCCTACCCAAGAGTAAGATGAGACAAGACCTTTGGGAAGAGAAGTTCACCCATACTAGCCAGACCCGCTTCTCCTATAATTCTGCTACCACCCTCTGATCCGACAACAGGATGAACCTCCACAACTTAAGAATCTTGGCAGAGCCATATACCATAAGGCTGCACTGGAAGCTATCTAAAACAGTGAAGACCTACAAATCTCTTTGTTCCTGGGTGGCGGTCCACAAGTGCACGCTCAGACGAAGACAACCACAATGTGGCCCTGAGTAGCCACTCAACATATGCGCACCCTCAGGCGAAGACAACCACAACATGGCCCTGAGTAGCCGCCCACCAAATCCAGCCAGTCCACCCAGGGGTGCATTAAGGTTGTTAGTTTTCAAAGTTTTGTAAACTTTTGCAAACCACCAAACAATTACAAGAGCGGCGACAATTTTGATAGTAGCCAGGTACGGCAAAGCATTTACCTAACAGGGGGGTCAGGGTGGCTATCCACTACTAGGTATTCTAGCATTGCATTCACTTTGAAAACAAATAACAACCTATCATGCATACTACCAGAAAAACACTAATGCATTAATTAAAACTGGGTGATAAGCTGAGTGTCACTTGCCTTGGTCAAAGCAACCAGAACAATCACAGCAATCACAAGAAAGACCCTGGTCCTCCTCACAATCTAAACAAGACAAACAGGAGCCAAATAAACATAACATTCTGAATGCACAACCATAGACATGTATGCATGCATGATATGCAAGATGGTTTAATTTCACACATAGGTATGATGTGAAAATGTTATATTAAGTGTACTCTGGTATTTAGAATGTTGGTAATGATCTCTGGTTGTATTTAGTTTATTAAAGTTTTATTTATAGCGCTATTAATCAGTTAACAATTGCATATACATCATCAAAATTAGGTACTGTAGTGTTTATGTTTTGTAAAAATCTTAACCCCACATCAATGGATAGGGTACAGTAATACAAGACCATAGCAATTGGATTCATTCGAAAATAGTTTATAGAATTTGAATTATTGCCAGATTACTAATTTGAGCATATTTGCAAAAGCAAGTTTGTGCACGTATCAACTTTGGTCAACTCTGGTTCCAAGATGATCTATGTGTTCTAAGGATTCCAGAGACTACAAATTTGTAAATTTTGGCCCACTGGATCAATTTACACAATTTTTATAGTGTCAAATGGTTAGTTCTCTGTTTTGAATTATGGTGCAAACTTTATCACAGAACCTATACATTATTTTTGCATGGTTGTGTTGTACAGGTTGTAAGCTTTCCAACAATATGCAATTTGTAAAATTTGGACCTACGGTTGATTTTATATTGATTTTACAAGTTGGACAATAATTCTGGCATTTGAATTCGAATTTAAACGGGGTTTGACTAGCACTGACTGGGCGCGCTGACCGTGCAGGCCACGTGGCGCGTTGTGATTGGGTGGTACCGGTTCGGGTTAGTGGATCTATCTCACGCGTCCGATCTAGATCCTACGGTCCTTCTAAAAAAAAGAAAAAAGGAAAGGGGATAAGAGGAGAGGAGCTCACTGCGGGGCGGCGGCCGGCAATGGAGCGGCGGCGGCGCTCGGGAGGCGGCGGTGGTCGGCGTTGCGGGCGTCTCCCGCGGCGTAGAAGGGGCGGACAAGGTGCGGCCTTCCGCGGCAAGGCAAATGGCGGCGGCGGCGCAGCCTCTCGCGACCACGGGAGGCCGGGGCGGGCGGCCGAAGGCGGCGGCGGCTCGGCGTGCTCCGGCGAGCAATTTAGCGGCCTGGCGGCAAGGATTCGCGTGTGGGAGTGAGGGAAAAGGAAGAGGGGGCCGGGAGCTTTATAGGGGGCGGCTCGGATGCGAGGTTGGAGCGAGGGGCGAGTGGGGCGAGTGGGGCGGGGTGGTGTGCTGTGCGTGCCGAAGAAATCGGCTGGAGGTTGAAGGAGACCGCGCTAACAAGGCGGGTCCCACCTGTCAGCGAGAGGGAGGGTAGAGTGGTGCGGCGCGGGCCACTTCTGGCCAGGTTGGGCCGCCGGTCGGGCTGGGCTGGCCCAGTTCGGCCGGTTAGGTCCGTTTTTCGTTTTTGTTTTTTGTTCTTTTGTTCTTTTTATTTTTATACTTTCTTTTATATCTTTTGGTTCACAACTCCGATGGAGTTCAAATTTGTTTCAAAATTTTTGTAAAATCCAGGGGATTGTTTTAGGACTAAAGGATACAAGAAAAGGCTCATTTGAAAAATAAATAAAATGAAATAGCACATAGCTTAAATAGAAACATAATACCACTAGGTTCTTACTTATTAAGGTTTATTTATTCTATTTGGCTTTTAATGCATGGATGAAATGAATGCATGATGAAATTCTAATTTTTGAAAATATAGGGATGTTACATTGGCATAGAGACGGTGTTCACGAAGCTTCATGAGGATGAGGCGAACATGCTCTTCATGCTCCTCATTGGACTTGGAGTAGACAAGGATATCATCGAGATAGACTACCACAAACTTGTCGAGGTACTCCATGAAAATGTAGTTCATCAACCGAGAGAAAGTGGCAGTAGCATTAGTGAGGCCAAAGGACACGACGGTGTATTCGTAGAGGCCATAACGAGTTTTGAAGGCTGTCTTGGGTACATCCTCTTTGCGGATTTTGATTTGGTGATAACCACTTCTCAAATCCATCTTAGAGAACACAGTTGCACCCGCAAGCTGATCAAAGAGCTCATTGATGCGAGGAAGAGGATATATATTCTTGATCGTTTTCTCATTGAGAGGACGGTAGTCAACCACTGACGAGGGATCACCTCGGCAATGCCTACGTATTGTAGACTAGGGTTTTCGGGAAGAGCGACGATGGAGATTTCGGGGTCGAGATTAGGCACACGATGTACCCAGCTTCGGGTCCCCTCGGTGGAGGATCCCTACGTGCTGCTAGCAATCCACTATATGAACACAAGTATATTTACAGGGTGCCGCCATAGGCGGAGTTATGTTGGCTATCTCCTCTCTATCTGTTGGCCTCCTATTTCGGGTGCCCTGGCTAGCTTTATATATGCAACCAGCCTAGGGTTTTACATGAGTCCTAGTCGACTACTTCTTCGGGTTGCCTTGTTGGGTCTTCTCCATATTGGGTCTTCTCCATATTGGGCCGAGCCAGGTATACTAATAATGGGTACCCGAAGGGTATGCCCATGTCAGTAGCCCCCGAGTTTCTAGGGAAGTCGAAGACTTGCGTAGAAACTCCAAGCATAACCATCTCCGAAGTTGAAGAAAATATAAGGCGAGGTCCATGTTGCAGATCATGTGTAGCGTAGATGATGTCGATGATTCTCAAAATTGTTTTTCTATCGGGTGCGCGGCAGCGCTCGCGATGGGAGTAGCCCCCGAGTCTATGGGCAAGTGCTTGCACTTAAGCATAGACTCAAGTTGTACTACTCGATGAAGAACTTAATTATATTTCTGGAGAACTTGATGAAATCCATGTGCTCCCGATGGGAGTAGGCTCCACTCGAGTCATAGAATCGAGTTGAGTCTACAAACCTTGATTGTCATAGATGCTGTCAAAGTTTTTTCTATCGGGTGCGCGGCCAGCGCTCCCGATGGGAGTAGCCCCCGAGGCTACAGCCAAGTGTTTGCACTTGGGTGTAGGCTCAACTTGCTTTTAATCGACACCACAATTTTTCCTCTTTCTTGTATCTTATCGGGAGGTTGAACAATACTCTCGATAAGAGTAGCCCCCGAGCCTATGGGCAGGTGCTTGCACCTAGGAATAGGCTCGAGTTGTACTACTCGATAAAGAACTTGGCGCAGCCCCTCTTTTTATCGACTCCAGGCTGTTGCTATTTTTATTTGACATCCATATCTATATTGTACAGGGATAATGGTAATTGGGGCTAGTTCATCTGACGGATCAGGTACTAGTTAACTGCTCTAGTGGCAATCCGCAAAAACCTACTTCAAGATCACGTCCCTGGACATGATCTCAGGATACTGGTGCTAACTCGATAGGTGCCGCTTAAGGTCTTACCATCCGTCGAGCCCCGGTCATGTTTTATCGGGTCCACGGCGCGTCCGCTGGGATATTTCTTCACATCCGTTGATGTGGAAAAAAGTAGCGAGCGCAGTCTTTGGCGATGCCACGCCACACAGGACGGACTCGGGGTCTTACCTTCGCAGAGTTTTGCGGCATTCAGAGATTATTCGCGACTTTTAGCGCTCTGAGAATATATTGTCGAGTGCCTTGTTCGGCTGATGCAATGACCCATTTTGCGGGTTCTTCTATATTTTTCACGGGCGTGATGAGACAGCCGAATATATTGGGTTCTTCTATATTGTCGGGTACATCACCGATGCTCTTGCTCGGAAGAATATGACGAGTCAATGGACCCGAAGATTTATCCACCCTCTCTTTTTTTATGCTCCTCCTTGATGATAATTTCGTGGAGTTCCTCCTTGAAGAGATTTTTTTTAAGTTCCTCCTGGAAGAAAATTTCTTCGAGTTCTTTTTGAGGGAAATTCATCGGGTCCTTCTTGAGAAAAATTCTTCGGGTCCTTTTTTGAGGATAATTCTTCGGGACCTCCTTGAAGATAATTTTTCGAGGCCTCCTTGAAGATAATTCTTCGAGTCCTGTCCTTTCTTGAAGACAATTTCGTCGAGTTCTCCCTGTAGACAATTTTGTCGGGTTCTCTCTTATATACTTTGAAATTTGCTTTCTCCTTATTGGGCACGATGGAGTCGATGCGCAATGAGGTCTTCGAGTGCAGCGAAAAAGTCGAGCCGAGGTAAAAACCACCGGATTAACGAAAACGTATGCCACTAAATTGTTGATGAAGAGATAGCCGAACCCCCGAGCACTGCTGGGGTGATGTTATGATTGTTGCTTAGACGCCGTGTCACAGTTGTTACTCGAGTCGAAGTCGTTGTCGAGCCCCCGAGCGTTGCTGGAAATATTGTGCCGAAGTACTGGTCGCCTGTAATATTATGTTGTAGCTATGCTCAGGGGCGAAGTTGTTGTCGAGCCCCCGAGGTATTATCCGTGTCGCCGAAAGAAGGCCATTAAGGATGAAATACTGAAGATGAGTTCCGAGATGAAGTACTTGAGATGAATCCACGTTGAAGATTACGCCATTAACCATAAAGCATATATTGAAGATGAATCCGCTGATATCATAAAGGATGAATCCATTGACCCGAAGAGAGTAAATCCAGTCATAACCGTAGAAGATGAATCCAAGATGACCATATAAGATGAATCCATTGACCCGAAGACAATAGTTCCAATAATAACCATAGAAGATGAATCCAAGATGACCATATAAGATGAATCCATCGACCCAAAGAAAATAAACCCAGTAATCTATAATATCTAAACATGCAACAATCCACCAAAAGAATTCACCACATAAGCTTAAGATAAATCACATGCCAACATGCAGCCCATTACTTATGGTATTTTTTAGGTGGAAATACGTTTCAGCTTTGGTTTCAACATTCAATTGTTTGGCACAAATCTCTTGGCTTCACCCTGCAGTAACTGATGTGTGCATTGTACGTGGGTTTTTAATCCCCTGTAGTGACCCTGTCGCTTCCATCTTCCTCCCGCAGCTTGGCGTTCTCTCTGAGAAGGCTTCATCTCAAAAAGGTGGTCCCAAACCAGCCAACGACAGGCCTCTGCTGAAGTGCTGATCGATCCATCAGAACGCTGGCTGTGGCTAAATTCTCTCCATGGAGGCCTTCAGTTGTGGCAAGGGGTACACAGCCAGGCAAAGGGCAAACGCCTGCTGGGCGCACATCTAATCTAGAAGGCATGGTGCTGATATAATTTTCCTGCTGAAGCCATGGTAATAAGCCTAAGGTCACAAGGTAAGAACACCATCTCTCCTTTTCACTGATTGATAGAAAATACGCCTCAAAAGATTGTTCTGAAATTAGGCAACGAAAGATCACATGGTTGGAACATTATTTTCTTTCTTTCCGTTTGATCTAGAATTGGGATAAGGAAAAGTGGGGATTTGTTAAAATATCACTTATATGCTTGGACCATGTGATTATTCATGCTTTGATAGGTACATCACCGCAAAGACCAAGGCATAGAAGAATGCAACAACCCAAGATAAGTATGGCTGTTTGCTTCTATCAAATCCATTGCACTTCCCAGATCACGTAGTCGTCAAATATTGCTTGAAGTTATTTGTTGTAGGAAGTAGATAACTGTGATATTTTGTGTGTGCTTGAAATCTATTATACATAACTGACATCACTATGATTTCCCGCAACAATACACACTATGTACAAAGTAGAGAATAGTGATTTTTTAGGCGCCTAAGCTCTATATACCACAAATACCCTTTTTTGTTACATCACTCATGTTGCTTTAAAATCCCCGCAACAACGTGCGGGGCATCGTCTAGTATTCATAAATCCACTGACCCAGAACTGCGTTGGGTATTATTGTATTAGCAAAAACCAATTATAACCTTAGAAGATGAATCCGACGAAGACAAAATCCAATAAACCGAAGAAGATGAATCCACTGAGCCGAAGAATATATATCCAGAGTCGGAGAAAAGAAATTCACCAAGTAACCGAGAATATTTGTGGTAACGAAGTAATGGCGCAGCCCCAGATATCGGGTAAATTTGCTGTAATGATGCAATGTTGCAGCCTCCGAGTATTCGGGTATGGTGAAAGTAAATAAATAATTGAATCTTGGAGGAGGAAAACTTAGCTTTTTATCGACTGCGACAGAACTGATGTGAAAGCAGGCCGTGTGGCATACGTGGTCGATGAAGTTGCGCGGCGTCTGACCGAAAGTAGTCGATGAAGAAGGTGCAGTCGTGTGACGGATACAGTTGATGACACAGTCAAAGTTCGCGGCGAGCGAGCTCCCGAGAGAGGCGAGTGCGCGCTGGTTGTCTCTATGTTGGATGACGAGTCTGGCGGACATGGTCGTGCGTCATAGTCGTTCGATGATTGGCCTGAAGGAGTTGATATTGCGGAGTCGATGATCTTCGTATGGTATGATTGCCCGAAGGGTGCGTCGTATGTATCCTTGATCTTTGTCCTTCATACTAAATTAAGCTCTCTTCATGCACTGCTTTTTTTCTTCCTGGAGACTGGATAACGTGCACTTCTTTTTCTTGGGCCATGTTCCATGTGTTTTAATGGCCGGACAGCCACGATTTCGATGTCTGGCAAAACTAGGCGAAAAGCACTACCAAAAACGAATCAAAGAAAACTAGTAATCGTATGTATATATGCATGGAAGTAACACTTAGCTTTGTTTTAAACTAGAATAGTGGCCCTCGCAAATGCGAGGGCATCATTTTTATTTTTCTTAGAAATATGACTATTGCTTCTACGATGTCAAAATTATCTAGAAATATATTTATAGATTTTTTTGACATTCGCATAATTTCATGGAGAGTATTATATTTTTAGCAACAATTTTATTTGGTCGGCAATTGTTAGGCCATGTAAAGTTACAATAGATTGATTGAAATTTATTTTTTCTATAAATTTTTTAGATTGAGAGCTGGTTGGTAGTTTTTACATGATGCCATGCTCCATGTTTATACTACTTGAGCAATGACCGGTCGTATGATTGTCAGACCATTTTGGTGGAATAGAAAATAATTTTAGTGCACCAAGTAACAAAAAATTGTTTTATCCTCATTAACCGACACGCCTCATAAACAATAAGACATCTGCTTTAGTTTGATCTTTTGACCTCTGTTTTTAAGTTGATCTTGAATTACATGAGATTTTCCATTTCAGTTACCAAATACTCCATGAATGTGTTAATAAAATTGAGATATTTAAATAAAATCCATGGGCTTAGTGTATCTTCCCATATATTTGTAACATAAGTATGTATCAATGAAAAGTTTAGAGACGGTCAACAAAATTTTATAATGTTGTAAATTTTAAGTGGGTGCAATGTTGTGTTTAAATAAATACTTTTTTCTTAAAGGATACGTGTGTCATAGGATTGGAGTAGGTTTTTCTTTAACGACTGACCTCAGCTAAAGTTTTTTAACAACTTACCATTAGATTCATACCTCTCAATAATAATCTTTTGTTTGTATAAATTCAGTTCTAATCAATTCAAGCTTGCACGACACTAAATATTTTTGTTACCTACATTTTTGAATTCAGTTCTAATGAATTGTAAACACAATGGTTTCAATCTGGCTGATACGCCATTCATATAGGCTATATGCAATGTTTTAAATATTTTACTCCCTCTATCCCGTAAAGGATGTCAACTTTACGAATGAATCATACATACATATGTTTTTCATCAAAAAAGTTGTAGACCAAAACTAAGCTTGGACTGGCATGAAATAAATATAAACTTACGCAAATGCTTGATAAGCCATGCCCAGAAAACATTCTTAGTCAAGATTAAAACACGACAGCCGTGGTACCACCAATAAACAAATACTATGATATTTCCAAATCACCAAGCGATAAATTTTTCATAGTCATACATGAGGTAGTATTTTTTATCCATGATGATACTTGAATCAGATCATCAAAATAAGAACTATGTTGAAGAATAGTCATTACCAATCTAACCAATACGTTCATGCTTGATAGCTGAAGCAATAATTAAATGGAGCAATAAAAGATGCACCGATGTGTATAGGTCTTAATAGATAATAAAATTATCAGCGAGTGTCCAGAATATCCAGTGATATGATAATACTTTCCATATATTTTACTCCCTCTATCTGTAAAGGATCTCAACTTTTTTCTAAATTTGAATGTACCTAAACAATATTTAGTGTATATATACATCCATACTAACGTAAGACTATTTTCGGAACAGATGGAGTAGTAACAATTATATTGAGAATTGAGAAATAAATAAACAAAGAAAGGCTCGTCGATAATGTAAATGCTAACTTCAGAAACTACATGTTAAGAAACTTCTCCATTTCAAAATATAGAACCAAATATGTCTATCGATCAAATTATTTTCTTAACATAGACGTGTAATTAATTAGAACGACACACCTTCATGGCATGTTCACCCAAAAAGCAACTATATATTTCAGGAAGCAACTCAAATCTATTTTTTGTGCTTCTCAAAAAATGGAAAAAGGATTAAGTGATACCAATCCCATGACCAAGTCTTCTTGCCGGAGCCAAACACACCACAGGCCTGATGCATGATGTAATTTCTTGCCTCACCCTCCCATCCGTCGGAGTCCATTAATGTAGCGTGCAGGACAGCCGGTCGATCGGATGAATTAATCTATATTAGTAAAAATAAACAACCTACAATGTAATTAGTTAACGTTTGTAAATATGTAACTATGCACCTTCTGTTTTTCTTCTGATTCTGTATCCGTCCCTGCGTTGAATGGAAGTCCACTGAACCATGTCTCGTCCTTGATCTTACCACGCGCAGTGGCTCCGCTCCTTAGATACACCTAGATTGAATAACATGAAAATTGCCTGCCGATTCCTACTGGTGAGAGCAACATCAGCACTGGCCGCTTAGGGATGAGTAGATCGCAATTCGATCCGGTTCACAACGACCGGCGCGTGCGTCCGTTACCTCCAATTCTTTTTCTGCAAGTCCGGGGACGATCAATTAGCCTTGTTTGGCCCTCAATGTGTCCATGCATGTAGAAGCTGGAACAATCTCCGATGTATGATCTGATTTCATTCACGAAACTTGCGGACGAACAGCTTATGAGCAGATTATTTTTATATGGCGGCTCTAATGCCAGCTTACATGAAGATTCAAAAATATATCAGATCGTAGTTAGAGAACAGTCCTGATCCTTTCCTCTGATAAACTTGATGGATCAGAAACAGATCGGTTCCTATACAAGAAAAATATCGGATCGATCATAGATGAGAAAACAAAATCGCATGCATGAATCCCGCTGCTAGCTCCTTGATAATTATATACAGGTACTAAATATGTAATCATTAAGATGAGACTTGACACAATACATCAGGTAAAAGTGCAGATACATACAGATGGGATCCAAAAAAAAATTGACGATGTGGCTGCCACTCCACCTACCAGAAAGCGTACTAATACAAGGAGGTTGGACTGGACCGGTCCTGTTCACCTGCGATCACGCCCCAGATCAGATCAATGCAATATCCAGGACACGCTCCATTGCGTGGATTTCTGAGAAGCATGCAGCGATCCGGCATGTTGCACTGCACCTAGCGAATGATGGCTGTCTTGCGGACGATTCGTCTCCGGATGTAGATTTGTATTCATCCATGAACATGAATTATGTCCACAAACAACTTATAAGCAGATTGTTTTTACGGCGGCTAATGCCGGCAGGTTTTAATGGAGGAAGAGATAAGGCGTGCTCATATGATGGCATCCGTGGGTAAATACACGTAGCTCTTTTCTTAAGATCTATTGGCTGTCATTAGTTATTAAGTTAAACGGATGGTCAGATGTGTCTGATTATTGTGGGATTTTCTACAGTAATTCTTTTTTTCTGGTGAGCCCGTAATTTACTTTTAATATATAATAGATACGATCAATCCCATGACCAAGTCTTCTTGCCGGAGCCAAACACACCACAGGCCTGATGCATGATGTAATTTCTTGCCTCACCCTCCCATCCGTCGGAGTCCATTAATGTAGCGTGCAGGACAGCCGGTCGATCGGATGAATTAATCTATATTAGTAAAAATAAACAACCTACAATGTAATTAGTTAACGTTTGTAAATATGTAACTATGCACCTTCGTTTTTCTTCGATTCTGTATCCGTCCCTGCATTGAATGGAAGTCCCTGAACCATGTCTCGTCCTTGATCTTATCACGCGCAGTGGCTCCGCTCCTTAGATACACCTAGATTGAATAACATGAAAATTGCCTGCCGATTCCTACTGGTGAGAGCAACATCAGCACTGGCCGCTTAGGGATGAGTAGATCGCAATTCGATCCGGTTCACAACGACCGGCGCGTGCGTCCGTTACCTCCAATTCCTTTTTACGCAAGTCCAGGGACGATCAATTAGCCTTGTTTGGCCCTCAATGTGTCCATGCATGTAGAAGCTGGAACAATCTCCGATGTATGATCTGATTTCATTCACGAAACTTGCGTACGAACAGCTTATGAGCAGATTATTTTTATATGGCGGCTCTAATGCCAGCTTACATGAAGATTCAAAAATATATCAGATCGTAGTTAGAGAACAGTCCCGATCCTTTCCTCTGATAAACTTGATGGATCAGAAACAGATCGGTTCCTATACAAGAAAAATATCGGATCGATCATAGATGAGAAAACGAAATCGCATGCATGAATCCCGCTGCTAGCTCCTTGATAATTATATACAGGTACTAAATATGTAATCATTAAGCTGAGACTTGACACAATACATCGGGTAGAAGTGCAGATCATACAGATAAAAAAAATACAATTTTTTTTTGACGATGTCGCTGCCACTCCACCTACCAGAAAGCATCCTAATACAAAGAGGTTGGACTGGACCGGTCCTGTTCACCTGCAATCACGCCCCAGATCAGATCAATGCAATATCCAGGACACGCTCCGTTGCGTGGATTTCTGAGAAGCATGCAGCGATCCGGCATGTTGCACTGCACCTAGCGAATGATGGCTGTCTTGCGGACGATTCGTCTCCGGATGTAGATTTTTATTCATCCATGAACATGAATTATGTCCACAAACAACTTATAAGCAGATTGTTTTTACGGCGGCTAATGCCGGCAGGTTTTAATGGAGGAAGAGATAAGGCGTGCTCATATGATGGCATCCGTGGGTAAATACACGTAGCTCTTTTCTTAAGATCTATTGGCTGTCATTAGTTATTAAGTTAAACGGATGGTCAGATATGTCTGATTATTGTGGGATTTTCTACAGTAATTCTTTTTTTCTGGTGAGCCCGTAATTTACTTTTAATATATAATAGATACGATCCATGCGTGCGCTGCTTCAGAACTCTCCCAATGATGCGTTCATGTCAACAATACGTACGAAGAGAAATATACATCTAGGCAATTGAATTATGTGCTGGCCTTGAGGAGAGCATGGTCACGTGGGGGTTCCCCCGGACGTATCTGCCAGGCAATGAATTAAGCCTTGGGACTTGATTTGACCGCTGAAAAATCAACTGGAGACTGGAAAACAGATCTGGTCGACGGATTCTTTTTCGCCTTCCGTCCGAGAGCTTGAGCTGGCGAAGATACAATCGGCTTCTGTATGGACATTGATGAGAGAACTCGACTCGCCGAGCTGACCAGATGTGATCTAGTTGATGTCTAAGATCCCGCCGAAGAAAATTTGACAAGGAAAATTTCCGATTTCCGATGTTGTTGATGACACTACCGACGAGAAATCCTGCCCGGATAACCAAATCCAGTCGCCGCGATTCCCATAGACGGCGCCAATTGACGAGGGATCACCTCGGCAATGCCTACGTATTGTAGGCTAGGGTTTTCGGGAAGAGCGACGATGGAGATTCCGGGGTTGAGATTAGGCACACGATGTACCCAGCTTCGGGTCCCCTCGGTGGAGGATCCCTACGTGCTGCTAGCAATCCACTATATGAACACAAGTATATTTACAGGGTGCCGCCATAGGCGGAGTTATGTTGGCTATCTCCTCTCTATCTGTTGGCCTCCTATTTCGGGTGCCCTGGCTAGCTTTATATATGCAACCAGCCTAGGGTTTTACATGAGTCCTAGTCGACTACTTCTTCAGGTTGCCTTGTGTTGACGTCAGAAACCCACTGGCGGGCAGAGACAGGCAACACAGTAGAGCCGGGAACAACTAGGGCTGCGGCTGGCCCCAGTCCCTCAGAGCGACGGCCCGCAAAGCCTCCTGGTCACACGTCCGATGCTATCGCAAGGGCGTGCCACCTGACCTATACCTGGTCAGGGAGGTGTGGATGATGCCTCGCTTAGTTTCCTGCATGGCATACACGTAAACATTAAATACGAGCCTCGATCGGCTCTCAGGTTATCCTGTGAATCGGCTCAAAGAGCCGATCCACCCATGATTCGAACAAGGTGTCCGAATATATGGTGGTCCTGCTTGATCAAGATAAAGCTGATAAGATCTACGACGATTTAGGGTTTTCACCGCATAATCGGATCATCCTACTCACGATTGGGCCTCGCGCTCGCGCACGGTGACCGTAAGCCGATCCTAGACAGGGCCTAAAAACCAACACGAGGTTGATCCCCGGAACATCCTTTCTAGGGCTAGCAAACGTCACCCTACACGCCGCTGGATCCTCCAACCCTTTGTAGGGCCTAACTAGTGCGGATATTAAACTAATCCTTGCAGAGCAAGGAGCAACCGTAACGGATCAGATCTACTAAACTATGATCAAGCGGGGTGCCACCCCTACACCTGAGATAGGTGTAAGGGCGTCTAGATGCATAAGGGTCGCACTACGACAGCATATGATACGAAGAACAATGCTAACCCTAACACATCTAAGATAACTACGTTGCTCGCCATCAAAAAGGCTTCGAGCACGAGCAACGCATGAACAACGTGGGTAGGCTTGTGCTGCCTAGATCGCAAGATGCGATCTAGGCAGCATGGTGCTTACCGGAGAAACCCTCGAGACGAAGGGGTTGGCGATGCGCCGAGATTTGTTTGTGTTGAACGTTGGTTGTTGTTTATTTCATAAACCCTAGATACATATTTATAGTCCAGGGGACTTTCTAACGTGGGCGTGCACCTAACCGTGCACGGGTACAACTCTAACTCTTAACCGACGCGTAATCTAATATATTACGGATACACGGGCCAACTAGCCCAAACTTTGCATGTAAGGCCGATTCACGTATTCCTCCTATATATATATATTCTTCAAGTCCATCTTGATCGCGGCCCACCTCTGACTCGGTCAAATTCTGGTGATAACACATGCCCCCCTGGTTTTGGAAATGATATTTCCAAAATCATTATGCTTTTCTTTTGTCGGGTCATGTCGTGGCAGAGCAGAACTGCCGCAGAATCTTCCATCATTACGCCTCGCCTCCTGGGCTTCTCTGTATGAATTGACAATTTCGGCATCACGTCCTCGAGAACCGTCATGGCATTAAATCTCCACTACACTCTCTTTATTTATCTGTGCCAAACGGTTCACCACTCCATTCCCTTGCTCGCTCTCGCCCACGGCGCCAAAAACCCTCTTCCCTGCAGACATGTCTTCCTCTTCCTCCTCCGCTTCGAGGCCTCTCTCTCCAATCGTCGCCGAAGAACAAGGAAGAGGACGACCCCCGCCCGGGCGAACCCCATCTCCTCTGACAAGGAGAAAAAAGAAGGAGAAGCAGAGAAGACCAAGGCCTCCCCCTCCGCCAGGCTCCCGTCGAAGAAGCGCTCCCACATGTGGGCGGACAGCGAGGACGACGATGACGACGAGGAAGGAGAAGACGAGGAGGAGGAAGATGATTCCTCCTCCTCCGCTGGGTATCCTCCAACGAAGCGCTTCCGCAGCTGGGCGGACAGCGAGGATGATGATGATGACGAGGAGGAGGAAGCCCCAGCTGACGGCTGGGACAGCAGCGGCGAGGACTTCTCCGGCAGTAGCGCCGATGGCGACGCCGACGACGACACTAGCGAGGAGTAGTTCTGTAGGCCCAGTAGCCCCTTGAGCAATCGGCTCTTCTTTTGTTCTTCTTTTGAGCAATCGGCTCTTCATTGTAAGAAATCCCAATATTAATGAAGAATTTCCTTTTAACTTGATTCCGCCGATTTCTTCCATGCTGATTTAGCCGATTTTTCCTCATCTGACCTTGTCGACTGTTGGCCTAAACCATGCTTAATGACTGATGGCAACGCATCAGTTTCTTACGATAATCTGCGAGACAGGCCAATTCAGTCACCCATCCAAGCTAGCCAACTCTGCCGATGACGATGGCACAGCCGATCTTAGTAGGCTGGCGATTTGATCTTGAGCAGGCGTCTTTAAGAGAGCCCTGGAACTGTCTTGGATGTTCAAACTGATGACTCAAAAAACACCACCCTCCAGACCAGTTGCGATATAGGGCTAGCCGATTCCAACCAAATCGGCTCCCCGGAGCAAGGACCTTTAGGGCGAGCTGCCCCCCGAGCCTTAATCAAGGCGAATCAGCCAAATGTGCCGCCATTAGCCTCAATTCATGACGTAGCCAGCCGATTATAACAACATCGGCTCCCCAGAGCAGAGAACCTTCAAGGTGAGCTGCCCCCCGAGCTTCCTCAGTCCACTTCTTTGTCTGAGGCAAACCACCCTTAGCCTGATCTGCACATCCCTGCTGCTCCCGGCATTGTTTTTGCAGAGAGGATCTGAGCCATTAAACCACTCCATTGAGGAGTGCTTCCATCAAAGTCTCTCTTCGTGCTCCATTGACCCTCTGATACATCTCGAGTCGATGGCCATGCATCGGCTTTATATCCTTAAGTCGATGTCTGCTGCATCGGCTGTGCTTAAAAAATTTCGAATTTTTTGGCCGATTTATGTATCGGCCCCCATACTTCAATACCCATCATCAAAGGATATTTTAGGCTGCTAGGCATTTGCAGGACGCTTCTACTGAATATCCTTGTGTTTTGTCCACCTGGGTGCCCCCCCGAGCCGATTCTTTCAAAGGACTTGATGGTATCGGCTCTGTCGGATTAAATGTTGAACCCAGGCAGAATGGTTGGTGAGGATAATTTTGGCCGATTGCTGGAACCGGCCTCCACGTTGCTTGCTCGATGAAGGTTTTGTAATGTCCCTCCATAAATTCTTGGGGCCGATCACAAGGGTCAGCCTCGCCATACTTGCTCATTGATTTGCTCTTGCTACTCGTTCAGGCCGGTAGATAAAACCAGCCCAATCTCTGACTTTATCATGTTAGTGCGCTTGCTGTCGTCCACCTTGAGTGCATCGTGTAATCGTGGAGCACTAAGCTTCGTCGGAAGAACGAGCACCATGTTTGTGCCAGCCGATGTTTCGTCATCGGCTTTCCTTTGCTTGGGACGCCACTCCATTTTCCGTGGATGACCCTCTTCATCCAGGGTTCGCTGAACTTTCGCAGCCAGATCGGGCCTTGCCTTCCTCAATGTATGCAAGTATAACCTTTCGGCTTCCTCTAGGCCGCGCAATCGCTGAACTCTGCGCTTTTGGGAACGGCTGAGTCCATCAGGGCACCACCTTGGCCGGTGGTACCTATCTTCTTCCTCTCCCTCGTCTTCTGAATATTCGAGATCTTCCAACCGAGGGGACTCAGCGCGTTTGCTTTGTGGCGGGAGAGGCCCTAGACGCTTGAATACGGATACGTTGGCTGCCTCCTTCTTCTTCTGGTTGCATTCTGGGCAATTGCCGATTGTGGGCAATCGGCTCATTCCTGAATCCCAGCAGTGTCTGAAGAAGGGACAGTCCCAGTGCCTATCCTCGTCAACTTGCTCCCCCAACTTTTCCTTGGCGCGGCGCTCGTGCTCCTCCTCCTCGCGATCATGCCGACGACGTCTCCTGTCGTCCCTAGCCAGACGATCTTCTTCATCATCGTCGTTGTACCGCCGGTGTTGGTCATACTGACTCACATACTTGTTGAGGAGGTGATCGAGAGAGAGGTCGTTGATACCTTATGTTTTTCACTTCTCCCTCCGCGACGTAGCGCTTGCCATCTTGGCGGAGCCGATCGCGTGGAGCGGCTTCCTCCGTATCTTTGCTATGAGAGCAGCTGCCCTCATCTCCGTCCTTACCGAGTGGTGTCCGGGTCCTACCATGTTGATATTGCACGAGAAATTCAGTGGCACCCTCCATGGTAAGTATACTCCACCATGTTCACGGCGGGGAAGGGGTGTGTGTCGACCTTCATGGCGTGCTTGGTTGAAAATTAACCGTCCATTTTCTATCGCCATTTGGATCTGCTGCCGCCACACCCTGCGGTCGTTGGTGGTGTGGGTGAACGTGTTATGCCACTTGCGGTATGGCTTTCCGTTCAGCTCTTGCACCGTGGGGATCTTGTGGCCTTCGGGTACCTTTATATGCTTCTCACGTGAGTAAGAGATCAAAAATCTGCTCGGTTTTGGTCACGTCGAAGTCGAACCCTTTTGG
This sequence comes from Lolium rigidum, assembly GCF_022539505.1. Taxonomy (NCBI): domain Eukaryota; kingdom Viridiplantae; phylum Streptophyta; class Magnoliopsida; order Poales; family Poaceae; genus Lolium; species Lolium rigidum. Next base: position 2,902,997 of record NC_061511.1, on the reverse strand, counting down.
AGGGCCTTGTGGCTTCACCCATTTGCGGGACACGGGGCACTGCCGCTCGAGTCCATTCAGCCACTTGCTACCTCTCGATCTCCCGCAGCACCTTCATCCTCGTCACGCCTCTACCGGGGTCACCGCACGCTTGAATTTGTCTGGTAAACATCCGGGTGGCGGCTGCTCATATGCTGGCGGCTTCACGCACCATGTGCGCCAATGAAGGGTAGTACTGCTTGGGAGGCCACGTCCTTAATCGATGATGAGAGACCCACCACCGCCAACTCGATTGCTTCTTTTTCACTTACATGAGCCGAAAAGCATCGGTTCCTAATGGTCCTGAAGCGGCTGGACGTATTCCGACCTTGTCTCCCCGCGCTTACGTCGTACTTGTGCTAGATCGGCAATACCAACCTCGGAAGCCTCCGAGTGATACTGCTCATGGAGCTGCTCTTCCAAGCTGCTTCCAAGTCCGGATGGAGTTCGGTGGCAGCGATGTGTACCACCCGAAAGCCGATCCTGTGAGGGACTGTGCGAAGAACCTCACACGCAACTCGTCTGATGCTGAGATCGTGCCCAGTTGTGCCAAATATCGGCTCACATGCTCGATGGAGCTGGAACCATCTGATCCACTAAACTTTGTGAAGTCCGGGAGCCGATATTTGGGTGGTAGCGGGATCAGTTCGTAGTCGTTGGGGTACGGCTTGGTATAGCCGAACGTCCTCCTTTTCGGCATCATGCCGAACTGATCTTTCGAGATTGCACAAATCTGATCCGCGGTGATGGCTGAAGGTGTCGAACCACGAAGATTCGCCGGGGTGGCATACTTAACCAGCCATGCTTGCTTTTCCGGTTCTAAGCCAACTGCAGGAGCTGGGCTACGGAGGTTTGTCGGAGTGGCGTACTTAGCTAGCCACGTTTGCTTCTCAAGATCTACTCCGACGTTCCTCCTGTTGTTCCAGAGGCCCCTGCTGTTGCAACCTGGTTCGAGAGTGCCCAGGTATTGCAGTCTGGTACGTACGCGCACGCGTATCCGTGCGGGATCTCCTTGGGAGCCTCAGGTAGGAATTGGTAGTCACTAGGATCACCACCAATCTTGTAGACGACGTATGCCGATGAGTTCGGCAGTTCCGGTGCTGCCCATGCGAACGGCAACGGAGGATGGGGCCGGGTGGCACCTCTCCTTTGTAAGTCCCCGAGCTGGTCCCGACGGAGAATACCGGTGGCTCATGATTTCCTGGACCACGCGCGAGCGACACGCTCCAAAGTGTTCACCGGGCTCTCGAGTGGCGGTGCGGCGAATGAGCCACCATGTAGTTGATCCCTGACGCGGCGACCTGGTGCGTTCTTCTGACGGGGCGGACAGGTCCACTCCATCGAGTGCGCCTTCAGGTGTGAACCCCTTCCACCTGACGCCATGGGAGCGGGTTCTGTGGAAAGAGCCGATGAGTTCGGCTTCGAGGGTTGCCTTGATCTCGTCATGTTTCTTCTTGAGTTCATCAGGCAGATCCTCGTACTTGACCGGAGTGCTTTCCGCCATCTCGGATGTAGACGGCGATGTGGTGGATGTCGAAGGTCGTCCCACCGGGCGTGCCAGAATGTGTTGACGTCAGAAACCCACTGGCGGGCAGAGACAGGCAACACAGTAGAGCCGGGAACAACTAGGGCTGCGGTTGGCCCCAGTCCCTCAGAGCGACGGCCCGCAAAGCCTCCTGGTCACACGTCCGATGCTATCGCAAGGGCGTGCCACCTGACCTATACCTGGTCGGGGAAGGTGTGGATGATGCCTCGCTTAGTTTCCTGCATGGCATACACGTAAACATTAAATACGAGCCTCGATCGGCTCTCAGGTTATCCTGTGAATCGGCTCAAAGAGCCGATCCACCCATGATTCGAACAAGGTGTCCGAATATATGGTGGTCCTGCTTGATCAAGATAAAGCTGATAAGATCTACGACGATTTAGGGTTTTCACCGCATAATCGGATCATCCTACTCACGATTGGGCCTCGCGCTCGCGCACGGTGACCGTAAGCCGATCCTAGACAGGGGCCTAAAAACCAACACGAGGTTGATCCCCGGAACATCCTTTCTAGGGCTAGCAAACGTCACCCTACACGCCGCTTGGATCCTCCAACCCTTTGTAGGGCCTAACTAGTGCGGATATTAAACTAATCCTTGCGAGAGCAAGGAGCAACCAGTAACGGATCAGATCTACTAAACTATGATCAAGCGGGGTGCCGCCCCTACACCTGAGATAGGTGTAAGGGCGGCTAGATGCATAAGGGTCGCACTACGACGAGCATATGATACGAAGAACAATGCTAACCCTAACACATCTAAGATAACTACGTTGCTCGCCATCAAAAAGGCTTCGGCACGAGCAACGCATGAACAACGTGGGTAGGCTTGTGCTGCCTAGATCGCAAGATGCGATCTAGGCAGCATGGTGCTTACCGGAGAAACCCTCGAGACGAAGGGGTTGGCGATGCGCCGAGATTTGTTTGTGTTGAACGTTGGTTGTTGTTTATTTCATAAACCCTAGATACATATTTATAGTCCAGGGGACTTTCTAACGTGGGCGTGCACCTAACCGTGCACGGGTACAACTCTAACTCTTAACCGACGCGTAATCTAATATATTACAGATACACGGGCCAACTAGCCCAAACTTTGCATGTAAGGCCGATTCACGTATTCCTCCTATATATATATATTCTTCAAGTCCATCTTGATCGCGGCCCACCTCTGACTCGGTCAAATTCTGGTGATAACACCTTGTTGGGCCTTCTCCATATTGGTTCTTCTCCATATTGGGCCGAGCTAGGTATACTAATAATGGGTACCCGAAGGGTATGCCCATGTCAACCACCAATCGATCAGTTTTATCCTTTTTCTTCACAAAGATGGTAGGACATCCCCATGGAGAAGTCCTAGGCCGAATGAAACCAAGTTTTTGCAACTCGTCAAAGCTGCTTCTTGAGTTGAGCCAACTCATTAGGACACATTTTGTATGGCCTCTTTGAGATAGGAGCTGTTCCAAGCTCTAGTTCAATGACGAACTCAACAGCCCTGTCAGGTGGCATACCTGGGAGTTCTTCAGGAAAGACGTCAGGAAAGTCGCAAACTGTTGTGGGTATACTTCATGGGTGTACCATCGACAGTGCCTAGATCCGGCAAGCCCGGGTGGCCCACAGATGGTGATGTGGCATGTGGCCCATCGAGCGGTCCAGTTGCTGTTGATCCTGACGGATGAAGTCCGGCCCAGGCAGAGGGAGCCGGATCCGACCGACCTTGAGGAGGAACCCGGATCCGTAAAGGCCCATTAAGGAACCCGGATCCGGTACGACATAGATGGGAAGGCGGATCCTTAACGTGCACGGCAAGATATTGTACCGTAGTTAGGCAACCTGTATCCGGCTAGGACTCTCCATGTAAACCCTAGATCCGTGCGCCTTTATAAGCCAGATCCCGGGAGCCCTAGAGGCACGAACACAACTCATTGTAACATCGCGAAAGCGCCCAGATAATTCCTGACAAGCAGCAGTAGGCCCTGCCATCGTGCAGGTGTTCCGAAGCTGGGTAAATCGCGTACCACCGTCCCGTGTGCACTCCGCCCTATGGCCCCTACTTCTTCTCCCCCTCTTGAGGATCCCTCCTCCGAGGCACCGTCGATTAGGCAACGACAGTTGGCGCCCACCGCGGGGCCCGCGGCGTCTGGAGGCCGGAACCGGGAGGGTTCCGCCATGGGAAGCTACGACGACACCATCGCTGTGGGGCGCGTCCTTTATGCCGGAAATCTGCCGTTCGTCCCTCCGGATGAGTGCTGGATTCCGGCTAAGACAAACCCCGTCAAGCTCTCCATCGTCCCAGTTGGCGGCATACACATCTTCATCGGGGAAACCGTCGATTCCGACGGAAACCCACTGGTAAGTAACGCAGACACGACCGCCGCCGAGCTAGACGCAGTCGCGAAGATCCGATCTGAGATGCAGGAGCTTCCCAAGGAAGATTCCGCCTCGGATCTGGAAATTTCAAAGCCCACCCAATCCGCCCCTGAGCAGGAAATAACGGTGGAAGACCAATGCAGATCCGCTTGGGTCTCCCAGGTGTTAGAAAAGCAGAGGTGCCACTTCGTACACTTCTTGGCCCATACCACCGGAACCGCTCCTCAAGAAGACGGAGCTGGTCCCGAGCAGGTCGAGGCACCGGAAAACGACGCTGCTCCGGATCAGGTCGAACCTGTCGGAGAGAGCGGAACTCCGGCCGAAGAGTCGATTTTGGGGAACTTAAGCCCAATTTCCGGGGATACCCCCTCCATGGATACTGAAGAGTTCAACCGCAAGCTAGGGGAATACGGTTTCGGAGATCAGCCTGAAGTTGAATCCGCCCAGCCTAAGCAGGTACTTGCGACTTTGGCGGCGCTGGGACAACCTGAATCAGAAGAGGCAAACACCCAATTCGACCCCCAGCCATCCCGTCAAGGATCTCCAATGTCGCGGGAACGCCCTCGTAAGGATCCTTCCCCTTCCGAGGACCTCCTGTCGCCAGAGGAGATGGTTGCTCAAGCAGGCATGGAAGCAATCTATCGCTCGGATATTCTTAACAAACCCATCACTCCCGAAGACGTAGAAGCGCTAGAAGCTAAGCGGCTGGAGATGCTGGCCACAGCCAAGAAGTTCGCCGACACCGCAGCTGCAATGCTTGATGAAAGGAAGCACGCCGCAGTTTTTGTGGAAGACTTCATCCAGCGCGAGCAGGAGGTAGACGAAGGACTTGCAAAGGTCAAGGAACTTCGGAAGCATTGGGAGGACAAGATCGTTGAAGCTCATCAGGAGGTCGAAAGAGTCCGGCGAGAGTTGATAGCTCCCCGCAAGATCACCTTCGCAACTCCGACTGAGCAACAGCCGTACGCCACTCCAAAGGACAATATGAAGAAGGCTGCGGAGATCTTGAAGAAAAAGGACGAGGAGATCGACATCGACTACGTCTGCACGCTCGTTGCTTCAGCAATGAGGCGGCAGAGCAAGGCAGACACTTCGCGCAAACTGGAGTCTAACCCAGAGCATTGCGTCTCTACTGCGCAGAAGGACGCCTACGATAATCGCCATCGAGATGACGAATCGCGAACCGGATCCTCGGAACGCAGAAGGAAAGCCAGAGAACACCCAAATCCAATCCCCATACCATCAACGACGCCTCCGTCAGATCCAAGAAAGGGAAAGGATGCAATGTACTATGGAAGGGACAAGTACCGCAACCCCTCTCCTCCGCCCAACGGTTACCCGCGTCCCCCTCGTCGCCGTAGTCCAGCCGGAAACACCAGGCCCTATGGGCATGGTGGAGTCGTCATCCGCGACAACGTGCTGCCCTCAAGAAACAGGAACAGGGAGCGAACGCCGGAACCCCGCCGGAACCAGAACAACGATCGTGAGCCCAAGCCTAGGAGGAGTCGGAATGAAGACCGCGACCCGGAGCCTCGCCGGAGCCGGAACGACCATGGCAGCCAGCGCCAAGGCGAAGGCAGCCACAGGAGCCGGAGCCAGCATCGGGAGGGCCGAGGAGAATCTGAAGGCGGAAGCAAGAAGTCGGATCGACCCCCTCGCAGGTCTCCCTCACCACCACCTAGCGGTGGCGGCGGAGGTGGAGGCGGAGGTGGCGGCCGGAGATCTCGCTCTCGCTCACAATCTCCTCGCCACGGCTCGCGTGACGCGTGGGAACGCTTCAACGAATACAGAACTGACTACATCGGACCGAAGTGCTTCGGCAGGATGATTCGAGGGGAACCAAAGCCAAGGATGAACCTCAAGCTACCCGTAAACCTGAAGCATTATGATGGCACCGAAAGGCCGGATACCTGGATAGAGGATTACTACAATGCAGTAACCTTTGCCGGAGGAACCCCTAATATCGCCTGCCGCATGCTTCAGCTATACCTTGTAGGTACAGCCCGGATCTGGCTCAGCGACCTTGAGAAGAACTCCATCTTTTGCTGGTTTGACCTGAAGACCGCCTTCGAGAAACACTTCAGGGGCACCTACAAAAGACCTGCCACAGCAAGCGACTTACAAGCATGTATCCAGAAGAAGGGAGAATCCTCAAGACACTTCCTCACACGCTGGTTGGCATGCAGGAATGAGTGCAAAAATGTCGACCACACCACCGCTATGTACACCTTCATTGGTGGACTGCAGAGAGGAGGGTTGCTGAGACATAAGCTCACTTGTTTGGCTAACGCAAATAAGCTGACTTTGGATGACATGATCTCCATTGCCAGTGATCATACTGCCGCCGATGATGACGCAGGCGGAGATCTCGCAGCTACAGCAATCCCCCTACACCAACAAAAGAAAAACCATGATAACGGCAACAGCAGCAGCCACAAGCGCAAAAACCCTGATGACCAGAAGAGTGGCGGATCCGAGATGGTCGCCATGGCGTTCCAACACGGAGGTCCAGGAGGCGGAAGAGGACGCGGCGGTGGAGGCGGAGCCGGCAGGGGCCAGCAGCATGGCACTGAGGTCACAGCTGCCGGATCCCGCGCCCCGCAAACCTACGAGGAGTACAGAGACATGCCCTGCCTGGCCCACCTGGATCCGGTTACGGGGAAGTCCACTCACACCAACCACAACTGCAAGTGGGTCAATGATTTTAAGAACGACCCGGAAGCAGGATACAAGCGAGCCCGGAAGCACCGCCCACGCGGCAAAGGAGGCAAGGGCAAGAACAAGGACAAAGAGGAGGACAGTTTCGAGGCGATGGACGAGGATGATAACTCGCCAGATCCCAAGGCAGGGTCCGCAGGTAAATCCAACCCATTCGAGAAAAAGAGTGTGGGCGCTTACCACACCTTCCTCGGAACCCCAACAGTCCGCGCTACCAAATCAGCTATCCGGATCCTGAACGCCACAGTTCCGGCTGTGCCGCAGTATGTCAGGTGGTCGGAAGTCCCATGCACATTTGACAGGGAGGATCACCCTACCATTGTGCCAAAAGAGTGCTACGCCTTGGTTGTAAGTCCCCGCATAGATGGGTATGACTTCTCCAAGTGCCTCATGGATGGCGGAGCCAGCTTGAAATCATGTACCTGGAGACTCTAGAGCGGATGAACCTTACCAAGGAACAGCTCAAACACAGCAACACTGAGTTTCATGGCGTGGTTCCGGGTAAAAAGGCGAATTCCCTCGGCAGCATCACACTTCCCGTGGCCTTCGGCGATGTTCACAATTTCCGCGAAGAGAAGATCACGTTTGAAGTTGTGCCCTTCAAGAGCTCCTACCACGTCATCTTCGGCAGGCCCACCTACCACAAGTTTCACGCAAGAGCGTGCTACATCTACAACAAGCTCAAGATTCCGGGTCCTAATGGTATGATTACCGTATCCGGAGACTACAAAAAGGCTCATGAGTGCGAGTTGGGCGAAGCCTCCTTCGCGGAGTCTGTGATATCTGGAGAAGAGCTGAAAGGCTACAGAGCCGCGGTGGATCCGACTGAAATGCAGACCACCAAGAAGCAGATCTCCGAGCACAAAAACTCCTTCAAGGCCGCGATAGAGACCAAGAAAGTCAACTTCGGAGGCGACGATTCCAAGCAGGTCTCAGTCGGAGCCAACATGGACCCCAAATAGGAAGACGCGCTCGTCGAGTTCCTCCGCGCTAACATGGATATCTTCGCATGGCAGCCTTCTGACATGTCCGGAGTACCAAGGGAACTCGCCGAGCACTACCTCAACATAAACCCGGGGCTAAACCGGTGAAGCAAGCTATGCGACGCTTTGGAGACAAGAAGCGCCGCGCCATAGGAATGGAGTTAGCAAAGTTACTAGAGGCAGGTTTTGTAATAGAAGTTATCCACACTGATTGGATCGCAAATCCCGTCCTTGTACCCAAAAAGAATTCTGAAATACTAAGAATGTGCATCGATTACTACGGCTTGAACAAACATTGCCCGAAAGATCCGTTTCCCCTGCCGCGCATTGACCAAGTCATTGATTCGACGGCGAGGGTGGAACTTCTGTGTTTTCTTGATGCGTATTCCGGGTATCACCAGATCCGGATGAAGGAGTCTGACCAAAAGGCGACCTCATTCATCACCCCATTTGGCACTTACTGCTATGTTACTATGACTTTTGGCTTGAAAAACGCAGGTGCCACCTACCAACGTACGATGCAGCGGTGCTTGAAGGACCAGATTGGCCGGAACGTACACGCCTACGTCGACGACATCGCGGTCATGACCCGGAAGGGATCCGACTTGATCACCGACCTTACAGAAACCTTTGAGAATCTCCGTCGGTACAAGATGATGTTGAATCCGCTGAAGTCGTCTTTGGTGTACCAGCTGGAAAACTCCTTGGCTTCATTGTCTCTAACAGGGGCATTGAAGTTAACCCGGAAAAAATCAAGGCAATCTTGTGCATAAAAAGGCCAACTTGTCTCAAAGATGTGCAACGACTAACTGGTTGTGTCGCAGCAATCAGGAGGTTTGTTAGCCGTCTTGGCGAGAAGGCACTACCCCTGTACAAGCTATTGAAGAAAACAGACAAATTTGTCTGGGATGAGGCAGCAGATGCAGCACTTCAAGGGTTGAAGGAAATACTCACCTCCCCACCTATCCTAGCAGCTCCAGGAGAGTCAGGGCCTATGCTCCTTTACCTGGCAGCTACCAACAGAGTCATCAGCCTCGTCATCGTGGTGGAGCGACAGGAAGAAGGTCATGAGTATGGAGTCCAAAGGCCAGTCTACTATATTAGCGAAGTCCTTACGGAGTCCAAACAACGCTACCCTCACTTTCAGAAGCTAGCCTATGGAGTATTCCTAGGCAGTAGGAAGCTGAGACACTACTTCCAGGAGCATCCAGTAACAGTCGTGAGCAAGGCTCCGCTGTCAACGATTCTCAACAACGCTGACGCAACAGGACGCACAGCAAAATGGGGCATTGAATTATCCACCTTCGACATCAACTACAAAGCCAGGACCGCGGTCAAATCCCAGGTCTTGGCAGATTTCGTCGCAGATTGGACAGAAGCTCCGGATATGAATTTGGAGCCGGAACCAGAGACATGGGTTATGCACTTCGATGGATCCAAGCAGCATCAAGGCTCAGGAGCCGGAGTCACCCTGAAGTCCCCTACCGGAGAAGAACTGCAGTACGTTCTGCAGATACACTTCCAAGCTACAAACAACATGGCGGAATACGAGGCTCTACTACACGGATTGCGCATTGCCAAGGAGATAGGGATCAAGCACATCATATGTTGCGGAGATTCAGACTTGGTGGCACAGCAAGTAGCTGGAACCTGGAACGCCAGAAACTCCGTCATGGCGGCCTACAGAGACGAAGTTGACGAGATCGCCAAACATTTCCTCGGATACGAAGTCAAGTACGTCAGGCGAGATGACAACACAGCGACAGATATGCTATCCAAGCTCGGAACCGGCAGGAAGCCAATTCCTCCTGGTATTTTCCTGGAGCATCTACGGATACCCTCGGTGAAGGGCGCTAACCCGGAAAACCCAGAGGTTGCAGTGTCTCCGGCCAGAGAAGTGATGGCTATCATTCCGGCTTGGACACAGCCTTTCCTGGACTACCTCATTGATCAGAAGTTGCCAGAGGACGAGGTCCTCGCACGATAGATCATCGGACGAGCAAGATCCTACACAATTGTTGATGGATAGCTCTACAAACGAAGTGCAACAGGGGTATTTCTCAAATGCGTCTCCAATCAAGATGGCATTGAAATCCTCAGAGAGATCCATGCAGGGGATTGCGGGCATCATGCCGCTCCCAGGTCACTCGTTGCAAAAGCTTTTCGGCTAGGTTTTTACTGGCTCACAGCTAAAGAAGATGCTGACAAGATAGTCAAGACCTGCCGAGGTTGTCAGTACTACGCTACTCAACCAAACGCTCCAGCCCAAGAGCTGAAGACCATACCTATCACCTGGCCGTTTGCGGTCTGGGGGCTCGATATGGTTGGTAAGTTAAAAAGATCATCTCCCGGCGGTTTTGAATACCTCCTGGTCGCTGTTGACAAGTTCAGCAAGTGGATCGAAGCAAAGCCAGTGAGAAAAGCCGACGGTGCTACGGCACTAAAATTTGTCTGCAGCCTCGTGATGAGATTCGGCATCCCACACAGCATAATCATAGATAATGGCACAAACTTCGCTCAGGGAGAATTGAAGGATTATTGCGAGACAGTAGGGATTCGATTGGACATTGCATCTGTGGCTCATCCACAATCCAATGGTCAAGTTGAAATGGCTAACGGCCTCATATTATCAGGAATTAAGCCACGCCTTGAAGAACCGCTGCGACGAGCAGCTGGAGCTTGGGCTGACGAGTTGGAAGCTGTTTTGTGGAGTTTACGAACTACCCCTAACATGTCAACAGGATTTACCCCTTTCTTCCTGGTATACGGATCCGAAGCCGTGCTTCCCTCCGACATCATCCACGATTCACCGCGAGTTTCCGCCTATGATGAAGAAACAGCTGACGAGGCCACACAGCTATCTGTGGACCTCATCGAAGAAGCTCGGAATTTAGCTGAACAGCGCTCCGCCATCTACCAGAAGAACCTCCGATGCTATCACAGTCGTCGAGTTCGGAAATGCTCTTTCATGGCAGGAGACCTGGTCCTCCGCCTTCGGCAGGTGAAAGACCATAAGCTGCAATCTCCGTGGGAAGGACCCTTCGTCGTTAGCAAAGTGCTTCATAACGGGTCATACTACCTTGTTGATTTCCGGGAGCTGATGGATAGACCTGCTAATTGGTACCGAAAACGCAAGCGTGAGGATCCGGATGACATCTACGACGAGACAGATCGCCCTTGGAACATTGCACAGCTACGTCCTTTCTACACTTAGCATAATTTTTCCGAGTTACAAACTCTGTAATAGTTATACATGATCAATGAAATAAAGCTTGTGGTTCACTCTCTGAGTCTTTTACCTCCTTTACTTGTTCATTTTTAGATCGTGTATGTTTTCCGACTAAAACCGCAGAGATGGATATTTCCGCCTAGGCGTGTATAAAAGTTGTAATTTTCAAAAATCGTCCTTTAGGACGTAAGCTTAAGTTTTCTGATGGAAGTGTTTTCTGTTGCGAACTCGTGGATTCCTAGTAGCGATTTCCGGCACCTATGCTTGGGGGCTTGTTTCCGCGGTTATTGACGGATTGCCATTGGGCTTCGTCGCCGCTGGCGAGTGTTTCCGGCTAAGGTCTTCCGGCTCGCGGAAGGTCAAGCGAGCAAGCCGGAAAACAATGAAATCAGCACTTGCTTTCCGACACAAAACGAAACATGCAAATAATTTTAAAGGATAGCAGGATAAGTGTTTCCGCCCATGCATAGTTGTTTCGTTCCTAGCTACTTAAGAATTTAAGTTATATTACAAACCCACTCTGGGGCAAAAATGATGCAACAGTTTCATTGTTTCACAGGAACTCTATTCGGAGTCCTCCTCTTCAGATTCTTGGTAGGCGGAGCCATCGCCATCACTATCGCCGGAGCCAGCCTCGGAGTTGTCATCGGAGCCTTCTCCGGAACGCTCGATGCTTGACCCGGAACCCTCCGCGTAGTACTCCGGCTCGCCTTCCTCCTCTTCTGCATCGGAAAACCCCTTGGGCAGATCGTACTTGTGATACCAGAACGAGTGGTTAACTCGCCTGACAAATAGCTGCTCATATCCTTTGGTTTCCGAGAGGATGGCGCCCATGTCGGAACCCTCTGGAGTTCCGCGCGCAACATCCGCAAAGCTGAGTGAAGGGAAGTGAGCCTTGCAGGTGGCTAAGACCAGGGAGGCGACTCCGCGAGCGGAAGACTGCTGCCAATCCTTGATGAATTTCGGCACTTGCTCCATTAGCTTGGTCATCGTGTCGATCAATGAAGTTTTGGCTGTGGGGACCCCGGACTAGCTGTCCAACATCCCTGTTATGTATACAGTTCACGATCCCATGATCAGTGCGCCGTGAACACATAACCGAACTGATATCAAATTACACCATCCATTACAAAGCGGAATAAGAAAATTACAACATGGTCACATGACCAATACTTACATAATAGCCTCGAAGGGCCTAACTAAACATCAGAGTAGCAACATCACTTCAGCGACGCAGTACCCAAATCATCCGCCATAACCCTACGAGCAGCCGAGCGGGAAGACGTTCCTAGCTCGCATAGACGTCGCCAACTCCTTCTTCATCCGTCGAACTCCTTCAAGTCTGGCCAAGTAAATAGCCGGGGACAAAGCCGTGAGTACATTTGAATTGTACTCGCAAACCATCAAGAAGGTGATAACAATTCTAACTAAAGAAGACAAGAGAGGAAGAGTAGTTTCTCTTGTGGATATAGCATGTGGAAGAGAAGCGATGTTTTTGGTGGAGATAGCATCCCAACTTCTCAATCGAAGGGGACACTCCAAGAATTTATCTAAGACATCTCTATATCTCTATTGAAGAAGAGTTCCTCTACATGAAAACACTAGGAAGGGTCACCCCATTTTGTTTCATTTTCCTCAACCATCTCCACATGGTCGGCACAACATCTTTCCCGTACCCTTCCGGTACTTCCAACACACGCATTTCCTTTGGAAATCATTTTCAAAACCAAAACTCGACACAGCTCCGTAACGGCCATCCCAACCGTCCATGACCGCGGACGCGGCTATTCGAATAGTTTTGACTCTGCAGAGTTTGCACACTTTCACCACAACTATCCGGATACCTATCGTGTGGGCATCATCCCCGCATAACGACATATGCCACGACGGATACCCGGACATAACCTTTCGCCCATTCGACTTAACACGAGGTCCTACCCTATGGAGTATGTACCTCCCCGGCACCGTGGCAGCTCACCTCCTCTAGAGCGTGGCTCCACCGCCAAGCCGAGAGACCCATAGTGTCTTCCGGACGGGTCAGCCCCGAAGGCTTCCCGTTATACTATTGTCCCAACCTCGACAACCCGGACTCGGGGGTAACCGTACCCTTGTATAGTTGTGCGGTGCCTCATGCTAAGGAGAACAAACGTCAAGTTAAGCCCCGTGCCCACGTTGGAGTAGCTATGGTTGCGCTGTGTAATTGTTCCGGGCGAATACAAAGAACCATGTGTCGTTTTTCTCAAAACCCAAGTCACACACACATTCCTTTTTTCAAACATCTTTGACAAGATCCTTTTTGCCTTCATAAACCATACACTTGGGTAAGGCTATCTTACCCAAGGTTTTCATAAACATTTACAACAAGGTAAACCTTGAGGGGTTCCCAACCTATAGTTTCATGAGTTGAACTAGTATTGTACTACGGCCGAGATGAGAGTCATCCCGCCATAGATGAGGTATAAAGGGGTAGTGGAGTGGATCATACTTGCTTAAGGTAAGCATGTATTATGACAACACAAGGAGGAATATACTCTCAGATTTGTGGTGCTAACTACACAACTTAGATAGTGGAGTGTCACTATCCAACATATTCTCCAAGATGGTACACGGCATACTCCTCTCAAGTTGAGAATACACCAAGATCATGACATTGATACCTCTATACTACAAAGGGGTGGGTGTGGTGTAAGTTACTATCTTGAGATGGAACATGCTCAAGTTGAGCATACAAGATAACCAAGTGGGATAGCACGGCCATGTTACCATGCATCCCATAACACAAGGACAAATAGTGGAGCATCACCACTAGGGAGTACCCCACTTGCAATCACACATAGATGACATAAATAGAGATAATAACACACATAGAATGAAGGTGCTTTGAACATCAACAAATGACATCCAACTAGACACCGGATCAGAGATCAAAAGATGGCTTGCCTTGGCTTATTTGTCCCCGGACTTCTTCAGCTCCATCAATATAAGAATCCCAATAACATAAATAAAATCCTCGTCCGATTCCACTTCTTCTTCTTCTCCGGAATTGTTCGCATCTATCGCCGGAAAATATAAAAGGAACACAATCAATCACATTGCATCAACAAAACAAACATGCAACACTCAACAATCAATAGCTAACCACTTTACTAAGGGCTAATACACGAAATACTTATAGATACTACAAAGCAACTAAAAGAAAACCCCATTTATCTACCTAGTGAAGGTATGAGAGTGCCACGACTTAGCAATTGCCTCTCTAGATATCACCATGGCACAACTAAGTATCCCCTGGTAGATAACATCATAAAGAGGACAAGAGCATTAGTTTGGCATCACAAACATTCACAATACATTTTCAAACATTTTTGGAAAAGTAGAAAACAGTTTTCCTAACATAATTTGTTCCCATAACACTACAACCAAAATAGGAAGCAAACCATAATCCACATCATTTGAAAACTCAAGCTAAACAAAAGAGCTAATGTTAAGTTGCAGAGGTTTTGCTTTGCAAGCATAAAACAATGGTTGCCCATCTCTACCAAAAAGAGTTGGTCAAGGGTTTTAAATAAACCGAAAGGTTTTGCTTCAACAATGCATGTCACACATAAACATTACTAACAGTAACAAATATGTATGAACAGAGACTAATAATATTTTTCCTATATAGCCAGTACTAATACAAGACTAACCCAATTGGAATCACCCAAAAATACTTAACCTACAATTTTAGGAATTTCTTTGAATCTGACTGTACAGAAAACAAGATCTGTAAGCCATAAATCGTAGAAAAATCCTAAAAATATGAGGCCACTGGCATTTGAAAGATATTTAAACATAGATGCATACACAATTGGATTTGGGTTCAAATTGTTTCTGAAACTCTCACAAATGGATTGACAAGATTACTGCATGTCTATACCATTTGCTTCACCTCTGGAGTTACAAAATAGATAAAGGTTTGAAACTTGTTTGAGATGATTAAGAAAACATTCAGTAATCCTACAGAAGTGGAATCACTCAATTAGGTTCAAAAATGGATTTTTGATGAATTAAAAGCTAACAGCCATGTCTGCAGAACATACAGAAAAAGTTTAATTCATCAAAAATCATACACAAATCATAAAAATATGACGTCTGCTGCATCTGAAAGGTATTGAAGAGGTGGTTCTTACCCAGTTGGTTTCATTCAAAAATTCGTCTCCAAGCTCCTGGTTTAATTCGACAAAGTCAGATCTGACCAGATCTTGATCTGTGAACCATTTCAGTTTCAGGAGGTCAATCGAAGTGAAACCACCGCCAAAATGAAGGTACTGAATAGGGCTTTCACTCGCAGTTGAGTTTGCTCAAAAAGGTTTTGTAAAACGGGAGGAATCTAACAAACAGTGATTCTACATGTTTTCAGGACTTTATTTACCATGCAAAATCCGTAACGAATTTGAGGATGAGACCAACGCCAAGTTGTAGATATTTTAAATACCTATCTGCGGAACTTTGAATCACTCGATTTGGATCTAAACACGAGATTTGGCGGATTTTACAAGTTCGTACCAGAATCTGAAACAGCAAGATACAGAAATTACTGCAAGGTTTTGGACGAACTTTGCTCAAGAACTTCAGATCTGAGGATAGCTCAAGCTTCTCCATGCTTGGACCAACATGCACCTGCATCAAGATCCAATCTTAGCAATGGAGGAAGAGGAAGAGGAGAGAAAACCATCTAGGGTTGGGGAGAAGAGAGGGAGAGGGAAGCTCTCATGGTGAGGGGAAGCTTGAGGAAGGAGGGATTTGCATCTTGGAGAGGTTTCCATGGCCATGGCCGGCCATGGTTGCTAGGAGGAGCAGCATTTCGTGGTGGAGGAGAGTAGGAGAGTGTGAGGGAGTGGAGAGTGAAGAAAATGAGCAAAGGGGGAGGTGGTGGCTGGCCAAGGGGGTATTTATAGAGGGAGAGGGGTGGCTACCTCCTTTTTCATTGGCCAAGGAAGGTGGCTGCCCATTTATTGATTGGAGTAGTTGGGAGGCAATGCTTGCAAGAGAAGAAAGTGAGGAGAAACATGGCTGGCCGAAATTGTCATGGCCGGCTCCATTCTTGCCAAGCACAAGTGAGCAATGTGAGAGAAAGGCACAACATCAATGTGTATAGACAAGGTATGATGTTGAGAAGATAATATCAAAGAGTGACTTTGATAATGATAAAAAATAGGAGTAGATACATATAGATAAAAATGAGTATGAAGGTGACATGTGCCATGTGCCATGAGAATAATCTCCACCACTTTGGTTGAGACCAACTTAGGATGAAGATAGTTCCCAAGGTATAGTTGATGATTAGAGGTTTACATTAGAATTCAAGATTGAAAGAATTGGGATTCACCACATGGAACAATGCATGAGCATGCCAAGGTAGATGGGTGGTGATGGTGGTTTAGTCAATGATAGAGCAAGATTAAGAGAGATGGTGAGTGAAGTATTCATGTACTCACAAGGATGAATATATTGACATAAATCATCAATTCATGAGGTCAAGGCAATGATGGAAAAGAATAGAGGAGTGAGATAGATATGATGAAATATAAGATGTGCAAGTGTTGCCATTCGAAATAGAATTTATTTGAAAAGTACTTGAAACACCTCAATTGTCTAGGGACAATTGGGAATGAACTCAAGTGGAATGGCATTTGAAAATGTTGAGAGAAAACTAGTTGGAACATTTCAAAATATTCTACTTACTTTCTCAAGTAAAGTAGAGCTTTTCTCAAATGTAAAATAAGCAAGAGGAAAATAAAAAATGGTATAGGTACCATAAACAAGCCTTTTGTTAAAAAGGAAGCAAAAAATAGAAAGTAAGGTTTTAGAAATCAGTAATTGGTAGAAATGGGATGAGAAACAAAACCCATTTCAGTTCCTTGTTTTCTTTGAAGGGAAATCTTGGAAAGTTTTAATAAAACTAGAAGTAGTTTTGTGATCAAAACTTGAGAAGGAAAAACAATTGGGTGTTTGAGAAAGAAAACTCATTTTGGGAGGAGTGTTCTCAAGGGTAGATGGTGGCTACAAGATGTACCCATCATTCCCACTCTTGGTTTTGTGAAGATTAAACTTGGATTAAAATAAAAACAAGAGGTTTAAAGAGGAAGAAGTGATCTAGTGCTGAAACACTGGATAAGGTATGAGATCAAGTTGGATATAGGAGTTGCAAGGATAGATCTGAGACATGCAAGATTTAAAGAGGAAGAAGTGATCTAGTGCTGAAACACTGGATAAGGTATGAGATCAAGTTGGATATAGGAGTTGCAAGGATAGACTGAGACATGCAAGATGTGGAGGTTGAAGGGGGTGTTGCATAGATGAGATCCATGCATTGAAGTCAACAATAACAGTTGTGAGTGCTTAAAGATCAATTGCCAAAGTCTGGACATTTAAGCTTGTCAATACAGATGGTCGACATGGCCTCAAAACCAACAAGTTTGAGTGGGTATAAGAGAGGGATGTATCTAGGGGTAGATGATCCCAAGTTTTGAATTAAGGATGATTGAGCTAGATTGTCACAAAGAGGAATATCAAGATGGCACACTCATGTTGCCATCAGGAGAAGAGTTTGGTGTAGTAAAAAGGAAAACAATTTTTCCTAAGCCACACATGTGTTTTATTTGGTGAGTTGCTTGTTTAACCACTAGGGGTGTCGTTCTATGAGGTAGCTCAAGACAAAACTTAACAAGCAAATCAAGACAATACATCTACCAACAGATCAAGGCAATTCATCATAGCAAACAGATCAAGGCAATTCATCTTAATTAGTCTATAGAAAAAGTTTTTGTTCCCCCGATTTTTGAAATAAGGACAACTAATCAAGGTTGAAAAAGTTGGGGTGTTACGAGATCTTCCACCCTTAAAATAATCTCGTCCCGAGATTACCGAGTGTAGAACTAGAGGGGTTATAAAGTTTAACCAAAGTCGGACTCCATTCTTCTCGTAGACGTGCCGTTGTAGAGAAAGTCGTTTGCTTCATCTTCGGGAGACATGTTGGATTTCGGCCGATGGCGAGCTTCATGAAGAGGTTGACTACTCCATGCGGGTGTTGGATCCGTAGCTTCTTCACGATCCTGGCGGAGGTTCAAGACTGTGGGAGGGTTAGTGCACCCAACGGTGCTTGAGCAGGGCTGAAAACCCTTTTAGAGTTAGCTTGATTTTAGTGGAAGACGAAGTCTTCCACCCTTAAGATTTTTCATCGGGTTCTCGGAAAAACTCAGAGCTTCTGCCTTGTAGTTCTGTCTGGGGCTTCGGAAGAAGTCATCGGTCTTCCTTGTTCAGCTGAAGAATCTTCGGGGGCGACGTGCAGACCACCACTTCAAGAGGCACTCACGGTGTTAACTGAACCATATGGGACGCGCGGCGAGTTAGAAAGTTGAAGAAACGCCTGGTTGGTACCCATATGAAGCAGCAACAGGGGTCGTCGAAGACAATCTTCAGCTTGAGGGTCAGTGCTGATTTCAGTAACAACTAAGAAGTTAGCGGGTAAACTACGCCTAAAGTCTTGAGTCTTGGAGTATCTTCAGAAGCTTCATTTGATGAGGACCAGATGAACCATGTGATGTAGCTCGGCTTTGACGCTATTGTTCTCTCAACTTGTTAGACGGTGTGTTCGAGGGTAGTTTCAAAAAGATATCCTCGCGGTTAGCGCGAGTATACTCCAAGGTTAGACCAAGTTAGCATGTCTTCTCGTAGAGGTGCAGTCACTCTTGAAGGTAGGGCTTCTTCTTTCTTGGCGTAGTGGAGATGCTCCAGCTGACCTTGAAGGAAGTCAGCGTAGATAGGGGTCGGGTTAGTTTTCTTGACAGTTGAAAAACAACTTCCAACGGGTTTAGAGTTAGAGTCTTTCGTTAGTCTACCCAATTTAACTAATAGTTAGCAATACATCGGCGAGGCAAACTTTAATCCTATCATTGCATGTGACACCCATACAACCATAACCAGAGACACAATACCACTAACAGAAGCTACTGGTATTTTTCCTAGATGCACAGTAACAAAACAAGATCAACACAATTGGAATCATTCAAAAATATTTATTTTTCAATTTTTGAGACTCAAAATACTAACCAGAAACAGTGATCAAGTTTTATTTATTAAAAATCGCACAAAAATCCTAAAAATACAAGGTCAGTGGCGTCTGAAAGATAATTTCATACTGGTTCTAGTGCAATTGGAATCACATCAATCGGAGCTACCAAACTATTTTTATTAGCAAAACAGTACACTCGCAGATTTCCATTTTTAATTTCTGTTTCACAAATTTCAATCAATTAAAAAGGGCGGAAACGTCTAAATAGCAAGACATACATGCACACAGCAAACAGATACAAACATTCAAGGCAGCACACGAGGGAACTACAAGCAATCAGCACACCAAACATGATACTCTAAGTACCCAGAAACTCCTAATGCGCGGGGGTAGCTCAATCAAAACGATTGAGTTTGTCCTATCCATCCTATTGGTTTGGGGCTGGTCACATATGTCGATGTCTTCATATTGCTGGCATCGACTCCAATAGGGATCCTTGTAACAGTTGGTGGTGATGCAGGCCTGATGTCGACTCGTCGATGTTGAGGTGGAGGCGAAAACTGCGTAGATCTTCTAGTCTCAACATCCCGGGGACATGAGGTCTTCAGAGGGGTAGCTGTTGAGGAACTCCCAAAGTCGACAACTTCTGGTGGCTGGCCTAAAAATTACTAGTCAAAAACTGAGGACTTGATCCCAGATGACTGCAAAAAGGTGCAAGTCCATGGAGGAACAAGGTCAGCTCCTTGACAAAATTGGCGACAACCAAAGACATGCTCTTCCTGTCCCTTTATGTGTACTGCTAAGTCGACATCCAATCTTCAATAGCTGCAATGGGAGGTACTTGCCTCTTCATGAGGGATTGATTGGTTTTTGAGTTCGAGTCTCCGGTCTGAGTTGGGGACATCGTCCAATATGTAGGTTTGAAGTGGATGAGACAATAGAGCAAGAATTTTCAAACCTTTTTATAAAGCGGAGAGATAAGAATTTAGAAGCTTTGAGTAAATAAGAGGAGTAGAAGCTATACTTCCGATTAAAGAAACAATTTGTTTCATAAATAGTTTTCTCCAAGTATTTGTTTCCTAACTAACGTCCATGCTAACTAAGGTCTCCTACGATCAGGATAGCTCGATACCAGCTCGTGGGGACCCCGGACTAGCTGTCCAACATCCCTGTTATGTATACAGTTCACGATCCCATGATCAGTGCGCCGTGAACACATAACCGAACTGATATCAAATTACACCATCCATTACAAAGCGGAATAAGAAAATTACAACATGGTCACATGACCAATACTTACATAATAGCCTCGAAGGGCCTAACTAAACATCAGAGTAGCAACATCACTTCAGCGACGCAGCACTCCAAATCATCTCGCCATAACCCTACAGGCAACCGGCCGGGAAGACGTTCCTAGCTCGCATAGACGTCGCCAACTCCTTCTTCATCTGTCGAACTCCTTCAAGTCAGGCCAAGTAAATAGCCAGGGACAAAGCCGTGAGTACATTTGAATTGTACTCGCAAACCATCAAGAAGGTGATAACAATTCTAACTAAAGAAGACAAGAGAGGAAGAGTAGTTTCTCTTGTGGATATAGCATGTGGAAGAGAAGCGATGTTTTTGGTGGAGATAGCATCCCAACTTCTCAATCGAAGGGGACACTCCAAGAATTTATCTAAGACATCTCTATATCTCTATTGAAGAAGAGTTCCTCTACATGAAAACACTAGGAAGGGTCACCCCATTTTGTTTCATTTTCCTCAACCATCTCCACATGGTCGGCACAACATCTTTCCCGTACCCTTCCGGTACTTCCAACACACGCATTTCCTTTGGAAATCATTTTCAAAACCAAAACTCGACACGGCTCCTGTAACGGCCATCCCAACCGTCCATGACCGCGGACGCGGCTATTCGAATAGTTTTGACTCTGCAGAGTTTGCACACTTTCACCACAACTATCCGGATACCTATCGTGTGGGCATCATCCCCGCATAACGACATATGCCACGACGGATACCCGGACATAACCTTTCGCCCATTCGACTTAACACGAGGTCCTACCCTATGGAGTATGTACCTCCCCGGCACCGTGGCAGCTCACCTCCTCTAGAGCGTGGCTCCACCGCCAAGCCAGGAGACCCATAGTGTCTTCCGGACGGGTCAGCCCCGAAGGCTTCCCGTTATACTATTGTCCCAACCTCGACAACCCGGACTCGGGGGTAACCGTACCCTTGTATAGTTGTGCGGTGCCTCATGCTAAGGAGAACAAACGTCAAGTTAAGCCCCGTGCCCACGTTGGAGTAGCTATGGTTGCGCGTGTAATTGTTCCGGGCGAATACAAAGAACCATGTGTTGTTTTTCTCAAAACCCAAGTCACACACACATTCCTTTTTTCAAACATCTTTGACAAGATCCTTTTTGCCTTCATAAACCATACACTTGGGTAAGGCTATCTTACCCAAGGTTTTCATAAACATTTACAACAAGGTAAACCTTGAGGGGTTCCCAACCTATAGTTTCATGAGTTGAACTAGTATTGTACTACGGCCGAGATGAGAGTCATCCCGCCATAGATGAGGTATAAAGGGGTAGTGGAGTGGATCATACTTGCTTAAGGTAAGCATGTATTATGACAACACAAGGAGGAATATACTCTCAGATTTGTGGTGCTAACTACACAACTTAGATAGTGGAGTGTCACTATCCAACATATTCTCCAAGATGGTACACGGCATACTCCTCTCAAGTTGAGAATACACCAAGATCATGACATTGATACCTCTATACTACAAAGGGGTGGGTGTGGTGTAAGTTACTATCTTGAGATGGAACATGCTCAAGTTGAGCATACAAGATAACCAAGTGGGATAGCACGGCCATGTTACCATGCATCCCATAACACAAGGACAAATAGTGGAGCATCACCACTAGGGAGTACCCCACTTGCAATCACACATAGATGACATAAATAGAGATAATAACACACATAGAATGAAGGTGCTTTGAACATCAACAAATGACATCCAACTAGACACCGGATCAGAGATCAAAAGATGGCTTGCCTTGGCTTATTTGTCCCCGGACTTCTTCAGCTCCATCAATATAAGAATCCCAATAACATAAATAAAATCCTCGTCCGATTCCACTTCTTCTTCTTCTCCGGAATTGTTCGCATCTATCGCCGGAAAATATAAAAGGAACACAATCAATCACATTGCATCAACAAAACAAACATGCAACACTCAACAATCAATAGCTAACCACTTTACTAAGGGCTAATACACGAAATACTTATAGATACTACAAAGCAACTAAAAGAAAACCCCATTTATCTACCTAGTGAAGGTATGAGAGTGCCACGACTTAGCAATTGCCTCTCTAGATATCACCATGGCACAACTAAGTATCCCCTGGTAGATAACATCATAAAGAGGACAAGAGCATTAGTTTGGCATCACAAACATTCACAATACATTTTCAAACATTTTTGGAAAAGTAGAAAACAGTTTTCCTAACATAATTTGTTCCCATAACACTACAACCAAAATAGGAAGCAAACCATAATCCACATCATTTGAAAACTCAAGCTAAACAAAAGAGCTAATGTTAAGTTGCAGAGGTTTTGCTTTGCAAGCATAAAACAATGGTTGCCCATCTCTACCAAAAAGAGTTGGTCAAGGGTTTTAAATAAACCGAAAGGTTTTGCTTCAACAATGCATGTCACACATAAACATTACTAACAGTAACAAATATGTATGAACAGAGACTAATAATATTTTTCCTATATAGCCAGTACTAATACAAGACTAACCCAATTGGAATCACCCAAAAATACTTAACCTACAATTTTAGGAATTTCTTTGAATCTGACTGTACAGAAAACAAGATCTGTAAGCCATAAATCGTAGAAAAATCCTAAAAATATGAGGCCACTGGCATTTGAAAGATATTTAAACATAGATGCATACACAATTGGATTTGGGTTCAAATTGTTTCTGAAACTCTCACAAATGGATTGACAAGATTACTGCATGTCTATACCATTTGCTTCACCTCTGGAGTTACAAAATAGATAAAGGTTTGAAACTTGTTTGAGATGATTAAGAAAACATTCAGTAATCCTACAGAAGTGGAATCACTCAATTAGGTTCAAAAATGGATTTTTGATGAATTAAAAGCTAACAGCCATGTCTGCAGAACATACAGAAAAAGTTTAATTCATCAAAAATCATACACAAATCATAAAAATATGACGTCTGCTGCATCTGAAAGGTATTGAAGAGGTGGTTCTTACCCAGTTGGTTTCATTCAAAAATTCGTCTCCAAGCTCCTGGTTTAATTCGACAAAGTCAGATCTGACCAGATCTTGATCTGTGAACCATTTCAGTTTCAGGAGGTCAATCGAAGTGAAACCACCGCCAAAATGAAGGTACTGAATAGGGCTTTCACTCGCAGTTGAGTTTGCTCAAAAAGGTTTTGTAAAACGGGAGGAATCTAACAAACAGTGATTCTACATGTTTTCAGGACTTTATTTACCATGCAAAATCCGTAACGAATTTGAGGATGAGACCAACGCCAAGTTGTAGATATTTTAAATACCTATCTGCGGAACTTTGAATCACTCGATTTGGATCTAAACACGAGATTTGGCGGATTTTACAAGTTCGTACCAGAATCTGAAACAGCAAGATACAGAAATTACTGCAAGGTTTTGGACGAACTTTGCTCAAGAACTTCAGATCTGAGGATAGCTCAAGCTTCTCCATGCTTGGACCAACATGCACCTGCATCAAGATCCAATCTTAGCAATGGAGGAAGAGGAAGAGGAGAGAAAACCATCTAGGGTTGGGGAGAAGAGAGGGAGAGGGAAGCTCTCATGGTGAGGGGAAGCTTGAGGAAGGAGGGATTTGCATCTTGGAGAGGTTTCCATGGCCATGGCCGGCCATGGTTGCTAGGAGGAGCAGCATTTCGTGGTGGAGGAGAGTAGGAGAGTGTGAGGGAGTGGAGAGTGAAGAAAATGAGCAAAGGGGGAGGTGGTGGCTGGCCAAGGGGGTATTTATAGAGGGAGAGGGGTGGCTACCTCCTTTTTCATTGGCCAAGGAAGGTGGCTGCCCATTTATTGATTGGAGTAGTTGGGAGGCAATGCTTGCAAGAGAAGAAAGTGAGGAGAAACATGGCTGGCCGAAATTGTCATGGCCGGCTCCATTCTTGCCAAGCACAAGTGAGCAATGTGAGAGAAAGGCACAACATCAATGTGTATAGACAAGGTATGATGTTGAGAAGATAATATCAAAGAGTGACTTTGATAATGATAAAAAATAGGAGTAGATACATATAGATAAAAATGAGTATGAAGGTGACATGTGCCATGTGCCATGAGAATAATCTCCACCACTTTGGTTGAGACCAACTTAGGATGAAGATAGTTCCCAAGGTATAGTTGATGATTAGAGGTTTACATTAGAATTCAAGATTGAAAGAATTGGGATTCACCACATGGAACAATGCATGAGCATGCCAAGGTAGATGGGTGGTGATGGTGGTTTAGTCAATGATAGAGCAAGATTAAGAGAGATGGTGAGTGAAGTATTCATGTACTCACAAGGATGAATATATTGACATAAATCATCAATTCATGAGGTCAAGGCAATGATGGAAAAGAATAGAGGAGTGAGATAGATATGATGAAATATAAGATGTGCAAGTGTTGCCATTCGAAATAGAATTTATTTGAAAAGTACTTGAAACACCTCAATTGTCTAGGGACAATTGGGAATGAACTCAAGTGGAATGGCATTTGAAAATGTTGAGAGAAAACTAGTTGGAACATTTCAAAATATTCTACTTACTTTCTCAAGTAAAGTAGAGCTTTTCTCAAATGTAAAATAAGCAAGAGGAAAATAAAAAATGGTATAGGTACCATAAACAAGCCTTTTGTTAAAAAGGAAGCAAAAAATAGAAAGTAAGGTTTTAGAAATCAGTAATTGGTAGAAATGGGATGAGAAACAAAACCCATTTCAGTTCCTTGTTTTCTTTGAAGGGAAATCTTGGAAAGTTTTAATAAAACTAGAAGTAGTTTTGTGATCAAAACTTGAGAAGGAAAAACAATTGGGTGTTTGAGAAAGAAAACTCATTTTGGGAGGAGTGTTCTCAAGGGTAGATGGTGGCTACAAGATGTACCCATCATTCCCACTCTTGGTTTTGTGAAGATTAAACTTGGATTAAAATAAAAACAAGAGGTTTAAAGAGGAAGAAGTGATCTAGTGCTGAAACACTGGATAAGGTATGAGATCAAGTTGGATATAGGAGTTGCAAGGATAGACTGAGACATGCAAGATTTAAAGAGGAAGAAGTGATCTAGTGCTGAAACACTGGATAAGGTATGAGATCAAGTTGGATATAGGAGTTGCAAGGATAGACTGAGACATGCAAGATGTGGAGGTTGAAGGGGGTGTTGCATAGATGAGATCCATGCATTGAAGTCAACAATAACAGTTGTGAGTGCTTAAAGATCAATTGCCAAAGTCTGGACATTTAAGCTTGTCAATACAGATGGTCGACATGGCCTCAAAACCAACAAGTTTGAGTGGGTATAAGAGAGGGATGTATCTAGGGGTAGATGATCCCAAGTTTTGAATTAAGGATGATTGAGCTAGATTGTCACAAAGAGGAATATCAAGATGGCACACTCATGTTGCCATCAGGAGAAGAGTTTGGTGTAGTAAAAAGGAAAACAATTTTTCCTAAGCCACACATGTGTTTTATTTGGTGAGTTGCTTGTTTAACCACTAGGGGTGTCGTTCTATGAGGTAGCTCAAGACAAAACTTAACAAGCAAATCAAGACAATACATCTACCAACAGATCAAGGCAATTCATCATAGCAAACAGATCAAGGCAATTCATCTTAATTAGTCTATAGAAAAAGTTTTTGTTCCCCCTGATTTTTGAAATAAGGACAACTAATCAAGGTTGAAAAAGTTGGGGTGTTACATTGGCCCTCTTCAAAGACAGGGTCTTGGCGATTCCACGACAGGCTGCAAATAATGCGTCGATGGAACTCCGCGCTTCGTCATATGCCTCCGTCCTCTTGAGGGTTGACTCTTTTGTCCACTCGAAGCCAAGGCTCGTTGTGGAAAAATGGGGTTCAGTTCCCTCGCGGAGAGAATAGCATATGAAGTAGTCGGAGCAACAACAAGGAAAAAACGCTTACGGAAGATGAGCTTGTCAATGGCCTCCGCCTCCGCTTCATGAACTTTGTTCTTGGCCACTAAGGAAGTTACCCGACTTTGGCTCTTCTTTAGTTTATCATTCAGTTCCACCATGTCGCGGGCATGCTTCTCGAAGAGCTCCTTCCTCGCCTCATTCTCCTTGTCGGAGGATTCCTTGATGAAGGCCTTGAGGGATTCGTTCTCCGCTTCAAGCACTTTGACCTTGGCGGACAGATCATCGAATGAGGAGTGCTTAGCAGTTTCTTCTGCAGGCGGAAAGTTGCACATATTATGTATCATGAACAATTATATCAACATACTGATCAAAACTCGGATTTCGTACCACGAAGGCGGGTCTCCAAAAGCTGGATAGCCTTCTGGCTATTCTCCGCGTTCTGGCGCGGCCCCTCAATCTCCGTTATCTGCTCCAGTACGTGAACGCGCAGATCCTCATGCAGTTTCCGCGTGGTCTGAGAGGTAGAGAGGAGTTAGCCGGATATTTAAAATCTTGGGGGCTGGCGAGGAATTCAAAGTCTTGGAGGTATAAAATTTTAAATTTCCGCCTAAGGTACATATTGGAGAAAGCATCGGCTAACACATGTTACACGGAAAAAATGTCTGACCCAATGCTTGGGGGCTAGTGTTACCTGGCGCACGTCCTTGTGTTTGGCAAAAAACACCTTCAGACCGTCCTCCAGTTCGGTGAGCTCCTGCATCTCCACGTTCGCTTTCCCCCACACCGTGTCCATCATGGTGGAAACTTCCGCGTGGCGCTCTGCGAGGGAGCGCTTTTGCAGAGACGGAGCTGGTTGAGGGTTGTCCTGAAGCGTGCTGGAGGCATGGATGAGCTCCACCTTCTGCTCATATTCTTCCGCCGTAGGCTCCGCAAAGGTGGCGCTTGGTTGATCAGGCGGAGGTGCAGACGAGGAGGCGCCCTTTCCGGAATCGCCGTGGCCAATGGGGTCTTCAGGAAGGTCATCGAGGTTGATGACGTCCTTCGGATCCGGCTTGGAGGCAGACAAGGCCTTGGGCGGAACCTCAACTTCCGGCGTAACGGGGACAGAAGCCGGAGACGGCTTGACCTTCTTCTTCAGGGCTCTTGGAGCCTTGGGGGGCTGGCTTCCGGAACTTCGGTAAAAGAAAAAAGCATAGCAGCTAAGTAAGGGTTTGCTTGTGAAAACAGAAGAATTTGGATCTCGGAAACAAGCATTTACCCGGAAGGCTTGAAGAATTGCTGGATGTCGGGCTGGCCTCTGTTGCTGGTATCGATAAGCTTGAGGCGCTTCTTCTCCGCCTCCGCTTTCCGAGTAGCCGCAGTTTTGAGCACTTCGCGGGCGCGTTTTGCGGCGGGGCTGGAGGGAGCAGCCCGCTTCCTCTTGGAAGGGCGCGGAGCGTCGTGAGCTTCTGCCTCTGATGCGGCCTCCGGATCCGTGTTGCCCGTAGTAGGGACCCGGACGAGAGTTCCGAGTTCGCTTTTTTCGAGGGCCTCGAGCTAAGGCACAGAGCTAACACTTAGACAAAAAGTTTGAATGCAAAAGAAACAATGGACTAAGTCAAGACGACGTACCGCGGTTCTGGAACCGTTCATGTTGATGTCTTTGTTACACACGTGAACATGAAGTTCACGCAGAATCTTGATGAGGAGCCGGATCCTCTTGTCGATGGCGTCGGCGGAGAGATTATCCTTTGTGGCACGCATTGAGTCATCGCGCCCCGTGTACTGGAACATCAAGCGGTCCCTGTGTTGGAGCGGCTGGATCCGCTTGGTGAACCAGGATAGGGTCAGGTCCTTCCCTGTTAGCCCCTCCTCCGTGAGCTTGCAGATCCGCCTAACGGCGCGAGTCAGATGGGGCGATTCGGAGAGGTGGGGGCAATGCGTCCATGCCGGAATCTCGGTGGCGGGGCAGTTCTTGAACGGCGGCAATTTCCTTTCGCTCGCCGGGTCGGAGACGTCCTTCAGGTAGAAGAAACCCCCAGACCTGTACCGCGCGGATTCGTGGCGGTCGGTATGAGGGTAGACGCGGCCAGGGCGGATCATAAAGGTAATGGATCCACACGTCGCCAGCTCGGAGGACTGGCGGATCTTCTCCTTCTTAACGGAAAAGTAATACTGGAACAGGGAGAGCTCGGGAGGTACCCGGAGATGACCTTCGCAGAGGGTGACGTGATTGCTGATCGCAAGCACGCCGTTCGGAGAGATGTTGTGGGGCTGGAGCCCATATACCTTCAGAATTTCCGAGAAGAAGTCTGAAGGCGGAAATGAGAAGCCTCGCTCCACTAGCGCTTTCGTCAGCACCATCTCGTTGTCTTGGGGGGCAGGAGCTAAGGCATTTGGAACTGTCCTCCAGCTTCCGGGTTGCAGGAAGCCTTCCCCCTCCAAGTTCTTCAGCTCAGTCTCTGTGGTGGTGCAGGGCCACGATTTCCCTTTGGATTCCGAGTCACGCTGGCGGGCCTTGGATTTCTTGGCGGCGATTTCTTCCGCCTTCTTTTCTGCCTGCTCCGCTCCGGAGGTTTTCTCCGGGAGAGCTGAGGTGCCTTCGGTGTCCTTGCCGGAATCCTTAGTGGGATCCAGCTGAACTGGGACGAAGGGAGGAGGGGCAGAGGAGAGTGCCGTCGCCATGATGGGTTCAGAGGTCGGAGGCGGAGTCGCGGAAGACATCTGAAGACAAAAAAGATCGCGGAAAAGCAAGACTTAGTCGGATCCACGTCTTCGTCCTAAGGAACATCCCTACCAGCTGCGGCGAAGGGTCGAAGCTCGGAGAACTTACCGTAATGGATTCCGCGGTGGTCGGAGTCGCCGGCGACGAGGTTTTTCGTACGGTGGCTCGCCGGAGTTAAGAACACGATGAACACCACGGTGGTGAAATCGCTCCGGCGATGCTCCGGCAAGTTTTCCGGCGGGTTCCAGCACGGCGGAGGAGGAGCTCGCGGGCGGCGCTTCGCAGAGAGGTGAGAAAGGGGGTGAATGAGAGATTAGGTCGATGGTGGATATTTATAGGCCGGAGGGAGGAGATTCGTGCTCCGCATCCTGTGGTCGGAACGCAAGCATCACGCCGTTGGATGCGTGACATGTGTCCAAATCCTAAACGGTAAAAATGGCTAGGGATAAGTTACCGCGCAAATCACGCGAAAATGGCGCCAGAATTGGTGGAACCGTTTTGAGTCTTTTAAGATTCCGGGTACTCGTGTGAAGATAAGCAGTTCTCGTTCGCAAGCAGGGAAGTAACCCGGAAACGTGTTTTGAACCGTCGATGGATGAAGTCCCGCAGGATGGGAACATTTTTCCGACTGAAGGTTGGGAAAGAAGAAAATGTGAAGTTGGAGTTCTTCAAATTTCTCCGCGTTACCAACATTGTCGGAGACCATGATTGGCTAGCAAGGCGGAAACAGCAGGCGAAACTCGGAGAACTCTGGGGGCTACTGTTGTGGGTATACTTCATGGGTGTACCATCGACAGTGCCTAGATCCGGCAAGCCCGGGTGGCCCACAGATGGTGATGTGGCATGTGGCCCATCGGGCGACCCAGTTGCTGTTGATCCTGACGGATGAAGTCCGGCCCAGACAGAGGGAGCCGGATCCGACCGACCTTGAGGAGGAACCCGGATCCGTAAAGGCCCATTAAGGAACCCGGATCCGGTACGACATAGATGGGAAGGCGGATCCTTAACGTGCACGGCAAGATATTGTACCGTAGTTAGGCAACTTGTATCCGGCTAGGACTCTCCATGTACACCCTAGATCCGTGCGCCTTTATAAGCCAGATCCCGGGAGCCCTAGAGGCACAAACACAACTCATTGTAACATCGCGAAAGCGCCCAGATAATTCCAGACAAGCAGCAGTAGGCCCTGCCATCGTGCAGGTGTTCCGAAGCTGGGTAAATCGCGTACCACCGTCCCGTGTGCACTCCGCCCTATGGCCCCTACTTCTTCTCCCCCTCGTGAGGATCCCTCCTCCGAGGCACCGTCGATTAGGCAACGACACAAACCACCGGTATAGACTCAAGCTCCGGAAGAGAACTAGGATTCAAAGCAAAGAGCTGAACGGAAGGTGTCTGGGAAGGTGTATAGATCAAGGTTCCTGATGAAGTAGGAAGAGAAACTGAATGCTCGGCGCAATCAATGACAACTTTGTTGGCCTTCAACCAATCCATGCAAAAGATGACATTAATGCCAGAGTTCCGAAGAAGTATCAAGGAGGCGAGAAAGATATGGTTTCCAATTTGAATTTGGTTACCATGGCTTGTCTTTGAAGATATCATTTGTCCTCCGGGAGAGTGAACCACGAGATTAGACGGCAAGGAAAACACAACAAACTCATGCATGTGCGAAACTTTAAGAGATGAAAGAATGTGATGCTCCGGTATCAAAAAGAACTGTAGCTGAAAAAAGGTTGATAGGAAGGACGAGGAACCATTTGTCTTGTAAAGCTGAAACAGAACTTTTGCTGAACTTGAGATCTCCGTGGAACAGAAAGAGGGGTGGGAGGGTGGGAAACAAAACCTTCGGACGAGGCGCGTAGGTGGGTTGCACCGGAACAACAAGATCAACACATTTGAATTTAACAAAACCCAATATTAGTGCTAACGAGAACTTCAGAGGAAACATGAATATGACAAGATATCTTCAAGGTACAAGAATTCAAGTACACGAGAGGTAGCCATAACATGTAAAAGATTGGAACGATAGCAGCAACAGTACTTCACAAAGATACCTTGCGAGGTTTATGAAGTGCAGCTATACAGAAGTTTTTGCAATAGAAAGTGTCAATAACATGGGTCGTGTTGACACTACTTATGCATATTGGAAGTGTCAATAACAGGGTATGAGCTTGGCAAAAACAACTCCGGGGAAGGAAAGTTGATATATGCACCGGAACAAAAAGTGGTCGAGATAGCAACGGAACAACAGAGAGAAAACACATTAGCATGAAAATGCCAACATGGCAAAGGAACAGATTATATGTGGAGATTGACGAAGGATGATAATGAAGCAACCATAGTACAGAAAATTTTCAAAATACTTTTCCCTATGGCACTATGGTTTCCCACAAACACGTCCAAGCCTAGATGAAACAAGATAATAATAGAATAAAACCGTTGCACGTCCTTACCAGAGGGAGGGTGGGTGGGGTAATAAATAAAAGCAGAATTCCTACTCTCGCGCACAATTTTCCTATGTAGCTACTAAAATATGAGTTTCTAGACACAACTTCGTCCGCTGCAAAGGGGCTCCTAAAGGCAGTCCTGCTCTGATACCAATTTTATAAGCCCCATGAGTAGGAAAACCCATAGCGCGCAGGTAAGAGGGGTTTATGTGCATGAGGTCACTACAAAGGACCGTGAGGTCGCCTCGCATTCCTAAGCATATGGGTAGGCCAAGCAACAGCTCGACACGCCCATGCACACAACACCCACCTCAAAGGCTCACGATAGGCTTTCCAAGCCTGACTGCTTCACCTTCATGTGCACTTTACACATACACACACTGTGCACAGGATACGAGGGTAGAATACAGCTTGAATATCACAACATGACTATGTATGACACAAAAGATGGAAATAAGGTTCATATATATAGCAACGCTCTAATGAGCAAGATCCAAATGACACTCAGAAGGGAAACATATCCCATCAGTACATCATACATAAGGTAGTCAAATAGTCTGGGTACAGACAAGATCCAAATTAGACTAAGAGTCCTGAAGATAATCAAGCGGTGTTCCCATAACCAACATGCCACAGGCTGCTGCCTTAGGAACGATCCTGCTACGCAACGAAGTCGTCGTCCGTGAACTCGACAAAGTAGCCACCTGCGTACTGCTCATCATCTGCCGTACCTGTTTGTCGAAAAGCGGGTTCCGGAAAAAGAGGGAGAAAAACGAGGGTGAGTACCAAATGGCACGTACTTGCGAGACAAGACCAGCTATGCTTGCTGGTCGGCGGTGTAAACTTCATCCGGCTATATGTGGAGTTTAGCAGCAGCAAAGCACTATCAAATAGAGACACGCTACAACATCCGTCTAATAGAGAAGGTGAGAGAGCGCATATTCTAGCAGTTCTATACTCTGCAAACAACAACCCAGCCAATGCGATCCCCCTTAGCCAAGAGGTACTAACAAGGCACTCACACAGTTGACAATTTTATATCCATTCCATTATAATAGGGCTAACTTACTAAGCAAGTAATTAGCAAGTTATTAGCGATAACTTTAGGTGTAAGTTGTTCTATGATCGAGTTAAACAGCTCCAAGTCATCCATAACCGCGGACACGGCTTATCGATAAGATTTACCCTACATGGGTGCACCAATGTTACCATACACGCATGCTCGAACCCGCATAGTCAAGTGCGGAGTCTCACAACAAGACCGTTCCCAGATCTGCAAGAATGCCTAGGGGGGCCACCCAACTAAGCTACCCGTGACGAAGTTCGGCCGTACTCCGAGACGGACCCAGAGGTTGCGTAGGCGTCTAGGCGGGCACTAACGGCCAAGCACTAGATAAGTCGTCTAGCAATTATGCGATGCGAGTACAGAAATAAACCACCCGAAGGCAACAGGAAGTAAACACCCGAAGGCAACAGTAATAAATATGTGTGCACCAAATAAAACCAAGGTTGTGGCCCCCTTTTCAACAGACTTGAGAAAAGGTAATGGGTGATGGGGGGTCCCGATAAATCCTCCCACGTGTGGTTAGCGCGCTCAGTCTTAGAAACAAATAACAAGAACTCGGGTCCTAGGGGATATTAGCAAGTCAAAGTTCCGATGCTTTCGCAAAGGGGCTCACAGATGCCTCTGCAATATTATTATCCCTTAGCAATTTTAAGTTATAGCAAAAGTTATCATCATCATTTTGAAAAGGTGGTACATGTGTCAACATCCCAACAAGATATCCCGAACATTTCGAGATATCAACAGAAAACCCTAAACTCGCCTACGACTCGCAAAGCTGGCAAACAACAACCAAAGGGTAGGGCGAGGAGGTGTATCTCGGACATATAGGTAACAGGTGGATAGGACACGTGACACAACAGAATCACAACATAAGGATAGCAATAGATCAAAAGAGCATGTAAATGTAAAATAGGTGAAGGGGTGGGCTTGCCTGTCAGATCAGAGGTAGAAGCACCGACACGATCCTCCAGGGGGAACTCGTACTCCTGCTCGTACTGCTCTGCGTCGGTGTCTACTCGAGAAGAACCAAATAGCACATACAAGAAGAGTAGGGCACAAATCAATACAAGTAAATGCAATGCGCAATATGATGCATGATGGCATGGCAAGATGATTTGTGCAAGGACAAATTAAGTGGGGTGCTCATAATTCACATGGAATGATAAACACCCTCACATATACCTTAATTCAATTTGCAAGTTTTATCTTGAAAAATTCAGAGATGATGCCAATGATGCATGATGATGTAAGATTTGAAAGCCTCACACTCTTCTGATGAGAATAGACATAAAGTTTGTTGAAACTGGAGTTGTAGAAAAGAAGATATGAACTATGCAAGTTTTAGCAATTTTAAACCCAATTTATAAAGTGGTCAGATGTTATTGTCCAAAAGTTGAAACAAGTTTTATAAGCATGTAGTTTAGGTTTTTCTGATGCTCAAACATAACAAGTTTGTATGAATTGAAGTTTGTAAGATTGGTTTTTAAATCAAAACAAAAGTGTGTTGTAAGCAAAAACCTAAACAAGTAAAAAAAAAACAGAAATGGAGCTCCAGGAATGGGATAAAAATTGGTGCCCTTAATTGCGCCGGTGGGATTAGAACTCAGGACGTGTAGAGCTCAAGGATTTGACCTCAGAGATATAACCAGTGTACTAGACAATAAGATTTGTACGAAAACAGGATCTCGGCCAAAGTATGGTGTACAGGCGGGTTAACTGAAGATTTTGACAGTTGCAGACTGAAGAACGAACAGCTGCAGTTTCTGTAGACGCGTTCCTGCACAGTTTTTAAAGCGACGATAACGGGATATCTGGCCAGGCATAGTCGAAGATCTCGACGAGTTGAGCTTTCCAGATGTGCCAAGTTTCGAACGGGACATGTTTAATGTCTTTTGGTGCAGCGTGGCGACGGCGGTGATCGTCGGAAGATGAGGCCGTGACAGCGGCGAGGAACAGCAGCTAAAACAGCAGCTTCACGGTACGATTTTGCGTCGACGATGGCGTCATCGACAGGCGATGAAATTGAGTGCTTCTAAAGGCAAAGTTGCATCCCTCACTCTCAGCTTTACAACGGTTTGAAAAACGCGTGCTGGCGTGGCCTGTGCTGGCTGTGAGATGCGTCGAAAGTCGATGTCCGCGAGCAGAAAAACTGGGCGGTTTTGTTTCGATTTCGATTTTCGTTTTCTTCTCCAACTTGAACCAGTGATGCAAAGGATGCAGGGGAGTTGTAGGAGGTGTGGTGCTGCTCACCCTGGGGTGGCTGACGATGACTAGGAAGCGGCGGAGGTTGCCGGCGATGAAGGAGACGACGGGGCCGAGGTGTAGACGAGGCAGAACTTGACGAGCTAGCGCAGATCTTGGTGCTCGGCTCCGTGACGAAGACGAAGACGCAGAGGAGACCACGGCGGTCACGTTCAACGGCTCAGGTGAGCTCGAGGTGGATCATGGCGACGGCGGTCGACGGCAGCAGCGGCGTTGTCCCTCACGCTGCTCACAGTGAGGTGGAGAAAAAGGGAAGGAGATGGTGCGGCGCGGCGCGGGCGAGGGAGGGAGGAGCGAGCTAGGGTTCTGTGGAGCTCTCCTGGCGTCTTAAGGGGAAAGGAGGCAGGTGGCAAGCATCCATGAGATGGAGAGGATCATGTGGTGTCTGCCTGGTTCGTACAGGATGAGGGAGACGAGGAACAAGAACTCCTGCTCCATGTAGTTTCTGGAACTAGCTAGCTCTTCTCTCACTCACCTCACGGACAGAGGTAGAAGAAAGGCAATGGACACAGTAGAATTTTCTCCTCGTTGCTGCACGAACAGCCGAGCTCTTTTTTCCTTTTCTACACACACCTCGCAACTAACACAGAGATTACATCCGGTTTTATAGTCTGGGCCACGCAGCGCCCACGCAAGCCACGCTAACCACGCGCATGCTCTGGCGCACGATCACGCTCACATCGCGCACGCCCCTAGCGACCCAGTCTCCTCCAACGTGAGCCACTGCTCATCCGCGCGAGACTTGGGCGTCTTCCGCTGCGTCCGCTGCGTCCGTCTCCGTCGCGCATACGATCGGAGAACCCAACTAAACCTGACTAGCATGCCGGCCAAACCAGCGACTAGACGAACCGGACCTAAACCAAAACGGTGAGCACCAACGCGAGCATAGACTCACGCGTCACCGGACACACGCACGCACGCGCCGGACACAAGTGTCGCGGTTTATTTGCTAACAACGTTGGAGCTAGGTTGGGCCAAAGAAAAGGGCTGCTGTGTTGGTAGCTAGGTGGGTTGGGTTAGCTTTAGGCTTTTTTTTCTTTTCTTTTTTTTATTTCTATCATTTATAAATTCTTTTCTGAAAATTTGAGGGAAGCAGATTTGAAATTTGAAAAGGACTTTTGAATTCAGAGAAGGCTCAGCCTTGTATACCAACTATGGTAGGCTTGAGAGAAATAAAAGAAAAAGAAGAAGACTGGGACATAGAGAAATAAAGAGAAGATAAAAATATTTGGTAAACCTTAATGGCTCAACTATTTGAGAAGGTAAACCATCTCAAGATCATAAAACATGTGCATTGCAAAAATAGAAAGGGGAGGAGGTAGGTTTATAGCAACCAATGAAGAATGCAAAATTTTGGCATGACCTATTTAAAAGTAGGTCAAGTAGAGGGATAGGTTTAGGCTTGTTAGATTTTCTTGGAACATCACAAGAGGGAGGGGATGAACCAAGAGAGAGGAAGAGAGGAAGAACAGCAAGCAAACAAAGCAAAGCCAAACCCAAATGCAATTTTATAAAAGCCAAAGGTGATTAAATGCATGAGTGCAACATGATGACATGATAACAAAAGCAAGAAAGGTAAAAGGGACTAAGGTGTTACTCTTGGGATGTTACACTCGTGTACATCCTTCAGAATAAGCCTGCCCTCTTCGGGTGTGACACATCTCTGTAGTACTCCCGAAATACTTCATTTGTATAGCTCTCCTTTGATCACTGTAAAGGCTTTGGAACGTCTGATAACTCGTCTTTCTTGAACTGGATCTTCGGGTAGTTCTTTCCTTAAGATATACGCTACGTAAGCCTGCATCCAAGGAATTTGCACCATCATTATCACGTGCGGTTCCTCCTGATCTTCCGATGTGTTTGCTTCTGTTGCTGCTGGAGCCCCCAAGACTTTCTCAACTTTCTCCTTCTTCTGCTGCTTCTTCGCCTTTGTTGATCTTTCAATTATCTCTTCCCAGAATACACCAAGTGGTATTGCTAAACACTGCGACCCAATGTTTGCTAGAACATCGGCTTCATCGTTGCTGAGCCTGCTGATATGATTTACTTCGCACCCGTCGAACAACTTCTCGAGTTCATTATATACTTCCTTGTATGCTATCAGACTGTCATTGAGTGCGTCGCATTGATTCATCACCTGTTGAGCCACCAACTGTGAATCACCGAAGATTTTTAATCGGGTTGCTCCACAGGCTTTCGCCATCTTCATCCCATGTATAAGTGGTTCGTAATCCGCCTCGTTATTAGATGTGTTTGGAAACGTCATCTGTAGCACGTATTTCAACTTGTCGCCTTGAGGTGACACGAGTATCACGCCTGCTCCAGCTCCTTCTAGTCTCTTGGACCCATCAAAGTTCATAGTCCAAGTTCTCGACAAATCTGGAGGTCCCGTGTTTTGGAGCTTCATCCATTCTGCGATGAAATCTGGTAAGATCTGCGATTTTATTGCCTTTCTCTTCTCATATGTGATATCCTGAGGGGAAAGCTCTATTCCCCAAAGGGAGACACGACCCGTAGCTTCTGGGTTATTTAATATATTGGATAATGGCGCCTCATTGACCACTATTATCGGATGCGCCGAAAAATAGTGTCGCAGTTTTCTTGCGGTTGTGAACACTCCATATGCTAACTTCTGGTACTGCGGGTACCGCTGTTTTGAAGGTGAGAAAACTTCGTTGATGAAGTATACCGGCCGCTGTACTCCATGGAGTTTTCCTTCTTCTTCTCTTTCGACCACAAGTATTGTGCTAACCACTTGAGGTGTAGTTGCGATGTATAGTAGGAGATGTTCCTTTTCCTTAGGCACCACCAAGATTGGTGATGGCGTGTAGTTGACGTGGGAGTTAGAGATCTTTGTGGTGTAACTTTTCTTCCGATCCCCGGCAACGGCGCCAGAAAACAGTCTTGATACGCGTACAGCATGCGACCGTTGGGAACCCCAAGAGGAAGGTGTGATGCGTACAGCGGCAAGTTTTCCCTCAGTAAGAAACCAAGGTTTATCGAACCAGTAGGAGCCAAGAAGCACGTTGAAGGTTGATGGCGGAGAAGTGTAGTGCGGCGCAACACTAGGGATTCCGGCGCCAACGTGGAACCTGCACAACACAACCAAAGTACTTTGTCCCAACGTAACAGTGAGGTTGTCAATCTCACCGGCTTGCTGTAACAAAGGATTAGATGTATAGTGTGGATGATGATTGTTTGCAGAAAATAGTAGAACAAGTATTGCAGTAGATTGTATTCGATTTAAAAGAATGGACTGGGGTCCACAGTTCACTAGAGGCGTCTCTCCCATAAGAATAAGTATGTTGGTAAACAAATTACAGTTGGGCAATTGACAAATAAAGAGGGCATGACCATGCACATACATGATATGATGAGTATAGTGAGATTTAATTGGGCATTACGACAAAGTACATAGACCGCTATCCAGCATGCATCTATGCCTAAAAAGTCCACCTTCAGGTTATCATCCGAACTCCTTCTAGTATTAAGTTGCAAACAACAGACAATTGCATTAAGTATGGTGCGTAATGTAATCAACAACTACATCCTTAGACATAGCATCGATGTTTTATCCCTAGTGGCAACAGCACATCCACAACCTTAGAACTTTACGTCACTTTGTCCCAGATTTAATGGAGGCATGAACCCACTATCAAGCATAAATACTCCCTCTTGGAGTTACTAGCAAAAACTTGGCCAGAGCCTCTACTAACAACGGAGAGCATGCAAGATCATAAACAACACATAGATATAAATTGATAATCAACATAACATAGTATTCTCTATCCATCGAATCCCAACAAACACAACAAGTAGCATTACAGATAGATGATCTTGATCATGTTAGGCAGCTCACAAGACCCAACAATGAAGCACAATTAGGAGAAGACGACCATCTAGCTACTGCTATGGACCCATAGTCCAGGGGTGAACTACTCACTCATCACTCCGGAGGCGACCATGGCGCCGAAGAGTCCTCCGGGAGATGATTCCCCTCTCCGGCAGGGTGCCGGAGGCGATCTCCTGAATCCCCCGAGATGGGATTGGCGGCAGCGGCGTCTCTGGAAGGTTTTCCGTATCGTGGCTCTCGGTACTGGAGTTATTATCGACGAAGGCTTAAGTAGGCGGAGGGGCAGGTCAGGAGGCGTCACGGGGGGCCCACACGCTAGGGCCGCGCGGGCCGCGCCGCCCTAGTGTGGCGGCGCCCCGTGGCCCCACTTCGTCTCTCCCTCGGACTTCTGGAAGCTTCATGGCAAAATAGGCCCCTGGGCGTTGATTTCGTCCAATTCCGAGAATATTTCCTTACTAGGATTTACGAAACCAAAAACAGCAGAAAACAACAAGCGGCTCTTCGGCATCTCGTTAATAGGTTAGTGCCGGAAAATGCATAAATATGACATAAAGTATGCATAAAACATGTAGGTATCATCAATAAAGTGTCATGGAACATAAGAAATTATCGATACGTCGGAGACGTATCAGCATCCCCAAGCTTAGTTCCTGCTCGTCCCGAGTAGGTAAACAATAACAAGGATAATTTCTGGAGTGACATGCCATCATAATCTTGATCATACTATTGTAAGCACATGTAATGAATGCAGCGATCAAAGCAATGGTAAATGACATGAGTAAACAAATGAATCATATAGCAAAGACTTTTCATGAATAGTACTTTCAAGACAAGCATCAATAAGTCTTGCATAAGAGTTAACTCATAAAGCAACAATTCAAAGTAGAGGTATTGAAGCAACACAAAGGAAGATTAAGTTTCAGCGGTTGCTTTCAACTTATAACATGTATATCTCATAGATAGTTGTCAATGCAAGGTAATATAACTAGTGCAATATGCAAGTATGTAGGAATCAATGCACAATTCACACAAGTGTTTGCTTCTTGAGATGGAGAGAGATAGGTGAACTGACTCAACATAAAAGTAAAAGAAAGGCCCTTCGCGGAGGGAAGCATTGATTGCTATATTTGTGCTAGAGCTTTGATTTTGAAAACAAGAGACAATTTTGTCAACAGTAGTAATAAAGCATATGCATCATGTAAATTATATCCTACAAGTTGCAAGCCTCATGCATAGTATACTAATAGTACCCGCACCTTGTCCTAATTAGCTTGGATTACCTGGATTATCATCGCAATACATATGTTTTAACCAAGTTTCACAAAGGGGTACCTCTATGCCGCCTGTACAAAGGTCTAAGGAGAAAGCTCGCATTGGATTTCTCGCTTTTGATTATTCTCAACTTAGACATCCATACCGGGACAACATAGACAACAGATGATGGACTCCTCTTTTAATGCTTAAGCATTCAACAATTATTAATTTTCTCATATGAGATTGAGGATATTTGTCCAAAAATGAAACTTCCACCATGATTCATGACTTTAGTTAGCGGCCCAATGTTCTTCTCTAACATTATGCATGCTCTAACCATTCAACTAGTGGTAAATCGCCCTTACTTCAGACAAGACGGACATGCATAGCAACTCACATGATATTCAACAAAGAGTAGTTGATGGCGTCCCCAGGAACATGGTTATCGCACAACAAGCAACTTAATAAGAGATAAAGTGCATAAGTACATATTCAATACCACAATAGTTTTTAGGCTATTTGTCCCATGAGCTATATATTGCAAAGATGAAGAATAGAAATTTTAAAGGTAGCACTCAAGCAATTTACTTTGGAATGGCGGAGAAATACCATGTAGTAGGTAGGTATGGTGGACACAAATGGCATAGTGGTTAGCTCAAGGATTTTGGATGCATGAGAAGTATTCCCTCTCGATACAAGGTTTAGGCTAGCAAGGTTATTTGAAACAAACACAAGGATGAACCGGTGCAGCAAAACTCACATAAAGACATATTGTAAACATTATAAGACTCTACACCGTCTTCCTTGTTGTTCGACCCTTACTAGAAATTATCTAGACCTTAGAGAGACCAATTATGCAAACCAAATTTTAGCAAGCTCTATGTATTTCTGCATTAATAGGTGCAAAGTATATAATGCAAGAGCTTAAACATGAGCACAACAATTACCAAGTATCAAATTATCCAAGACATTTTGCCAATTACTACATGTAGAATTTCCCGTTTCCAACCATATAACAATTTAACGAAGAAGATTCAACCTTCGCCATGAATACTATGAGTAAAGCCTAAGGACATATTTGTCCATATGCAACAGCGGAGCGTGTCTCTCTCCCACACAATGAATGCTAGGATCCAACTTTATTCAAAAAAAACAAAAACAAAAACAAACCAACGCTCCAAGCAAAGTACATAAGATGTGATGGAATAAAAATATAGTTTCACTAGAGGAACCTGATAATGTTGCCGATGAAGAAGGGGATGCCTTGGGCATCCCCAAGATTAGACACTTGAGTCTTCTTAAAATATGCAGGGGTGAA
Organism: Lolium rigidum; assembly: GCF_022539505.1. NCBI lineage: Eukaryota > Viridiplantae > Streptophyta > Magnoliopsida > Poales > Poaceae > Lolium > Lolium rigidum. The sequence goes on along the minus strand of NC_061511.1, from coordinate 2,862,014 downwards.
CCACCGGGGCATCCCCAAGCTTAGAGCTTTCACTCTCCTTGATCATATTGTATCATCCTCCTCTCTTGATCCTTGAAAACTTACTCCACACCAAACTCAAAACAACTCATTAGAGGGTTAGTGCATAATCAAAATTCACATGTTCAGAGGTGACATAATCATTCTTAACACTTCTGGACATTGCACAAAGCTACTGAAAGTTAATGGAATCGAAAAATCCATCAAGCATAGCAAAACAGGCAATGCGAAATAAAAGGCAGAATCTGTCAAAACAGAACAGTTCGTAAAGACGAATTTCTAAGAGGCACCAGACTTGCTGAAATGAAAATGCTCAAATTGAATGAAAGTTGCGTACATATCTGAGGATCACTCACGTAAATTGACATAATTTTCTGAGTTACCTACAGAGAATTAGGCCCAGATTCGTGACAGCAAAGAAATCTGTTTCTGCGCAGTAATCCAAATCTAGTATGAACCTTACTATCAACGACTTTACTTGGCACAACAATGCAACAAAATAAGATAAGGAGAGTTTGCTACAGTAGTAACAACTTCCAAGACTCAAATATAAAATAAAGGTACAATAGTAAAATCATGGGTTGTCTCCCATAAGCGCTTTTCTTTAACGTCTTTCAGCTAGGCGCAGAAAGTGTGTATCAAGTATTATCAAGAGATGAAGCATCAACATCATAATTTTCGCAATTTGTCCCATTAGGTATCTTAGATGCTCCCTTATCTATAGTGGTTTTAAGAGCTTTATCAATTTTAGGCCTATAATAGTTTTTTGGTTTAGGCACCTTAGAGACATACATGAACTTTTGCTCCTTACCCACATAAGCTTTCTCTCTAAACTTAATGGATGAAAAGGTTGAACCTAAAGTTCCCATAGCTTCTTCAAGTTCACTAATCCTTTGGGTTTGATTATCATGAATAGCACAAGTTTCTAAGATGGCAATTCTCTCATTAATTCCACCTAGAGATTTGTGTAGTTTATCAGTGCTATCAAGTAATTCTCCCAACTTAGTCTCAATGCTTGGAAGATTTTGCTCTATGGTTTCTAACTTTTTCATGACATCTTCAAGAGAGGTTTCAATTTTAACTTCATTAACACGTGGTATTCCAAATAGACTCTCAACAATGCAACTAGCTTCTACAGCAGGAGTACCTAGGAAGTTACCTCCCGCGAGACAATCAAGAACATACCTATTCCAGCTAGAGATACCAACATAAAAATTCCTGAGTAGGATAGTGGTGGAGTGTTTCTTAGTGCACCTGTTATGGGCATCACTAATTCTATACCAAGCATCTTTTAAACATTCTCCCCCTTGTTGCTTAAACGAACGAACTTCAACTTCAGGATTACTCATTTTAGCAATAGTAAATAAGGCAAACTAGATAAAGTAAATCCAAGTAACTAATTTTTTGTGTTTTTGATATAACAAACAAGATAGCAAATAAAGTAAAACTAGCAACTAATTTTTTGTGTTTTGATTTAGTGAAGCAAACAAAGTAGTAAATAAAATAAAGCAAGACAAAAACAAAGTAAAGAGATTGGATGTGGAGACTCCCCTTGCAGCGTGTCTTGATCTCCCCGGCAACGGCGCCAGAAAACAGTTGCTGGCGTGTAGTTGACGTGGGAGTTAGAGATCTTTATGGTGTAACTTTTCTTCAGATCCCCGGCAACGGCGCCAGAAAACAGTCTTGATACGCGTACAGCACGCGACCGTTGGGAACCCCAAGAGGAAGGTGTGATGCGTACAGCGGCAAGTTTTCCCTCAGTAAGAAACCAAGGTTTATCGAACCAGTAGGAGCCAAGAAGCACGTTGAAGGTTGATGGCGGCAAAGTGTAGTGCGGCGCAACACTAGGGATTCCGGCGCCAACGTGGAACCTGCACAACACAACAAAAGTACTTTGTCCCAACGTAACAGTGAGGTTGTCAATCTCACCGGCTTGCTGTAACAAAGGATTAGATGTATAGTGTGGATGATGATTGTTTGCGTAAAAACGAGTAGAACAAGTATTGCAGTAGATTGTATTCGATTTAAAAGAATGGACCGGGGTCCACAGTTCACTAGAGGCGTCTCTCCCATAATAATAAGTATGTTGGGTGAACAAATTACAGTTGGGCAATTGACAAATAAAGAGGGCATGACCATGCACATACATGATATGATGAGTATAGTGAGATTTAATTGGGCATTACGACAAAGTACATAGACCGCTATCCAGCATGCATCTATGCCTAAAAAGTCCACCTTCAGGTTATCATCCGAACCCCTTCCAGTATTCAGTTGCAAACAACAGACAATTGCATTAAGTATGGTGCGTAATGTAATCAACAACTACATCCTTAGACATAGCATCGATATTTTATCCCTAGTGGCAACAGCACATCCACAACCTTAGAACTTTCTGTCACTGTCCCAGATTTAATGGAGGCATGAACCCACTATCGAGCATAAATACTCCCTCTTGGAGTTACTAGCAAAAACTTGGCCAGAGCCTCTACTAACAACGGAGAGCATGCAAGATCATAAACAACACATAGATATAAATTGATAATCAACATAACATAGTATTCTCTATCCATCGGATCCCAACAAACACAACATGTAGCATTACAGATAGATGATCTTGATCATGTTAGGCAGCTCACAAGACCCGACAATGAAGCACAATTAGGAGAAGACGACCATCTAGCTACTGCTATGGACCCATAGTCCAGGGGTGAACTACTCACTCATCACTCCGGAGGCGACCATGGCGGTGAAGAGTCCTCCGGGAGATGATTCCCCTCTCCGGCAGGGTGCCGGAGGCGATCTCCTGAATCCCCCGAGATGGGATTGGCGGCGGCGGCGTCTCTGGAAGGTTTTCCGTATCGTGGCTCTCGGTACTGGAGTTATTATCGACAAAGGCTTAAGTAGGCGGAGGGGCAGGTCAGGAAGTGTCACGGGGGCCCCACACGCTAGGGCCGCGCGGGCCCCCCTGGGCCGCGCCGCCCTAGTGTGGCGGCGCCCCGTGGCCCCACTTCGTCTCTCCCTCGGACTTCTGGAAGCTTCGTGGCAAAATAGGCCCCTCGGCGTTGATTTCGTCCAATTCCGAGAATATTTCCTTACTAGGATTTCTGAAACCAAAAACAGCAGAAAATAGCAACTGGCTCTTCGGCATCTCGTTAATAGGTTAGTGCCGGAAAATGCATAAATATGACATAAAGTATGCATAAAACATGTAGGTATCATCAATAAAGTGTCATGGAACATAAGAAATTATCGATACGTCGGAGACGTATCAATTGGCGGTGTCGAGATTGTGCGTTTGAGGTTCTCGAAAGCTCTGTCTGCTTCGTCGTTCCACTCAAACTTTTATCCTTGTTTGATCAAGGCGTAGAATGGCAGCGCCTTTTCCCCCAGCCTGGCGACGAATCTGCTTAAAGCTGCGACTGGCCCATTCAACTGTTGTATTTCCTTCAACTTTGTTGGCTTCCGCATCGTCACGATGGCTTGGATTTTCTCTGGGTTGGCCTCAATTCCTCTTGCTGAAACCAGAAATCCCAGAAGTTCCCCTGGAGGAACATCGAAAGAGCACTTTGTCGGATTTAGCTTGATGCAGAACTTGTCGAGGTTGTCGAAAGTTTCCTTCGGATCCTCGATCAAGGTTGACCCCTTCTTTGTTGTTATGACGACATCATCAATGTACACTTGGACGTTCTTGCCAATCTGTGTGGCAAGACATTTTTGCATCATCCGTTGATATGTTGCTCCCGCGTTTTTTAGCCCGAAGGGCATTGTTCTATAACAGAACACGCCATAAGGTGTGATAAAAGCTGTTTTGACCTCATCTTCCTCCTTTACCTGATCTGATTATAGCCAGATTATGCGTCCAAGAAGGAAAGACGTTCACATCCTGCCGTGGAGTCGATAATTTGATCGATCCTTGGGAGGGGAAAGTGATCCTTTGGACAATGTTTATTGAGACATGTGAACTCGACGCACATGCGAAGGACCTCTGTGTTTTTCTTCGGGACCAGCACTGGGTTAGCTAGCCACGTGGCCTTTGTATGTAGCTCCTTGATAAAACCAGCTTCTCTGAGTCGGTTGATTTCTGACGACATAGCTTTGCGGTTTGGTTCCGAAAAACGCCGCAAAGGTTGTTTCATTGGTTTCGCCATTGGATCCAAGTTAAGGGGGTGCTCGGCAAGTTCCCTGGGTGTTGTGGGTATACTTCATAGGTGTACCATCGACAGTGCCTAGATCCGGCAAGCCCGGGTGGCCCACAGACGGTGATGAGGCATGTGGCCCATCGGGCGGCCCAGTTGCTGTTGATCATGAAGGAAGAAGTCCAGTCCAGGATCAGCAGGCCGGATCCGTACCGACATAGGAGTAACCCGGATCCATGGAGGCCCATGAGGAACCCGGATCCAGGACGACGTGTAAGGAAGGCGGATCCGTGACGTGCACGGCAAGATATTGTACCGTAGTTATGTTATCTGTAATCCGGCTAGGACTCTCCGTGTAAACCCTAGATCCGTGCGCCTTTATAAGCCGGATCCCGGGAGCCCTAGAGGCACAACCACAACTCATTGTAACAACGGGAAAGCGCCCAGATAATTCCAGACAAGCAGCAGTAGGCCCTGTCATCGTGCAGGTGTTCCGAAGCTGGGTAACTCGCGTACCACCGTCCTGTGTGCACTCCGCCCTATGGCCCCTACTTCTTCTCCCCCTCGTGAGGATCCCTCCTCCGAGGTACCGTCGATTAGGCAACGACACTGGGTACTCCTGGCATGTCAGCTGGACACCATGTGAAGATTTCCCAATGCTCACGGAGGAACTCGACGAGCGCGCTTTCCTATGCGAGGTCCATGTTTGTTGCAATAGATGTCGTTTTCTTGGGATCTGTCGGGTGAATCTGCACTTCTTTGTAATATTTGGTAGTATCAAAGGTGGGCTCCTTGAGCGGCCTCCCCACGTCTGGCAACACATCATAATCAGTTGTTAGCCTTGACGCCATATATTCTGCTTGCATCCCGAAAGTCTCTGACAGTCGATGAAAATCCTTGTCGCACTTATCAGCTAGCGCAAAACTGCCTTTTACTGTGATTGGTCCCTTGGGTCCAGGGAGTCTCCACAACAAATATGTGTAATGTGGTACCGCCATAAACCTAGCGTAGGCTGGTCGTCCCAACAAAGCGTGATACTGTGACGGGAAATCCACGACTTCAAACTCCAACCTCTCTCTCCTGTAATTTTCTCGGGTTCCAAACTGTACGTCGAGGTTGATCTTTCCCAATGGGTAACTCGGCTTCTCCGGTGTAATACCATGGAAACGCGTATCGGTTGGTAATAAATTCGCCAGCCATATGTTCATCTTCCTCAATGTATCTGCATACATGAGGTTTAAGCTGCTCCCGCCATCAATGAACACTCGTGAAACGTCGAATCCTGCGATAACCGATGGTAAGATCAAAGCAGACTGTCCTGGCCGTGGAACCTATTGCGGGTGGTCGGCTATAGTGAAGCCGATATCTTGCCCTGACCAGTTCAGGTACTCAATTATTGGTGGAGGCATCTTCTCTACCATAAAAACTTGCCGCGATATTACTTTCTGAGCTCTGTTGGATGGCCTGCCTTTCTGAATCATCGAGACCGCACCGCTGGTGTCAATATAAGGACCTGGTTGTGGAGCTGCCGCCAACTGCAACTGGTATCGATTTGCATCCGTGATTGCGGGTGGAGGTGGAAGGTGGATCTCACTCCTTGCCCTGGGGGTTTCTATTCACTGTCTGCGTGTTGGTGTGCCCTGCAAATCCATGTAGTGCTAGAAAAGTTCGACAGTCCTTCTGCAGATTCCCTGACTGCCTCTTTCCATTGTTATCGAGGTAAAAGTGCATTTGGCATGGTCCGTTTAAGAGATCCTTGGGTGATACATACAGCCTCTGAAACCTTGGTCCATTATTTTGCCTATTGGGACAGGAGCCGTCCTTGTAGTCGCTTCGCTGCTCACCACTTTTTTGATAATCGTCTCGATTGTTTCCCCCGCTGTTTCCTCGAAAACCAGCCGATATTTGGCCGGGAGCATTGTAATCTGAGAACTGTCGAGTGAATCGTCGCCTATTTTGGAAGTTTCGGTTGCGCTCATCCTCCGGCGACCTGTGTCGTTTGTTATGAACATCATCTTCTCCATCCGCCCAACGATTCGCTACTTCCATGAGTGCTGCTATTGTTTTCGGTTTGGTTCTTCCCAAGTCCTCGACAAAGTCCCTCCTTCGAATCCCAGCAACAAATGCATCTATTGCTCTCTCGTCAGATATGTTTTTCTGCCGAGTTTTTGATGATGTTCCACCTCTGGATATACATCCTCATTGGTTCGTCGTATTTCTGTCTGCAAGCCCTCAGCTGCTCCAATGATGCGGGTTTCTTGCACGTGGATCAGAAGTTCTTCACAAATATATCCGCGAAACTTTCCCAGCTGTCGATAGAACCAGGAGGCAACTTCTTTATCCATGATCGTGAGGCTCCACTCAAGTGTACTTGGATGCTCTGCATGGCTGTTACTCTAGTTCCACCCATTAGTTTCACCGTCTCCAGGTGGCCATCGAATTTTTTGTAATTATCGGGTAGTTTAAACCCTGATGGAACTCGAGTTTTACGGACTCATCTCGTAAAGCACGGGAGCCCACACATATCCTCTTCATCAACCTCTGGTGAATGCCGGCGTTCCCTTCTTTCGTGTCGCGCTCTGTCAACCCTTGCTTGTGTTGATGTATCTCTTGCCCCACTAGTTCTCGCAGGGTCTTGCACCGCTACGGTAGGTCGTGGACTATTTTGCCTTGCAGATCCTTCGGGAGGCGTGCTTGTGAACGCTGTTCCCATGGCTCCAACTCCTGCCATGGCCATATTATACAGTGCTTCTCTTGGATCTCCGGGAGGTGGCCTGGACGCCAGGATGAAAGCTTGTGTCGCCATATATCCAGCTTCTGGTGTCTTAGGAATAATATTCCCTCTCGTATCTATCGACATAAAGGACATGTCGAGGTTTTGAACTAGGTTTTCCCTCTCAGCCTCAGGTATATGATGCAGCCGAGACCTTGCCCTGTTTCGAGCTGCTCTGTGACTATCTCCTCCCGAAGTACTTGATTGTCGACTTAACTCAGCTCTTCGCCTGCTTGATTCGGAAGCCGCGGCTTGCCTCCTATCCAGTTCAACTTTCTGTTTTTCGAGCTCTCGCCTAGCGCGGGCAAGTCTATATTGGTACGCTTGCAACTCTTCAACTGTGGCAGTTACAGTCATTGGTTCTGTGCCATCAATAGCTCTTGCGACTCTGTCCCAAACTTCTTGCGGAAACTACACCCTCTGTCGTGTTCCAGGACCGACATATTTGGTTCCCAAGCCTCGTGTGAGATCAGCGGGATCAACGTACGGATTTCCCGCGTTATCGAAATTCGCTGATGTCTCCTCCTGTGGACGACTTGTATCTCCGATTGCATAAATTTGATGATATTTTGAACTTTGATCTTTGTCGGGATTGGTGACACCGTCGTATAGATCGGCGAAGACCTCTCCAACAGAAGTGGATTTGTCGATGAAGCTAAAACTGTTGACGCTGTCTGAGTCGCTGCTTATATTGGAGTCCGCGGACGACTCGAAGGACATGTTGCCGAAGATCTTGGCGAGCTTTTCGCTTGTCAAAGTTTTGACGAAGCATGGTGGCGAAATCTCCTCATCGCATGTCTCGGACGATGATGCTGAGTCCGAAAAATCGGAAACGACCGCTGACGATCCCGGCGAAATCGGAACCTCGAGACGATGCGATCCTTCTTTTCCGATGCGGAAGTGGAACCTTCAGAACGTCATCTCCATACGCTCCTCCAGATACGCATATGCATCCAAACGGGAGGGCGGGTGAGGAACAAAATCGACTAGATCAGTTTCGATCCGTTTACCTCTGTCCATCGCGTTGCTTGCCACCGAAGATGTCGACGATCTTGAACGTGCCATCGAGATCAGCTCCTTGTCGCCTCTAATTCCCACAGACAGCACCAATTGATAAGGGATTAACTTGTCAATGCCTACGGATTGTAGACTAGGGTTTAGTTGAAAGTAGAGGGCAAGTAGATCTCGAGGGTTCAGCCGGAAAAGTACTCGACTGCTAGAAAACTAGGGTTGTGTTGACAATGAAATCGATCCCCTCTTTGTCCTTCGACTCCCCTTATATAGGAGGCGGAGCCGAAGGTTTCGTGATGTACAAGTTACAGAAACCAGGAGACTCTTTGAGTTCGTCCCGTAATAGTTACAAGTCATTATTCCTAATACAACTCTATCTTTCCAAACTATCTCTTCAATTGGGCTTCCGTGCTTCATAAACTTCGGGTCATGGGCCTTCTGTAAACCCCGGGTACCATCTTCGGCAGGCCCATTGGGGATGCCTATATCACACGTAGTTCTGTTAACACCATACAATGATCCGACTCCGCAGTGCAAATGTGACGCACTCGGGCATGTTCAAACTGCTGCAAAAATTCAGCATTAGCAAGACCGCGAGCAAGCCTTGCTTTCACATTGGTAGGACCCGCTTCTTTATTATCCCATGTGTAAGCAACTCCCGTCCAACCCAAATCCTGGAGCGAGCAGTCCTCGACCGCCTCACGAAAAGCACGGATCTGCCATTCAGGTCTTGGCACATTACTGAAGTGCTCCTCACCATAGAGTATCTCATTGAAATCACCCATACAGAGCCAAGCTCCGTGATTAATAGCATGCAGAGTTCTGAGAAATCGCCAACTATGGTGCCGATTCTCCACTCGAGGTTCCCCATAAAACCCTGTAAACCTCCATTTCGGTGAAGACAAATCTGCTTTCTGCACTGTGGCATCAATGTGATTAGCACTATAATTTTCAATCTTCACCAAAACGTCACTCGACCAGAACAGCCCAATGCCACCACTGAGGCCATCACTGTCTACAGCATAGCAACATGCGAAACCTAGAGAGACTCGCAGATTCTCAACCCTCTTCCCACTGATCTTTGTCTCCATTACAAAGAGCAGTGCAGGACCTTCTTGCCTCACAATACTGCGAAGCTCACGAACTGTCTCGGGGTTCCCAAGCCCCCGACAGTTCAAATATGCACAACTCATTGTGACTGGCAGGGCTGTAGCATAGCCTCTGCCGATCCAGAATTCGGTGGTGTAGGTTTCTTCTTGGGTGGTTCCTTAGCCCTCAAGTGATCCTTCTCAAAATTGTCAAAGTGTGGCGGAATGTCAGGAACTAAGGTAGTCTTAGGCTCATGCCCAGTACACACACCATTAGTAATGGCTAACACTGGTGTTACCCTCCTGTAATACTGTTGACTCACCCCTTTGCGCTTGTTCAAAGCTGCTCTTTTTTCAGGTGAGGTCACCTCTACCCCCCCCCCCCCCCCATCAGCAGTTGTGCTAGAAGAATTAGTTGCTTGCCTGCTGCTCTCTAACTTTTCTCTTTCGACTGATAATCTCCTGAGCCCGTTTTCTTCTTATCATCCGCTCGCAATTTTGGGCCAAACAGCAGATTGCCCTTCTCATCACGAGTACCCGGAGTTGGGCAAAGAAGATCTGAATGTCAGGGCCCAGTTCTTTTGAAGCTTTTGAACAGCTTAGAGATCTAAATAAGCTTAAGCTGAAAAGAACTCGATTTTAAACCGTTTCTTCGGACAGCCGCTTCTCACAATTCCTTCACGATTTGCGGAAGCTACCAGACCCCAGCTTTCCACAGCTTCCCGAGCTGCCACCGAATCGGTATTTGGTGATGCCCCTATTACTCGCAGTATTTACGTACAAATGCCACCGCGTTGCCTAGACACGACCAAAACGTTTTTTCTCTGGACAAACAACCCGCACGGCCCGCTCGCAGACTCGTTCTTTCCTCCGCTCACGATAGGGTTCCTCCCTTCCTCGTACCGCCGCCACCTCTGGCCACGCCAGCCGCCGCCTGCCCGCCTCCCCGCGCTGCTGCCTCCCCATCTCCTGGACCGCCGCCAAAATCTTCTCCGTGGCGGCCCCGTTCCGTTCCATGGAGGGAGATAGGTCGCGGTCTCCCCATCTCGTCGGCCTGGGTCGAGCCGACCTCGAGCTCGCCGACCGCTGCGGCCATCCACCAGCGTTCCTCCTCCGGCCGGCCGGCCTGCTTCTCCCGTCACGGACCACCTCAACCGTCTCCTGCTCAAGGGCTAGCCTCGCCTGCTGCCTGTACTACACGGACGGCAAAGGAACTTCTTTCTTTTTGCCTCTGTTTCTCTCAGATTTGTTGATTAGCAGTAGCTATGTCCTGGTACGGTCATGTTCAGTAGTACTAGATGCATGGAATTCTGATAGAAATTAACAAAAGACTAGAGATTTGTAGTAGGTACCGGTAGTATCAACATGTAGGGCCTGTTTGGTTCACAGCCACAATTTGCCAAGCCAAAGTTTGGCAATTTGACATGTGTTTGGTTCTTGCCACACTTTAGAGCTGCCACACTTCACTATTCATATGGCCCACTTGTCATAGAGTGAATTTTTTGCCAACTTTTGCCACACTTTGTGGCTTCCAAAATCGTAGCCACACTTTTGTGGCAGCCACACTTGCCAAAGTTAGGCTTGGCAAAGTGTGGCTGGAAACCAAACAGGCCCGTAATCTCGTGTGTTCATATATGCCCAGTATGTAAAGGCGTGTGTAGATATATGAATCCCATTGTTTTTTGTTTATGAGCAGCACCTTACATTGTGAGAATATTTACTAGTTTATCACAACACAAATTCATCCTCTAGGGCATTATAGACTTTTTATCAGACAACTGAGACAATAAGCTAGGATAGTAGAAGCCAAAAAGAACTGGAGTGCAGTTTTTCAGGGGCTTATTCTCACAACCATTTCTCTGGGCAGCTCAGGCCAAGGCAGCTTATGCACAAGCCGAAGCTCAAAAGAACTGGGCCCACAGGAGAAGCAGAAGTGCGGGATTTGTTCATATTGGATTTCATACCAATCTGTACTCCTCCTCTTTGCCGATTCAATCAATAGACCCCTCCTCAAGGGCTTGTTCACATCAATTGTGATTCTAGCCCTCAGGTATCCACCCACAAGATCAATCTGGATAGATGAAGCATTTTTATCTATCTATCTCGCAATCGCCTTCCCCCATAGGTCATTCCTTAGGTTGAAAGGTAGATTCATGACTCTAGCCCACACCTGGAGCTTGTCAAACTTTAGTTCAGATGGTCGCATATGATCCACAAACTCCTCAATAATCACAACATTGTGACTCACATGCCACGGTGATCCCGCCTTAACACGATCTCGATCCCTCTGGGAGTCGAAATCAGCCACAAACATGTTTATTCCCACTGATCAGAAAATAAGCCCTTTAGGGTTACCCCATGCAGGCCTCAACGCATCTGAGATCGTCTGGATGTGGAAAGTCATGCGGTGCAGAACTTTACCTGCCAGCGACCACTTCTGCTTTGCCCCTCCAATCTCACGGTCATCAAGAACCAAAGGAGTTGCTTCCTCTTCTGTGATGTCCAGCTTGCCCAGAGCCTTCTCCATCTGAATCCTTGCCGACCGCGGCGACAGCGGACCGCTACGATCCTCCCTATTGCCTGATGAAGCCGCCATGATCGACTTCAGAGAAACCACACGCCCAGGCCCTGCAGATGCCTCACGATCTGGTCTCCGCCAAGGGTGGGAAAAGGTGCCAAGACCTCCCCGTAATCACCCCGAACGTAGCCCAAGCCGCAATTGATCTACAGCGCTGAGTTCACGCCGGGAAAAACCTGAAGAAGCCTTCAGAGATCAATGCGCCCCGTCATGGAATCAACGTGCGCCGCCAAATCCCCTGGAACCCTAATCGCCTCTCGGGAGGCTCCTAGTTTTCCGGGAAAACGTTTCGCGTTGGTGTTAATTACAAATTGTCAATTCTGCGCAACAACGGACGTCTACAATCACCGGTGGTGCAACCTTGCACGGGAAAAGGTATATACTTAGAATTTATCCTCTCTAGTTGCAACACACATGCATATTTGGTAGTGAATAACAACATATCAACAGGTCCAATCATTTCCATCGTGCCGCTCACAATGTTCAACTGTACTTACGTTCACATGAGTCATGTTTTTTCTGTGGTTGTAAAAATGTATGATGATTGTTGGGTAATTTAAATCCATGATTACATAATATTACTTCTAAGGAATGCATTATATGCAAATTGGCAGAGCACTGGAATTCAACTATAACACATAATAACAAATTACCAGCCAAACATGTTTCAAAGAAACGTGTTTTGATTTATCATATGGAGTCAATAACTTCAGAATTTAATTTTTTTTCGCTAAAATATGTATTACACAATTGTTTACCCATAGCAACACATGGGTAAGTGCTAGTACTGTATACATATATAATGCATTAAGCGAAAGTACTACCTAGTGTGACCAAAACAGGAAGAGCGCTACAGCTTGTTTTAAATAGGCTAATGTGAAGAGCCAGGTAAAAGAACAAAAGGAATTTCCCAAATTTCTAAATCCATTAACCAGAATGGGAACAAATCTTTTTTCCATTAATCCTAAAATCTACTATACACGGTACATACGAGTTGATAGAAGAATAAGTTGAGCCATACATCAATCACACGTTTTTCTTTGAAAGAGGCCTAACTGCACTGAGGACTATCTAGACTGAATACAAATAAGGTCACTCGTTATGAAAACCAACATTTTTAAAGCTAATTGCCTCTAACAATTTCTGCTCCATTACTTCTTTCCTGTTCAAGCAAAACCAAAAAAAAAAATACATTGCATAGTGTTACAATTTCTTCTCCATTTCTTCTTTCATGTTCAAGCTAATTGACTCTAACAAATCTTTTTTACAATGAAATACTTACGTTGAATAAGAAGGCAGCTTCAGCAAATTTGCGCAGGTGGATGACTGTGGGTGATATTGGTCGATACCCTCACCAACAACAAGCCTGTACCCAGTTAGGTCAACAAATAACAGAGAAACTGAGAAACACATTGATGAGTGTTATGTTTCATTAATAGTAATTGAGTTCTAATGGAGATAAGCAATGGTAAATTGGTAGTGTCCTTAGTCCTAGAGTTGTATGCACATTTGCAAGGAAGTGTGGTTGCAAGCATGGCGGGTGCGTGTGAAAATGCAGTGCCATGTTTATCTACTGTTTTGTATGTGTGTACAAACTAGGAATGGATCTTTCTACTGCTCGGGAGGTTAAATTTGCTCGCCCTGGGAGAAGACAAAACAGGATTGAGCTCCTCTCCTTTTACACCATGGCATGAAGATTTCATAGCTGGCTAGCTGTGCGATATGTATTCCGTGTCTACTCTGCTGGTTGGAGGAAATGAAGTTTAGAGTTATTGGGAAGAGGAGCAATACGTAGAGAGAAATGTTTGCGCCTATTTTTGACCTTTTTTATTCTTGACTATGATGGGACAGGAAGCTAATGGAGAAGATCGTGGCTGCTGGTACCTGTGTTGCACTAGAGAGGAAAACTACTTTATAAGAATAAAGTAGTGAATGAGAGAATGGTGATTTCTGGGTAAGGAGAGACGTTCGCATGAGATCCTGATCTATCTGGGTGGAATTGAAATACATTGGAGGAGGAGAGATGTCAGTTTCATTAATTGCTTGGATGTTGTGTTGCTACAGCTGGTGGCTGGCAGCAAGAAACATCGGAGAGAGAGGGAGAGAAACCTTGTTGCGGACCTCAAGCTCTGAAAATGAGTGATGCTCCTCTATTTGCTCTTGCAACAATGAGAGGAGTGAACATGGAATAGTGTAAGGAGATGTATAAATAAACCAAACGTAAAGAAAAAAAATGTATACCTTACAATCCCAAACTTTGGTTCAAGCGACTGAAATCCATGGATAGAGATATGGGAAGAGCCCGTTACAAACCTGTGTGCAATCATTGTTTCATCAATGACACATATTTCAATGAATACAACTTATAGAACTAATAAACAGTTTGGAGTAGTATATATAAAGATAACAAGTAAAAAAAAAGAAACATATAGAACAAAACTAACAGGATATTCATGACAAGAGGAATAGGAGCGTACTTCAGAAATTTTTTCTGCTGGTCTTCATTGAACTTCTCTAAAATTTCCCAGAACATTTTAATAACATCGTCATCCTGAAAGAAAATATCAATGCAAAAGCATAGGGAAGTGAGTGACAAAGAAATCCTACGGTCTATTTGTCTTTATCTTCCAGGTTGACTAGAGAGGACTGTTTCCTTGATGGGAAGCAGTACTCGACTGCCCGGAAGCTATTCTTTAACCGAGCCCCCATGAGTGGGGGTGTGGGGGTTGATCGAGCCCAGGGATGAGTTCCGTGTAGAATGTCTTTCTGTTGGAGCCCCTTGATAGGGGTTGGGGTTAGATCAAGCCCAACATTTCAGTAGTAATTTATCTCTTAAAACCCCCCTTGATAGGGGCAGGGGGTAGATCTATTCCATGAATTCAGTTGTATTTTATCTGTCTTAGAAACCCCAATCTTGGGGGCAGGGGGTATTGGAAGCAAATGGAAAAGGAACACCGAGTGGAATCAAAGAAACTAGCGGACTGATCACTAAATAGATACAAATAGGTGCAAATTCCGACATCACCAAAGCCCACTTCGTTCTCTCGACATATTACGGATTTATGCGCAAGACCTTTTAAGAGAAATTTATGGGTAAGACTTGAAGTGGAGGTAAATTGGAGTTTCCTATGCTATTACTCTTTACCATCAGTTCACTGACCATGCTACAACTTTGCTTCATTGCAGAGAAGGTTGACTACAGGTAGTTCATCAAACATCATGCTACACATAAAGAGAGTGTTCTACTTACTTCTACATTTCCAAGAACCTGATGGTTTGTAAGAGCATCATGTTTTACACTTCTAACGATCACCACATTCGTTCAATATTTCTCTTTGCAAAGACACAAGCACTGATCCCACATGACTACATTCACCAATATAGCTTCTAGTAAATATGATTTATTGGCGCGCAATTATTAAATAATTAAAGATGGCATGCCACAGAAAACAACAAGATTGCTGGATGAATTCTAGAGAGATGAAAAGATCACATACGGCCTTATAATCTCCGCCATAATCGGTGTTATTTCGTAAATCATCAATGTCCCATTTTGCTGGGCCAGACATAAGCATCTGTAGAACATAAGGGATAATGGAAAGCAAATTTGGTATGTCAATGATGGGAATTACTAACATGCAGATTATTCAATTGAGGAAATATGCTAGAAGGTACAGTAACAAATACAGAACATAAACATGTTCATAAAAGCTACCAAAGAAGCTCAAATAATCACAAGGCATCTGATATGTGACCTGGAGTACCTGAAGTTCGGACTCAGTGAACATGCTAATCCATTCTTTTGGTACAACCTTTTCAAAACCCCTTAGAAAACGTGAAGTCTGATTTTGTATCTGTGACCAAAAAAGTAGACCGTTACCCAAACATTTCATGACAAGTAAATGATAAAAACTACATTACTTTACCTCTTGTTCTAACCTATGGTTAGCAAAAAGATTCAAATACAGAATCACATTATCACTTGTCACGGCCAACTTATTATCACCGGGTATCAGTTTTTCTATAGTATCACCATTTTCGATCTCGAAGGACATGTCCACGCCATCTATATCGGACTGAGTAAGCAAAGGGTACAAACATCAGATAACAAGAATATCAAGCTGAGTGAGCAAAAGAATACAAACATCAGGTAACAAGAAACCTCATGCAAGTAAAGCAGAACCCATATGGCAAAAGGTGTGCCTACATAAAAATTATAAACCTGGATATTTCTTTGCAAAATTTTGACTGAATAGTACAAATATTACATGTGTCAGTTGTGCACCCCTTAGATAGATTAAATTCCAATTCCAGTCAACACCTCCCATCAACTAGAAGGATGTCCTTAATAAAAGCAGAACGTTATCCAATAGAGGCAACTATTCATTTATCTATCGCAAATAAAGCTTAAAATGTAGCATTGGTTTTTTCCTGGCATACACTAGGGTTGCAACGCGGACTATTCACTGTAGCAATTGAACTAGCTATGCCTGAAAAGTAGATCCGAAAAAACAGGAAGGCAAGGAAGAAAAACTAGTTTTGCGGGACATGCGGTCGCGCCGCCCTGCCACCCCAGCATACACTATCATTGTGCTTCATGTCAGCAGCTTTTATATCCAACTTCAAAAAAAACTTTATTTCTTTTACAAATCAATGCAATAATAATCATACCTTTAACTTCAACAAACCCGTATACGTGTCTTTATCCAGTGAAGCTATATCATTGAATGTGGTGGGCCTGGTTGATGATAAAAAAATAAACTCAAATAACATGACATAATGATTTATCTACAGATTTCGAGAATAACAAAATCGTAAGACTTTCAAATACTGCATATGTAACATAAAATGTAGAGATTTACTTGTGTTTCAACTGCCTCAAAAAGAATTCAGCCAACCGAACGCCAACAGGTATTTTCTCATAAAGTGCCTAGGAACACATAAAATAAACATGTCAGCTCATACACCAATCAATTTAGCACTTAATGCATAACAAAAGTAGTTAGAGTAGAGAAATTTGGGACCAAGAAAGCAAATTTCAGCATGGATTACCCTACCAGGCTTAATATCAGCTCTTGCATTCATAATATCTACATTTAACACCAAATGAACTAATGGACAATTCGCTCATTCAGTACTAGCGTGTTGATAAAAAGAATGTGCAAGGCGTTCATTTCTGTTCAACCTAAATTATTCTACATCACTAGCACATGTAACTTGTAACCTTATGATTCCAAGAAACAGCATGCTGTTTACTTTTGTCTATCGTCCAATATGTAATAGCAGTCCCATCAATGACAGCTATGACACCAACATTTTACACTGCTGTTGCACCGTAATTCAATACCGAGCGGACACTAACATAACTATTCCATAATTTGTATTATTTCAAATAAATGTTAACTTCTGTGACCATATCTTCCACACACAGATATGTAACTTGTAACCTTATGATTCCAAGAACCAGCAAGCTGTTTACTTTTGTCTATCATCCAATATGTAGAAGTCCCGTCAATGACAGCTACGACACCAACATTTTTACACTGCCGTTGCACCATAATTCAAATACCGTATCTATTCCACAATTTGTATTATTTCAAATAAATGTTAACTTCTGTGACCATATCTTCACAGACAGATAGCTGTGAGAGAACACCTATACGAATTCAGAAAGCTAACTAAATAAGAGCATAGCAAAATACCTTCCCTAGCAGAATGCCAATGAAATGAAAACACTCCAGATGTTCTAATTTTGATTCCGGGTTTGGATACATCAGATTGTCAGGTGTACTCTACAAAATTAAAATTAGATAAAAAAATGCAAGATGTTAGTAATTAATTATATCAACGGTGAGAAAGCACCATGACTACAAGTCTACAGCTAACGACATTACACCTGATTAAAGGATCCAGATACCTTAAATAAGTTTAACTTCTTTCCAAAAGATATTTCAACAACATTGTTTACAAACTCTCGACGAAGTCCACCACCATCAACACCTTGTTCAGCAAGACCATGATCATCGATAAATTCCACTGACATCTGAAATAGTTTAACAAAAATGAACAAACAGATTTCAAAAGGAATTCTCTGCTCATTCGTGCTACTAATGCAGAACTGCGGCACTAGAGTAAAAAATAATCTAGAAACTTGGTAAAGATAATAGAAAGATTATGATCCTACAGTTCCATGAAGATCTTTTTCCGATAGGGAGTTTAGTTGATGGAATGCATCTTGGAAAAGTTTTCTCCTTCTTATTCTTAGCCTGGTGTGTGTTTCCGTTTGCTTGGAAGTTGCCAATTTTAACTGGTCAAAAAACAGAAACTTTATGTTACTATCCTACAGGGTATACCAATATTTTTGAGAAATGTTCACACAACATAATATACATCAAATATCTGGAATCGAATGTCACAAGGCACCAAGAATGGAGCAAGCTCTATAATGCTCGCTTCTCGAGAGTCAGGAATCATGGCCTGAAAGACATAATGATGATGTTAGAACATGTGCTTTCAACGTATGTTTCAATAAAACAAAAGGATCCACTACCTGATGGACAAATTCTGGGCTTATTTCTTGTTGAGTACAAAAATCATCATCCACAAGAATTTGGGGTCCGTCATCATCCACAAGGTGCTGATGCCGGTTGCTAAACAATTGTAGCTACAATTACATATAACTTGTCAGCTATTGACAGTTGGAATACCTTGCAGAATTACATCAAACATTCTAGAAGAAAAATTAGGAGATGTGGTGTTTGGTAAACAGAAAGACAATATTCACACACAGACTATCATTGAGCTAAAGAATCATAAACTAGAACATAGAATATACTGCTCATGTGAAATTCAATAGGCACAGCTAGCTTCTTAAATATATTCCAGCCAACTAATTTTATATTTACCTGTGTTAGCAGATCGCATAACCCACTACGTGTGTTGGCCTTGATAACATCAGATTTCATCATCTTCTTAAGCCCACAATTATTGGGTGTTGTCTTCGCTTCCTCAGGAATAGTGGACAGGAGCTCCCAGAGAGCCTACAGAGCGAAGTTGAAACGAAATAGTGTATATGTCAGCAACTATTTTACAATACTCGGATGTAAGAGTCTAATTTAAATATATTATTTAGTGTTCACCTCTTTCAAGATAAGAACTAACAGCTTCAAGTCTTTGAAGGTAAAATTTTCAATTTGTACAGAGTCATCGATGATGACCTCTAACGCGCATCTGACACAAGTAAAAGACAAAATATTTGTGATAATATGAATAAGCTACTGATGGCTTATGAAAAAAAAAGATGTGACATAAACTTACTTGAAAAGGGGACAAAAAATATTCAATGGCAAGAGCCAACCAAGAGCGTCAGAAGGCCCCGAAGGGATACATTTGGAAAAAGAATCCCAACATTTGTTTTCATAACAAAGTTTTATAGAAGTCCATAAAGAAGAAACAATATTTGTATGGTGGACCAGCACTGTCCTCACTGCATCTAGCTGGAATGTATTAGTAATAGCATGCAGAAAAGCGCACACAGATGCAACAGCTTGTATATCAACATTTGATGGCTCCCCCGGTGCATCAGAAGAGACTGAGCCCGATTTACCATTGAATGCAGCATTCACCTATGCATCGTAGAGGATAGAAACATGAGGAAAAAAACATCTATCACGGTAATCTTGAAAATAATAAGTTGCAAAATGGGTGTTCTAAGATCAGCAAACCAGGTGTTTGATTATTTCATTTATCTGTATTTGGAGATCAACATCGAGCTCATTTATAACTTCCGTTTGAAGTGCATTGTTGCCACCCGCACCTGTACACATTTAAGAAGATTACAGGTACAAATGGACTCTATTAAAGAAAGCGATGAAACTAGAAACAATTTTGTAACAGCATAACTCCCAGTATACTACTGATTCATAGCTACATTCAATGCTTGTTGTGTCATAATTCCCAAATGTGTTAGCTACTAATGGATGGTAATGGAGATATTTTTTTTTTCGAGAAAACGCAAAGGACCTTTGCGCTTCATTTCATTGGAAAGATAGAATAGGTTTACAACCTCCTAAGAGGCAGGTTACACAAAACAGGTGATACAGCAGTGCACATCCCAGATGGATGGCAAAACTACACGAAGTCCCCTAGCACCAGCCTTTGCCCATGAGCTAATCTCATCCTTAATCGTGGAGAGTAGGAGTGGGATCGATGGCCGGGCGCCCTCAAAACAGGTGAAAATGGAGATATTTTCTGCAGACCTAAGGGGATGTCCACCCCTACTCACTTCTTTATTGGATAAAGAAAATCCTAGTATGCCCATTAGGGATTAAACCTAATTTGGATGTGATATAAACTAGATAAACTCTGCCTTGATGTGAGCAAACCTAAATTATCAAAAGATAGAAAATTCTTTCATTTACTACATGGGACTTACTTTCAAGAGAAGATGCAACACCATCCATCAATGATACAGCAATAGCAACGACATCTGTCTGCTTTGGAAAGAAAATATACAGAAAATATTTACCAATATTATAAATATAACACCGAATAACACCACAAATAAACACCAAAATTAGCATATGTTATGTTTTGACTAATTTATATGATATTTTCGCAAGAATTGAACCATTGTAGTAACCTAATATCTGCAAGTAGAAACATACCGTGTCAGAGGCTTCAACTTCAAGTGCATTTGCTAGAAGGCACGCATATCCTGGATAATTAACTGATATATCCTCTGGAAGAATATCAACACGACTGGACCACATCTGATTGATATAATATTTCTTCAGCTTGTTACCATACAGCGCCTGAAGCGGTAATCACAGAAAGAATTAGTAAAAATCCAAACAATTGTTCAGATTGATGTGCAATATTCTGAGACAGTCTTAGATTCAACAAAACCAAAGCAATTTATAAGCTTGCAAGAAATGATAACGATCGAAAGAGGAACCATCAAACAAGAAGGTTGGAAACAGCTCACAACCTTGAAATGTGGCAAGTGGTCCCAAACCAAGGGAACAGATAGAATTTGAGTGGAGAAACTCCATCTTGGATCCACAGTTGGACAATTGCACGGATTACTGCCAACATGTGAAGCTAAGCGGAGAAGCACATGCTCTAAAGGTGATGAACCATCATGATGCTCCAAAGCATTTTTCTGAATAACAATGAGACCCATCACTAACAAAGTCGTAACAGATCAAAAAAAAATGACCAGTATCGTCAGGATCAATTCTAGTCTATGCCAAACAATACAATAACAGAGAAACAGACATCAAGGGTTTGCTACACTGCATAGCACAGAAATTCTATAGTTGTTATTGCTGAACTATGTTTTTTTATGTCTGAAATGACAAGAACAGACGATATGAATTACTAAAGGGACAGGACTTAATATGAAAGCAGGTTTACAATTATCATATTCATGTCCTCCATTCTATGATGTGGTTCTTTTAACAATATTGCAAATACTAGTTTTATGGAAGGAAAAACAAATGAACCATTTGTTGGTAAGTGGAACTTGCAGCAATAATGGATTTCCTGAAATGTGCCCAGAGAAAGAGGTTATATACCCTAGTTAAAAGAAAAACTGGCTCTCCTTAATGTATTTGGTTAACAAGTCGACTATGGAAAAATGCACAGATGTATACGACAAATAAAAAACTTAAATGTAACGCAGAAACAGAACTTACTGGTAGTGCACAAATAATCTCACGAAACAAAATATATATCTTATTTTCCTGTAGATACCCGACAACCTCACAATTCCACGAAAAACCAGGATCAATCATCCATGCCAGAATGTGTAGCGCCTTGACAAAGGCCAAGCCTGTGTCCCATTCGTACCTATCAAAACACAATGACAAATGACATACAATCATTTCATCATTGTTGCCATTGATTATAGAAAATAATATTTGCTGGAACATAAAGGTAAGCTATAGAAACACAGGAAGAAAGAGAAGAATAGAATATCGAAACAGATCAACAAAGCAACATAAATCTAGCATAAGTTTCCTGTATTGACAATGACACCAGCACTAAGAATTTTAAATCAGAGTAAGTTGAAGTGGGACGTGAGCTTAGCTCGAGGGGCATGACAAGCAGAAAACGAAATCCAAGTAAACGCTTCTCTAACTAGGTGTCTCATGGTATCAAGAGAATTCACAAACCTCTTGCGATGGGCACCATGCACACAAATTAGTGCAAGTTTTTTTACCCTAGAAAGCACAACAGAATCCTTTGGATGCTTAGAGTGATCAGCAAGTACTCTCAGAATTTCTGTGGCAAAAATAGAATATCTGTAAGTTGATAGCTAAAGCAATAAATGTGGTAACAGTAACTAGATCAGGACATGAGGCTGTAAGTTGATTATAAAGTGGTATTATAATACAGAGAGGTAGTGATAAAATGGCAGCACTAACGTATCAAATTATTCAAATCTTAGGAGCAGCAAAACATATAGTATGAAACTTACCATTTGATCCATTACGATCTCCAGCATAATGTAGAAGTTTGTCACATATTTGAGAAAGTAGGTCTATATCACCTTCTTGATTGGCATCAAAATAAAAGATAAACTGCCTCATAAAGGCACTGGTAAGCGCAAAATTGTGCCTGGTTTGACAGGAATACAATTAGATAGTACAAAAATGAGAAGAGGATAAGTTCAGTTCGGTAATACTGTACTTACCAATCATCATCAACCTGCAGCAGGTCCCCGTAGGTAGAAAGGAACTTGCTCCGTTGTCTGATTTTGTAGCATTTCTAAACAGGTAGACAATAATAATTTCAGTAAGTAAAGAAACTGATGTTGCTTTAACCCTAATAATTTTGTCTTAATTTTGCAAGCAAAAAAAGGCAGGGCATTGCCTATTACAATTTCCCAATTGGAGCTGCAGTTGTTTCCATATATATAGATCTAATAATATAAAAACGGACCAGGGACCTACACCATGTACTAGGCCTTTGTTAAGAATCAAGATACAGACGCAGCATTTGTCATATATATAATATAATCCATAAAGGAACATCCCATGCCCAAGCAACGCGAACCCCAACTCATGTCAATCGAGCGTCAGCCCACCCAGAATTCTACCTCAGCGAGTTGTAAACGAACCTGGATCTTGAGCGCGGCGGAGTTGCGGCGCTCCTCGTCGATCTGCTCGTACTGATCCCCCAGCTCGCGCGCCGTTGGGTCGTCAGCGGATGGCATGGCGCTGGCACAAGAACAAAAAAAATCACAAAAATCACTCAGAAATCAGATCGATGAGTCGGGTCGGGAGATTAGTACCGACCTGAAATTGGGATGGAACAGCAGCAGGGGGAGGAGGATGCCGAAATGTGGCTAGGCAGCACGAGAGGAGAGCTCGACTTCTAGGGTTTTAGAGGTTCCTCGCCGCGGAGCGGAGGTGGAACCGTGGAAGGCAAAAGGTGCGAAATGCGGGCGGGGATGCGGCGGGTTTGGGAGCCAACCAAAACCAAGAAGAGTCTGAGATTCGGATTAGCGGGTCAAGCTCGACGGTAAGTACAGTAAAACTTAGTTCACGCCCGTTAACACGCTCGCCTGGCTCGTGCTGTCATCTCCATCGGGAGTCCAAGCACAGCCCAGAATTTCGCTCACTAGCTCATGCCGTGCGGCGGCATCTCCAACAGGCTGACCCAAACGGACGGCGCTGGGCCATCCGTTTTGGGCCATTTGCGTGGCCGGTCGGACACGCGGACAGCGCCCCGCGTCCGCGTGTCCGTTTGGGTCGCACGCTGCGCCCAACGCAGCGGCCACCTATTTGGCCATTTGGCGTATTTCTTTGGGAAATAGGCCATCTGGCCACACATACTTATAAATAGTATGTAACAAATATAGAAATAATATCTAACAACTATAGAATAATATCAAATAGCATAAAATAATATCAAATAAAATGTTGCATGATGAAGAAATAAAATGTGCCATAGTTCGAACAAATATAAAAATTACAAATTGAGATTGTCAACTCAATTTGGACGCTCTAGGATCTCCTTCGCCTCTTCTCGAACCAAGCTCTCTTCGCCTCGCTCATGTTGGTCAAGTCGGCGTTCATGATCAGGTTGTCCTCGGCTTGGCGTTTGAGCTCAACTTCCTTCGCCTTCAACTCCACCTCTTGGGCCCTTGCCGTCGCTGTGAGCTCAATTTCTCTCTCTTTGAGCTCAATTTCTCTAGCTTTGGTCTTGGCCTTGACCTCTTCTATCTCAAGCTTCTTCTTTTGGACATCGAAGTAGTTTTTCCTGTCCTCATCTTTCTCCCGGTGCCTTCTCTCATCCCTCTTGTTCGTGGACACCTCTCTATCGGCATGCAGCTCCTTCAAAGTGCCAAATAATAACATGGACGAGGCATCACGCTTCAAGTCAGCTTTGGTTGCCTTGTGGCCGCAAGGACGACTTGCACGAGAAGCAGAACTACCGCAAGGCTGGCCACCATCAAGGTCAATGACCGTCGGATCTTTGGCGGTCTTGTTGCCAGTCAAGGTCGCCATGTACCCCCCGTACCCCTCCTTGAACTTGGGGGTGCCTTGGAGTATCTTCCAACAATGAGGAAAGGCAAAGGTCTTTTCTCCATTGACCGATTTGTACCAATCCAAAGCTTGCCACACCTAGACAAGAACGATAAACATATGTGCAAACGTTGGATGAATATGTTGAGGTTAAGAATCATACCAAGTCCTTGATGCCAATGCCGCTAACGGGTAGCCGCTTCACGTGATCATACGCCGCCTGGAATTTGTTGCATTCCGTTTGAATTGTTCCCCACCTCTTTTGGAGCGATATGTCGCTGCGGTCGCTCTCAAATGGCTCCAGTCCGTATTTGCGATGCTCATGAAAGTATTCATAGATCCGGCGTCAGAATGCGGTCCCCTTCTGCTCGGCACCCGTCAATGCATCTTGCCCGATGGTCAACCATCCTTCGACCAGCACCTTGTCCTCCTTCTCCGTGTAGTTGCTGGTTCTTTTGCTTACACGGCGACCTCAAGCTTGTGTAGCTGCGGCTTGCGTCAACTCCTAAGCGAACAACGGCTCCTCCTCGATGTTAATGCTACCGGGACAGGCAGTGCTGGCCTGTTGTCTATCAATGGGAGGTGGCTGGGGAGCCCGCTCGGTCGAAGCAGAGGGCATGGTGGTCGGCATTGGCTGTGTGTAGGATGGAGGGGCCTGCACGCTGGACGGTGCCTGCACGGTGGACAATTCGTCGAGCAGGTTCCGTGCACCGGCCATCGCTGCTGATCCCATGTGCTTGGGGCCTTTGGAGTTCGCCGGCGCACGGTTCAGGTCAATGGACGAAGGAGACGGCCCCGTGAACGACTCGCCCACCTCCGGTGACCCATCCCGTGACAGGTACGCGTACCGCGCCGACTGCGTCCCCAATTCGTGTGCGCCGGGCGTGTACCCAAACGTGGCAGTCGGCAGGGATGTTGACCTTGGAGGAAGGGGCCGGGTCACGGACGAGGCCGAGCTCCCCGCCGAGGCCGTGCCGGCGCCCGGGAGGATCAAGTGCTGAGCGAGCGCTGTGTGGCCATAAAAGAGCATGGCATGTTCTTGCATGACGTCCGCCTTGGCCTCCGTCTTGAGTTGGAGAAGCTGCTCCGCCGCCCGCTGCCGCTCCTCCGCGGCAGCGATATCCCTCTTCCGTTGGTCGAGCGCCCTGCGGCGGTCGGCCCTCTTCTTGCTCTCGATCTTCCTCTGCTCCGTGGTTAGGTCGGCCTTCGCCTTCTTCGTCGCCGGCCCGGGCTCCACGACCACCGGCCCGGCCAGTTGAGGAGCCTCCGCCAAGGGAGGACCGGCAACGGCCGCGACCTGTGCCTCGTCTCCGATGGTGGCGGTGGCGGCGGCAGTCGCTTCGTCGGCCATCTCTAGGTTTTGGGAGTGAAGTGGACTGGGTGTGTTTTGGGAGACAGACAGGCGGGCCAGGGGCGGACAAGGGGAGGACGCGAGCGACCAGCATCCGGCGTTCGCGGCCACGCAAACTCGTCCCAGATTTGGGCCGGGTTTGGGTCGTCCCGGACACCGCGGCCATCCGTGCGCTGGGCCGCGTTTTTGTCCGGTTCGACCCATCCGGACGCGCGAGCGCGGTTTGGATCGCCCCGTTGGAGATGCCCTTACAGCTGGGTATGGGCAGCCACCAGCCGGCCCGGACGACCCGAAAATCCCTGCCTTTGGCCAAGGAATTCTCCACCCACACTTGACCAATTATTTGGCAAGATTCTGTGAGACAAATAGTGGGACACCCATTGGCAGCCAAAATTTTGGCAACAAACCAAGCATGGACCAAAATATAATAGGCAACCAATTTTTTGGTGGGGCTAAGGTGGGCGATGAACCAAATAGACCCGCAGTTTCCCGGTTTAGGTAAGGTTTGGGTTGGGCCTCTCGAGTCGGGCCGGGCTTTTGCCAGTTTGGAACAAAGGATCTTTTGATCCCAAGATCTAGTTGCGTTGGCGGTCCGGCCTCGGCGCAGTGTCAGCGGTGGTGATTCGACCTCGGCGCAGCGTCGGCGACAGGATTCGGCACGGCGGGGCCGCCGGACGGGAGGGGCGGAGAATTCAGCGACGGCGGAAGCGTGCAGGATAGGAACATGTTGGCAGTTGCGTTTTCCCGCGCTGGAACAAACGCACCAAATATGTCGCGCGCAATGCGTCAATATCGTGAGTTAGAAATAATTTACCGCGCTAGTTTTTGTAGCGGCTGCTGGAGCGCCCATTTGCACCTCTCGCGCCAACAAAAAATGTCGTTTTAGCGTGTGGCGGCAATTTCATCTCCAACAGCACCCAAACCTTAGGGGCGAGTTTGATTTCTCGAGTAGTGGTTTCCTGGCTTAGTTGATGCAAGAAGCGGTAGTTTGGATGTCCACGCATTTCAGCTTCCCTACTTCGCACGATTCTTAAAGCGGCGTAGAGCATGTATGAGGAGGGACACTTGATTAGAGCGTTCCTGGCTAGTCAAGCTCTTCTCGCGTTCGCGGTTTAAAATTTTCGCCGAACTTGTGCGAGAGATGGCGGGAGCTCGCGCACGTCCGGGAAAACCCCGCGGGAGAAATACGCTCACCTCCCGCCGATACTTGTCCCCCTATTTACAGCGCCACGCCTCACCGGAAAACCCCCCGCCGTCATTTCCCCCCTTTCGAGCTCTCCCTACAGGGCACCTTCTCACTGACAAGCAGGTAAGCGACTCCAGCATCTCCATTTGGTGTAGCCCGTCGCGGCAAGTCATCTTCCTCGTCCTCACCGGCATGTCGACTTCGTCCGCTCATCCGACTGTCAGATCGATGTGGGTAACATAGAACCCTGGCTTAGATTTGTTTGTCCATGCTTGTTTGCTTAGATCTGGAGATTGTTAGTTTATGATAGAGTTGTAGTTTCTTAATGTAGTGTATGGTAGAGGTAGATATGTGTCTGCAAGGTGTTTGATGCGTACTATGTTCTAAGGGTTTATTACTGTTCTTGCACACAAGGTGCTTGATGCGTACTATGTTCTAAGGGTTTGTTATTGTTCTTGCACGCAAGGTGCTTGATGCGCACTATGTTCTAAGGGCTTGTTATGTTCTTGCACGCAAGGTGTTTGATGCGTACTATGTTCTAAGAGTTTGTTAATGTTCTTGCTTGCAAGGTGTTTGATGCGTACTAAGTTCTAAGAGCTTGTTACTTTTCTTGCTTGCAAGGTGTTTGATGCATGCTAATTTCTAAAAGCTTGTTATTATTATTCTTGCCAGCAAGGTGTTTGATGTGTACTATGCTATAAGTACTGACCAGTGACGAAGAAGAACATCATGACATGGCCACCTGCTATGTCCCCATTTGTTCTGAACAGGGTGTGTGACCTCGTAAAAAAAGGGTTAGAGTGGACCTTGGATTCAGGGTGGAAGTACCTAAAGGATGTTGCAGAGTCCATTCTCAAGTACTCTGGTTGTGTAGTTTCTCCGAAGCAACCTCGTGGAGCACAAGGCACATGCCACCAGGTACCTTGCGATGAGCTTCGAGTTGAGGATGTCCTAGTTTACTACCTTCCTCAAGAAGTATTACCTTTGAGTAGCCCGAGTATCGGCTTCTTGTTGTGATGCTCGTTCTGGTGTTGATGATGATGATGTCTATTTTGGGAGTAGCTAGGTTTGATGAAAACCGATGCCAAGTCTGTATATTTTTAGTGGTAGCTAGATATGACAAGGAGGTATGTACTAACCCATCGGTTCATGAACTTGTGTTACATCACGAGCAGTTGTTGGTGAAATCGTGGTGCAACAATCTAATCAACTATTATAACTATGTTTATGTTATTGATTATGTGATATATATACTAGCCCTGCCTGAAATGATATCATGTCGAACATATTGTATGCAGTAATGATCTCTTTGGTAAGCTCACCACAAAATTGACGTGGTAACTGTATGTGGGAAACGGCTTGTAACCAAACGCAGACCGATAACGTGATAGTACAGAAAAAAGGGCCCAACCAAACGATGGGACCTGAGCTTCTACTACGATGCTCAAAACAACGTGACTTTTAGGTCGCATGAGCTCCTACAGTTTCTACGCCAAGTCCCCAGATGCATGGAAAATCTACGAGCAACCAAACTCGCCCTAGAGTGACACCAGAAAATGGCTTTTCCACGGTACGGCAACATTCCAGTAGAAACAAAACAATGTGCGGTGGCTGAATATTGGCATGTTTTAAAAAAACTAGGGTTCACGCTATATATATTTATATATATTCGGAACGCATTGTCGCGCCGCATATGCCCGTGCGGAGCCCAACCACCCTGAAATTTTTGTTGCGTAGCAAACCCTTCATGTCTCTTTCTCCTAGACTTCTGTTATTTTTATTAGATATTATACCTCGCTAACTTATGTAGTTTTTTCTTTAGGGTGATGAACAATCACTAGGCCAAAGAGGCTGCCAGTGACAGGCGTGATTTCTGCTCTGCTAGCGGTAGAGGCGGACAATATCACTTTTTCACATATTTCCAGCTCATCAAGATCTGGAAAATAACATCACAGAACTAGGATCCTCATCTTACCATGGGTCACTGTTGCAAGCAATAAAGAACAATAATCGTAATCTTCACATGACTGTTATCCACATCTTTCCCTGTAACAACTAACAATCTGCCTCAAACGATGTAGGCAATGAGAAGACAGGTTAACTGAATAAGGTTAGATGTATAGAACTAGAACCCTAGCTTGTATTGCAAATTGTTCAACTTCTAAAAAAGGCAAAAGGGAAGATTTTGGCATATGAACTATGAAGAACCTGAATACAGGACAATGATATGTCTTTGTATGCTTCCAAAAAGGAAATCATTGACATATTATAATGATTCATCACTAACTTAATATATAACAATAATAAAGAAACATGATGAGTTCCTTCTTATAAGTTGTTCATGGTACATCAGGTGTGTGTGCAGTCAAGGAAGCGTACATGTCTGTGTGCGATAATCAATCTTCAGATCGAGTCAATGAACTGATGCCGGTCCTCTTATATTTGAGGTCATTTGGAAGGTTGATGAAGTCCCCATTTGACTCGTTGCTCTCCTCGTGGTGACCCATCTCTCCTGCCTACTGTGCAACTGCATGTGCGCGAGAAATATTTTTTCATTCTACAAAGAAGATAAAAGTAGTTATTGAAATGAAATTAGTAGTAACCTACTAAAACAGCGAATAAAACTGGATAATACGTAAAAGGATATAAATGAGTAGTACTGGATAACATAAGCAGAGTAAAAGGATATAAACGGGTATCTAACGTACTAAATGACCCGTGGGCATGTACCCTTCAGTTGAGGAGTTGGTACCCTTTAGTATTACTTTCTCCCATATTGCTATGTTCATTGTACAAATAAATTGAAACGAGTTATCAAAAAAAATTAAGAGACGTATCTAACCTACTAAAGCAGTATTGAACAACGGCATAAACATAGTAGAAAATTGTCGTAGTATAATAAATTGGGAAGAAAATGGATATACTTAAATCGTCATGGTCCGCGTTAGCATGCATATATGATCATCACTCAAGTATAGAAATAATGGATGAACAACATGATTAAGTAAGTAAAGGAATTATGAATGTTAATATATAGTGCGCAGGAATAAAGTTACCATACATATACAATCATCAGTCAAATGTAGCACGAAAGGATCACAACATTGTTAACTAACCAAAGGAACTAGAATATAAAGTGTATTGGAATGACCTTGTAATCTTTTAGAAAAATGAGTGGAGTACCTGCAGGGAATAGTGGAAGATAAAAGTGAATATAGACAACTAACCAGAGTAAATAAGCATAATCAACATCAAAGCCACTGGTGTTTGTACTGCTGATTTTTGTTGAGTCCACAAATGTAGCTTTGTTTAATCATCGGTCAAAGCAGATCGTGCCATATGAACTGAACAAAAATCAGCAGTACATCAAGTACATGACCATCAACATAATAGTACAAGTAAACATGATTTTCTACAAATACTAAACCATGGAACTGAGGTTTGCCTCATACAAGGTAGCCAAATCATTGCTTACTTAGATCCAGAAACTTTACAGAGAGAAGTTACAGGTTCCTGATGGCTCCCAAGTGCAGGAGATCAATTCTATTACTTTTCAATAAGAAAGATTGTCGAACCCACGAGGAGCTGAAGGTATTAGTTAGAGAATTTGACAAATAAACAATAATAAGAATGCAACACTTTTAGTGTTTTGGGTGTATAGCTTGCAATAAAATAAAGTGCGGAAAGTAATAGCAATATGTAAATGCTCTCAATTAGAGAAAGCGCAATCCTATATGCAGCAAGAGGACAAGCTTAAGTGTGTGTGGTTATATGTGACAATTGTTCCCCGGGGTGGCATGGATTTACTAGCATTTAGAGTTCTACACAACATGGTAAATATTTTGTCAAGTTTCAATCCCTTAGGGGTGAAGCCTAAATTAGGTGCAGCCATAGATATAAGCAAATATAGATATAAGCAAATGCACCCCTTATGATGGGTCCTAGAGTCATTTTCATGAGCAAGTATAGGAACAATTAAGACATAAATGTCCCACCATGTCAATTAGTTCATTGGTTCCCCGACATAAATCCTCTAATGCAACTTGAAATATTGGAAAACAATTTATGTCATTCCGTCCCTTCCAACACTCATCCATTACATTAAAGTGTAGTCATATGAGCCGATATAGGCTAAGTAATATGCAGTTGACGTTCGCGTAAAACCATCATAGAACAACATAATAGAAAAAAACTTGACCAAATACTCATTGCACATCATATAGAATCATAGCCAGATCATCATATGCCCTCGGAAACATGCGGAACTGCTCACAAGTGTCAAACATGATATGGACCAGAGACATAATGATTACAGGACAATCTGAATATATAGTCTCTCTACCAAATAAATACAAAGTACCAATCACAAACATGCAACTAGCCGTTAAAACAATATCCGGGTTTCAATCAAACACAAACTATGAGGGGGATGAAGTCGATCTCATAGATGGTGATGATGGTGTTGATGGTGTTGATGGTGATGATGGTGATGATGAAGATGTTGATGATGCCCTTGCACGTGAGGTGCTCGACGGTTTGCCAAGGCGATGGACTCCGACGACGAGGAGGTGATCGCTACACTGATGGACGAGGAAGTCATTTTCGACGCTGCGGCAAGGGAAGTCATGGGCGGCGAGGAGCATCTTTCGATGCTCGTCGCCCTCCTGGCCATGATCACCGAGGAGGATAAGCCAAGGCTTGGTGGTTCCGCGTCGGGGCGCCACAAGAGCAAACCGAGGGAGAGGATGGAAGCCTATTGCATGCTCTATGCCAACTACTTCGCCGATGATCCTTTGCACGACGATGTCATTTTCCACCACAGATTCAGGATGAGTAGTAATATCTTTCACTACAAGAAAAGTTCTGATAAACAACGTCTCAAAATCGTCCGCTAAGGGGTATTTTTCGTCGCCCATGGGCCTAACCCGACGATATGGATTCTGTTGTGGAAACTGCGTCAGGCAAAGTCCTACGACGATTTTTTCGGTCCGTCGCGCTTGGGCGCCCTTCCGCCACGGAAAATCGGACCGTTGCCCAAGTGTTTTCGGGAGCCCGTTGACTGCTGACGTCATGCAAACTGACACGTGGCAGACGCCGTTAACTGGCAGTTAACGGCGTTAACCAGCTGAAACCCCGTGGTAGATGGTAGGCCCACACGAGGCCTGCCACGTCTTAAGCGGGCCGGCCCATTAAGTTTGCGGGCCGGGCCAGCTGACTTAGTTTGACCGGTCAACTATATAGCTGGGCTGGTCCATTAGTTACGTGGGCCGGGCCTAACCTCTAAGGTTGATCGGTCAAAACTTTAATGGGCCGGCCCACTAAGCATGTGGGCCGGGCCGAATGCACTCGTTTGACCGGTCAACGAGGCAAAGGGCCGGCCCACAAGACATGTGGGTCCCACTTTCCTGTTATCGGGCCGGCCCATTTACAAAGTGGGGTCCACATTAAAGCAACTGGGCCGGCCCAAGAAGTTAGTGGGCCGGCCCAATTAGCATGTGGGTCCCACTTTCCTGTTAAAAGGCCAGCCCATTTAGAATGTGGGGTCCACCATATAGCAAGTGGGCCGGCCCAACAAGATAGTGGGCCGGGCCAAAAACACGGGTGGGTCCCACTTTCCTGTTACAGGGCTGGCCCATTTAGCATGTGGGGTCCACCATAGAGCGAGTGGGCCGGCCCAACAAGATAGTGGGCCGGGCCAAAAAACTCTGGTGGGTCCTGATACGTCTCCAACGTATCGATAATTTCTTGTGTTCCATGCCACATTATTGATGTTATCTACATGTTTTATGCACACTTTATGTCATATTCGTGCATTTTCTGGAACTAACCTATTAACAAGATGCCGAAGTGCCGCTTCGTTGTTCTCGTCGTTTTTGGTTTCGAAATCCTAGTAAAGAAATATTCTCGGAATTGGACGAAATAAAAGCCCGGAGGCCTATTTTCTCACGAAGCTTCCGAAGTCCGAAGACGAAAGGAAGTGGGGCAACGGGGAGCCAAACCCTAGGGCGGCGCCCCCCCCTTGGCCGCGCCGCCCTGTCATCCGGGGCCCCCGTGCCCCCTCTCGACTTGCCCTTCCGCCTACTTAAAGCCTCCGTGACGAAACTTCCAGCACCGAGAGCCACGATACGGAAAACATTACCGAGACGCTCGTCGCCGCCGATCCCATCTCGGGGATCCTCGGAGATCGCCTCCGGCACCCTGCCGGGAGAGGGGAATCATCTCCCGGAGGACTCTACACCGCCATGGTCGCCTCCGGAGTGATGAGTGAGTAGTCTACCCCTGGACTATGGGTCCATAGCAGTAGCTAGATGGTTGTCTTCTCCCCATTGTGCTATCATTGTCGGATCTTGTGAGCTGCCTATCATGATCAAGATCATCTATATGTAATTCTATATGTTGCGTTTGTTGGGATCCGATGAATAGAGAATACTTGTTATGTTGATTATCAAAGTTATGCTTATGTGTTGTTTATGATCTTGCATGCTCTCCGTTACTAGTAGATGCTCTGGCCAAGTAGATGCTTTTAACTCCAAGAGGGAGTACTTATGCTCGATAGTGGGTTCATGCCCGCATTGACACCGGGACGAAGGATGTAAAGTTCTAAGGTTGTGTTGTGCTGTTGCCACTAGGGATAAAACATTGATGCTATGTCTAAGGATGTAGTTGTTGATTACATTACGCACCATACTTAATGCAATTGTCTCGTTGCTTTGCAACTTAATACCGGAGGGGGTTCGGATGATAACCTCGAAGGTGGACTTTTTAGGCATAGATGCAGCTTGGATGGCGGTCTATGTACTTTGTCGTAATGCCCAATTAAATCTCACTATACTCATCATGATATGTATGTGCATTGTCATGCTCTCTTTATTTGTCAATTGCCCAACCGTAATTTGTTCACCCAACATGTCTGTTCGTCTTATGGGAGAGACACCTCTAGTGAACTGTGGACCCCGGTCCAATTCTCTTAACCGAAATACAATCTACTGCAATACTTGTTTTTACTGTTTTCTCTGCAAACAATCATCTTCCACACAATACGGTTAATCCTTTGTTACAGCAAGCCGGTGAGATTGACAACCTCACTGTTTCGTTGGGGCAAAGTACTTTGGTTGTGTTGTGCAGGTTCCACGTTGGCGCCGGAATCTCTGGTGTTGCGCCGCACTACATCCCGCCGCCATCAACCTTCAACGTGCTTCTTGGCTCCTCCTGGTTCGATAAACCTTGGTTTCTTTCCGAGGGAAAACTTGCTCGCTGTGCTCATCATACCTTCCTCTTGGGGTTGCCCAACGAACGTGTGAAATACACGCCATCAAGCATATTTTCCGGCGCCGTTGCCGGGGAGATCAAGACACGCTGCAAGGGGAGTCTCCACTTCTCAATCTCTTTACTTTGTTTTTGTCTTGCTTTATTTTATTTACTACTTTGTTTGCTGCATTATATCAAAACACAAAAAAATTAGTTGCTAGCTTTACTTTATTTGCTATCTTGTTTGCTATATCAAAAACACAAAAAAATTAGTTACTTGCATTTACTTTACTTATTTCATCATGTTTCCTTTTAATTTTACCACAAAAGACATACCGGTAGGACGTGGGTCTATAGTTGGGAGAAATAATATAGAAGAATTCTTCAATCATGTTAGTACTATTGATGATTTTGAGGATAGACACTTGGTAGACCTTGCGCCTACTTATGAAATTGTTGCTGCGCATTTAGTTCGCTTGTTGGAAACCAAATTTGTTAATCTCAATCCTATAATCCAACATATGTTTTTCACACTTGGTGATATGGAAGAAGGGGAAAAGAAAGATTTTGTTTTAGAAACCCTTCTTAGAGAATTTGGTGGTCTAGCAAGAGAAGCTAGAAAGGTCTTTGCTAAATTTAATATGCTTGGTTCTCCTACTAATTTTGCTAGTCTCCTTGAAAAGATGGATATGGATAGAATAAGATACACTAATAATATTGATGATGGTGGGGAGATCAAAGCACCAATACCATGCAAGCTCCTAGCTATGAATGATGCACTAGAAAATAATTATGCTTGGCTTGTTCCTGAAAATTTGTTTGATGAGAGTAGCACGCCTAAGACTAATGAAAAGGGAGATGCTAAAACTTATGTATCTAATATAATATGCCTGGTTGAGAAGAGCCCACACCCCGCTGTAGAAGTATCACCCCTTGATAATACTTGATACACACTTTCTGCGCCTAGCTGAAAGGCGTTAAAGAAAAGCGCTTATGGGAGACAACCCATGTTTTTACCTACAGTACTTTGTTTTTATTTTGTGTCTTGGAAGTTGTTTACTACTGTAGCAACCTCTCCTTATCTTAGTTTTGAGTTTTGTTGTGCCAAGTTAAGCCGTTGATAGAAAAGTAAGTACTAGATTTGGATTACTGCGCAGTTCCAGATTTCTTTGCTGTCACGAATCTGAGCCCACTGCCCTGCAGGAAGCTCAGAAAATTATGCCAATTTACGTGCATGATCCTCAGATATGTACGCAACTTTCATTCAATTTGAGCATTTTCATTTGAGCAAGTCTGGTGCCATTTTAAAATTCGTCAATACGAACTGTTCTGTTTTGACAGATTCTGCCTTTTATTTCGCATTGCCTCTTTCGCTATGTTGGATGAATTTCTTTGATCCACTAATGTCCAGTAGCATTATGCAATGTCCAGAAGTGTTAAGAATGATTGTGTCACCTCTGAATATGTCAATTTATATTGTGCACTAACCCTCTAATGAGTTGTTTCGAGTTTGGTGTGGAGGAAGTTTTCAAGGATCAAGAGAGGAGTATGATGCAACATGATCAAGAAGAGTGAAAGCTCTAAGCTTGGGGATGCACCCGGTGGTTCACCCCTGCATATATCAAGAAGACTCAAGCGTCTAAGCTTGGGGATGCCCAAGGCATCCCCTTCTTCATCGACAAATTATCGGGTTCCTCCCCCGAAACTATATTTTTATTCGGCCACATCTTATGTGCTTTTTCTTGGAGCGTCGGTTTGTTTTTGTTTTTGTTTTGTTTGAATAAAATGGATCCTAGCATTCACTTTATGGGAGAGATACACGCTCCGCTGTAGCATATGGACAAATATGTCCTTGGTTTCTACTCATAGTATTCATGGCGAAGTTTCTCCTTCGTTAAATTGTTATATGGTTGGAATTGGAAAATGATACATGTAGTAATTGCTATAAATGTCTTGGGTAATGTGATACTTGGCAATTGTTGTTCTCATGTTTAAGCTCTTGCATCATATGCTTTGCACCCATTAATGAAGAAATACATTGAGCATGCTAAAATTTGGTTTGCATATTTGGTTTCTCTGAGGTCTAGATAATTTCTAGTTTTGAGTTTGAACAACAAGGAAGACGGTGTAGAGTCTTATAATGCTTTCAATATGTCTTTTATGTGAGTTTTGCTGTACCGTTCATCCTTGTGTTTGTTTCAAATAAGCCTTGCTAGCCTAAACCTTCTATCGAGAGGGAATACTTCTCATGCATCCAAAATACTTGAGCCAACCACTATGCCATTTGTGTCCACCATACCTACCTATACTACATGGTATTTTCCCGCCATTCCAAAGTAAATTGCTTGAGTGCTACCTTTAAAATTCCATCATTCACCTTTGCAATATATAGCTCATGGGACAAATAGCTTAAAAACTATTGTGGTATTGAATATGTAATTATGCACTTTATCTCTTATTAAGTTGCTTGTTGTGCGATAACCATGTTTACTCGGGGAACGCCATCAACTCATTGTTGAATTTCATGTGAGTTGCTATGCATGTTCGTCTTGTCCGAAGTAAGGGCGATCTACACTGAGTTGAATGGTTTGAGCATGCATATTGTGAGAGAAGAACATTGGGCCGCTAACTAAAGCCATGATTCATGGTGGAAGTTTCAGTTTTGGACAAATATCCTCAAATCTCTAATGAGAAAAGAATTAATTGTTGTCAAATGCTTAAAGCATTAAAAGAGGAGTCCATTATCTCGTTGTCTATGTTGTCCCGGTATGGATGTCTAAGTTGAGAATAATCAAAAGCGAGAAATCCAAATGCGAGCTTTCTCCTTAGACCTTTGTACAGGCGGCATAGAGGTACCCCTTTGTGAAACTTGGTTAAAGCATATGTATTGCGGTGATAATCCAGGTAGTCCAAGCTAATTAGGACAAGGTGCGAGCACTATTAGTACACTATGCATGAGGCTTGCAACTTATAAGATATAATTTACATGATGCATATGCTTTATTACTACCGTTGACAAAATTGTTTCATGTTTTCAAAATCAAAGCTCTAGCACAAATATAGCAATCGATGCTTTTCCTCTATGAGGACCATTCTTTTACTTTCAATGTTGAGTCAGTTCACCTATTTCTCTCCACCTCAAGAAGCAAACACTTGTGTGAACTGTGCATTGATTCCTACATACTTGCATATTGTACTTGTTATATTACTCTATGTTGACAATTATCCATGAGATATACATGTTACAAGTTGAAAGCAACCGCTGAAACTTAATCTTCTTTTGTGTTGCTTCAATACCTTTACTTTGAATTATTGCTTTATGAGTTGACTCTTATGCAAGACTTATTGATGCTTGTCTTGAAGTGCTATTCATGAAAAGTCTTTGCTTTATGACTCACTTGTTTACTCATGTCATACACATTGTTTTGATCGCTGCATTCTCTACATATGCTTTACAAATAGTATGATCAAGTTTATGATGGCATGTCACTCCGTAAATTATCTTTGTTATCGTTTTACCTCGCTCGGGACGAGCGGAACTAAGCTTGGGGATGCTGATACGTCTCCAACGTATCGATAATTTCTTGTGTTCCATGCCACATTATTGATGTTATCTACATGTTTTATGCACACTTTATGTCATATTCGTGCATTTTCTCGGAACTAACCTATTAACAAGATGCCGAAGTGCCGCTGTCGTTGTTCTCGCTGTTTTTGGTTTCGTAAATCCTAGTAAAGAAATATTCTCGGAATTGGACGAAATAAAAGCCCGGAGGCCTATTTTCTCACGAAGCTTCCGAAGTCCGAAGACGAAAGGAAGTGGGGCCACGGGGAGCCAAACCCTAGGGCGGCGCGGCCCCCCCTTGGCCGCGCCGCCCTGTCATCCGGGGCCCCCGTGCCCCCTCTCGACTTGCCCTTCCGCCTACTTAAAGCCTCCGTGACGAAACTTCCAGCACCGAGAGCCACGATACGGAAAACATTACCGAGACGCCGTCGCCGCCGATCCCATCTCGGGGGATCCTCGGAGATCGCCTCCGGCACCCCGCCGGAGAGGGGAATCATCTCCCGGAGGACTCTACACCGCCATGGTCGCCTCCGGAGTGATGAGTGAGTAGTCTACCCCTGGACTATGGGTCCATAGCAGTAGCTAGATGGTTGTCTTCTCCCCATTGTGCTATCATTGTCGGATCTTGTGAGCTGCCTATCATGATCAAGATCATCTATATGTAATTCTATATGTTGCGTTTGTTGGGATCCGATGAATAGAGAATACTTGTTATGTTGATTATCAAAGTTATGCTTATGTGTTGTTTATGATCTTGCATGCTCTCCGTTACTAGTAGATGCTCCGGCCAAGTAGATGCTTTTAACTCCAAGAGGGAGTACTTATGCTCGATAGTGGGTTCATGCCCGCATTGACACCGGGACAGGTGACGTAAAGTTCTAAGGTTGTGTTGTGCTCGTTGCCACTAGGGATAAAACATTGATGCTATGTCTAAGGATGTAGTTGTTGATTACATTACGCACCATACTTAATGCAATTGTCCGTTGCTTTGCAACTTAATACCGGAGGGGGTTCGGATGATAACCTCGAAGGTGGACTTTTTAGGCATAGATGCAGCTTGGATGGCGGTCTATGTACTTTGTCGTAATGCCCAATTAAATCTCACTATACTCATCATGATATGTATGTGCATTGTCATGCTCTCTTTATTTGTCAATTGCCCAACTGTAATTTGTTCACCCAACATGCTCGTTCGTCTTATGGGAGAGACACCTCTAGTGAACTGTGGACCCCGGTCCAATTCTCTTTACCGAAATACAATCTACCGCAATACTTGTTTTTACTCGTTTTCTCGCAAACAATCATCTTCCACACAATACGGTTAATCCTTTGTTACAGCAAGCCGGTGAGATTGACAACCTCACCGTTTCGTTGGGGCAAAGTACTTTGGTTGTGTTGTGCAGGTTCCACGTTGGCGCCGGAATCTCCGGTGTTGCGCCGCACTACATCCCGCCGCCATCAACCTTCAACGTGCTTCTTGGCTCCTCCCGGTTCGATAAACCTTGGTTTCTTTCTCGAGGGAAAACTTGCTGCTGTGCTCATCATACCTTCCTCTTGGGGTTGCCCAACGAACGTGTGAAATACACGCCATCAAGCATATTTTCCGGCGCCGTTGCCGGGGAGATCAAGACACGCTGCAAGGGGAGTCTCCACTTCTCAATCTCTTTACTTTGTTTTTGTCTTGCTTTATTTTATTTACTACTTTGTTTGCTGCATTATATCAAAACACAAAAAAATTAGTTGCTAGCTTTACTTTATTTGCTATCTTGTTTGCTATATCAAAAACACAAAAAAATTAGTTACTTGCATTTACTTTACTTATTTCATCA
Organism: Lolium rigidum; assembly: GCF_022539505.1. Taxonomy (NCBI): domain Eukaryota; kingdom Viridiplantae; phylum Streptophyta; class Magnoliopsida; order Poales; family Poaceae; genus Lolium; species Lolium rigidum. The sequence goes on along the minus strand of NC_061511.1, from coordinate 2,822,692 downwards.
TGTTTCCTTTTAATTTTACCACAAAAGACATACCGGTAGGACGTGGGTCTATAGTTGGGAGAAATAATATAGAAGAATTCTTCAATCATGTTAGTACTATTGATGATTTTGAGGATAGACACTTGGTAGACCTTGCGCCTACTTATGAAATTGCTGCTGCGCATTTAGTTCGCTTGTTGGAAACCAAATTTGTTAATCTCAATCCTATAATCCAACATATGTTTTTCACACTTGGTGATATGGAAGAGGGGGAAAAGAAAGATTTTGTTTTAGAAACCCTTCTTAGAGAATTTGGTGGTCTAGCAAGAGAAGCTAGAAAGGTCTTTGCTAAATTTAATATGCTTGGTTCTCCTACTAATTCTGCTAGTCTCCTTGAAAAGATGGATATGGATAGAATAAGATACACTAATAATATTGATGATGGTGGGGAGATCAAAGCACCAATACCATGCAAGCTCCTAGCTATGAATGATGCACTAGAAAATAATTATGCTTGGCTTGTTCCTGAAAATTTGTTTGATGAGAGTAGCACGCCTAAGACTAATGAAAAGGGAGATGCTAAAACTTATGTATCTAATATAATATGCCTGGTTGAGAAGAGCCCACACCCCGCTGTAGAAGTATCACCCCTTGATAATACTTGATACACACTTTCTGCGCCTAGCTGAAAGGCGTTAAAGAAAAGCGCTTATGGGAGACAACCCATGTTTTTACCTACAGTACTTTGTTTTTATTTTGTGTCTTGGAAGTTGTTTACTACTGTAGCAACCTCTCCTTATCTTAGTTTTGAGTTTTGTTGTGCCAAGTTAAGCCGTTGATAGAAAAGTAAGTACTAGATTTGGATTACTGCGCAGTTCCAGATTTCTTTGCTGTCACGAATCTGAGCCCACTGCCCTGCAGGAAGCTCAGAAAATTATGCCAATTTACGTGCATGATCCTCAGATATGTACGCAACTTTCATTCAATTTGAGCATTTTCATTTGAGCAAGTCTGGTGCCATTTTAAAATTCGTCAATACGAACTGTTCTGTTTTGACAGATTCTGCTTTTTATTTCGCATTGCCTCTTTCGCTATGTTGGATGAATTTCTTTGATCCACTAATGTCCAGTAGCATTATGCAATGTCCAGAAGTGTTAAGAATGATTGTGTCACCTCTGAATATGTCAATTTATATTGTGCACTAACCCTCTAATGAGTTGTTTCGAGTTTGGTGTGGAGGAAGTTTTCAAGGATCAAGAGAGGAGTATGATGCAACATGATCAAGAAGAGTGAAAGCTCTAAGCTTGGGGATGCACCCGGTGGTTCACCCCTGCATATATCAAGAAGACTCAAGCGTCTAAGCTTGGGGATGCCCAAGGCATCCCCTTCTTCATCGACAAATTATCGGGTTCCTCCCCCGAAACTATATTTTTATTCGGCCACATCTTATGTGCTTTTTCTTGGAGCGTCGGTTTGTTTTTGTTTTTGTTTTGTTTGAATAAAATGGATCCTAGCATTCACTTTATGGGAGAGATACACGCTCCGCTGTAGCATATGGACAAATATGTCCTTGGTTTCTACTCATAGTATTCATGGCGAAGTTTCTCCTTCGTTAAATTGTTATATGGTTGGAATTGGAAAATGATACATGTAGTAATTGCTATAAATGTCTTGGGTAATGTGATACTTGGCAATTGTTGTGCTCATGTTTAAGCTCTTGCATCATATGCTTTGCACCCAACACGCTAGTGGGCCGGGCCAAAAACACAGGTGGGTCCCACTTTCCTGTAAAAGGGCCGGCCCATTTAGTATGTGGGGTCCACCATAGAGCAAGTGGGCCGGCCCAACACGCTAGCGGGCCGGGCCAAAAACACAGGTGGGTCCCACATTCGTCTTAAAGGACCGGCCCGTTTAGTACGTGGGGACCACCACAAAAGCAATTGGGCTGGCCCAACTAGTTGGTTGGCCGGCCCAGTAGTGGGTGGGGTCCACCTTAAAGCAAGTGGGCCGGCCCAATAAAAGTGTGGGGTCCACAGTTAATCAAGTGGGCTGGCCCAATAAGTAAGTGGGCCAGCCCGTTTAGTTGATGTTTATATGCCGGCGTAAAAGGCGCTTTAGGATTTTGCGGGCCGGCACGTATGTGATTTCGCTTAATTGGGCCGTTTAAGGGATGGGAATTCGTGATTTAGATACTGAGAATATTTACGCAGCATTGATTTCTGTCGGATAGCCTCACTTACGACAAGCACCAAAGAAAAAATGCGCGAAAGAACTATAAAAACTAACTAAATATTACATCAGCCGCAAGGCTTTGAAAAAATATTACAGAACCCGAGAGAAATTGAATGGTAATTAAACCTAGCAATACAATGAAGCGATCCGGCAATCTTTTAAGTTGTCCATGCAGCACCTATATCTGAAACAAAGACATTACAAGTTAAGACAAAGCAACAATGGAAACGCAAAGACACCGCAATATTGTTTGCCAAAGAATTTGGAACTCATCATTTCGTCGTTATAACAAGATCATTGTAATGCGCACAATAAGCAAACAAAGAGTGCATGCCGCATACCAACAGCCAATATAACGAGCATGTTAGAATGAAACAAGCAGACTTACTACTCGTCGAGTCCCATGCAAACCAACATGTTCAGGGAGTACAAAATTGGCATGAACAACATAGTAGCAGAGCTATAAATTTTGTAACAACGACCGAGCAAGATGAAGTTATGATGGCTACATCTACAGAAGCAGGGAATGTAAACCAAAAATAGAAGTTACGATGGCAAAAGCTAAAGAGGAGGGAATGTGAACCAACATGTGCCAAGTGCAATTACTTAATTTTGGCCGTGAACTAAATAATACTCCCGAACTTATAGTGAAGGGGATGCAAATCAAGATGTTTAGGGATATAAACTTGTAATGAGCAACACATAGAGGATAGTTAATGTCTGGAGCTTAGGATGGACCAGATACGGAATATAGTGGGATCACTCGTGAACTTGTATAAGAGGGAATGCAAACCAATATGTTCAGCTTTCCATATGTGAGTGTCATGCCAAGTCGGAGAAACAAGTCAATAATGCAGACTTTTGAAGAACAAGATGGCACGCAAAATTATTATCTAGTAGTATGACAAGTTTATTTGTACTACAAGCTAGATAGCAGAGTGATAGCATGCCAAACTAAGTCCTTACTTTGTTAGCTTACAATGAACTAGATACAAAACAATGGCATCACCTGTAGTACAGGGAATGCAAGCCAACATGTTCATGGAGTAAAAAATTGGCACAAACAACATAGTAGCAGGCCATAATTTTTGTAACAACGACTGAGCATGATAAAGTTATGATGGCTAGATCTACAGAGCAGGGAATGTAAACCAAATATAGAAGTTACGATGCCAAAAGCTATAGAGCAGGGAATGCGAACCAACATGTGCAATTACTTAAAATTGGCCATGAACTAAATAATAGCAGGATGTTACTATAATACCTATAATTTTTGTAACAACGACCGAGCAAGATAGAAGTTATGATGGCTACATCTACAGAAGCAGGGAATGCAAACCAAAATGTTCAATCGCTTAAAGTTAGCAATGAAGTAGAAAATAGCAACGTGTTACGGTCATAGCTAGGAATGAACTAAAAGAGC
>NC_061511.1:2806894-2818958 GCF_022539505.1 Lolium rigidum | reverse complement strand
AGTCGAAGTGTGGGGCCACGAGGTGGCAACACACCGGGCGGCGCGGCCTAAGCCACGGCCGCGCCGGCCTGTTGTGTGGGCCCCTCGTGACGCCCCTGTGCACTGCCCTTCCGCCTACATATAGTCTTCGTCGCGAAACCCCCGATGCCGAGAGCCACGATACGGAAAACCTTTCGAGAGACGCCGCCGCCGCCAATCCCATCTCGGGGGATTCGGGGAGATCGCCTCCGGCACCTCGCTGGAGAGGGGAATCATCTCCCGGAGGACTCTTCACCGCCATGGTCGCCTCCGGAGTGATGAGTGAGTAGTTCACCCCTGGACTATGGGTCCATAGCAGTAGCTAGATGGTCGTCTTCTCCTCATGTGCTTCATTGTCGGATCTTGTGAGCTGCCTAACATGATCAAGATCATCTATCTGTAATTCTATATGTTGTGTTTGTCGGGATCCGATGGATAGAGAATACTATGTTATGTTGATTATCAATCTATTACCTATGTGTTGTTTATGATCTTGCATGCTCTCCGTTATTAGTAGAGGCTGCGGCCAAGTTTTTACTCTTAACTCCAAGAGGGAGTATTTATGCTCGATAGTGGGTTCATGCCTCCATTAAATGCGGAACAGTGACATAAAGTTCTAAGGTTGTGGATGTCTTTGTTGCCACTAGGGATAAAACATTGATGCTATGTCAGAGGATGTAGTTATTGATTACATTACGCACCATACTTAATGCAATTATACTGTTGTTTGCAACTTAATGCTGGAAGGGGTTCGGATGATAACTCTGAAGGTGGACTTTTTAGGCATAGATGCATGCTTTGGATAGCGGTCTATGTACTTTGTCGTAATGCCCAATTAAATCTCACAATACTCATCATATCATGTATGTGCATGGTCATGCCCTCTCTATTTGTCAATTGCCCGACTGTAATTTGTTCACCCAACATGCTATTTATCTTATGGGAGAGACACCTCTAGTGAGCTGTGGACCCCGGTCCATTCTTTTACATTGAATACAATCTACGCAATAATTTTTCTACTTGTTTTCTACAAACAATCATCATCCACACTATACATCTAATCCTTTGTTACAGCAAGCCGGTGAGATTGACAACCTCCTTTGTTTCGTTGGGGCAAAGTACTTTAGTTGTGTTGTGCGGGTTCCACGTTGGCGCCGGAATCCCTGGTGTTGCGCCGCACTACATCCCGCTGCCATCAACCTTCAACGTGCTTCTTGGCTCCTCCTGGTTCAATAAACCTTGGTTTCTTTCTGAGGGAAAACTTGCCGCTGTACGCATCACACCTTCCTCTTGGGGTTCCCAACGGACGCGTGCTGTACGCGTATCAGGTGTCAAGCGTGTCAGAAGTTTGGGAAAATTCAGATGGTACCCGCGTCAGCAATGAACCCCATCATCAAGCCTTGGCCATTTCGAGGTTGGGGCATGGATATGATCGGCAAAATCAATCCTCCATCGAGCAAAGGCCATGTGTGGATTTTGGCCATTACAGATTATTTCACTAAATGGGTGGAGGCCGTCCCTATGAAGTCAGTGGCATCGGCTGATGTTATCAATTTCGTGAAAGAACATGTCATTCATAGATTTGGGATTCCCCGGACTATCACGACCGATGGAGGTTCGGTCTTCACTTCTCGCGAGTTTAGAAAGTTCTGCGAGGACATGGGAATTAAGTTGATCCGATCGTCTCCATACTATGCTCGGAGCAAATGGGCAAGGCTGAAGCGTCCAACCAGAGCCTTATCAAGCTGATTAAGAGGAAAGTCGACGAGCACCCTAGACGTTGGCACGAGGTTTTGTCAGAGGCTTTGTGGGCTTATCGCATGTCATGTCATGGAGCGATAAAAACCTCGCCATACCATCTGGTCTATGGACAAGAAGCCGTATTGCCCTGGGAAATCACGGCCGGGTCGAGACGTATTACGTTTCAGAATGATTTAACAACTGAAGAAAATGCAGCCCTGATGAGTGATAGCATCGAGGATCTAACGGAACTTAGACTTTGGTCGCTTGAGAAAATTAAAGAGAACAAAGCCAAGGTAGCTCGCGCATATAATAAGAAGGTGAGACCAAAGGAGTTCCACGTTGGTGATCTGGTATGGGAAACTGTCTTGCCATTGGGGACTAAGGATGCAGTGTATGGTAAATGGTCTCCAAATTGGCACGGGCCGTACAGGGTCGACCAAGTTTTAAAGGGTAACGCATACATGTTCGAGGAGCTGAGCGGTGCGAAGTTCTCAGTGGCTGTCAATGGTCAGCATCTCAAGAAATATTTCCCGAGTATGTGGGATGATGGACAGTGAAACCGAGAGGGTGGCCCTATATATATATAGGGTTGCACCGTGGCCCTATAGGAGCTGATTAGCGCGGGCCGAGAAGAGAGAGCCCGACCGGCCGAGTAGTTGAAACCGAGAAAAATCCCCTCCAACCGGCTTCCCCACGACCGCGCTCCTCCGCACGTCCAAGCGCAACCTCCTGCCCGCCGCCGGCCGGCTGCTCGCCGCCGACGGAATCCCACCCTCCACCTCCCTGCGCGCCGCCGCAGGGATCCCACCCCGCCACCTCCCTGCGCCCAACGCCTGCCTAGCTTCTTCACGGGACAACCGCCGGCGGCCTCCTCTCCCCGTTCGTACCGCCTCCGCATCCTACGAAAATCACGAGCCGTCGGGCCCCCAATCCACGCCGCCGAGTGTGATTCCCTATCACATCGGACCTGGGGACCTGCGCGACTCTTCCTCAGGTCCTGGTTCGCCACCCCCAGTGTGACTTGCCGGCGTCTCCCAGCGCGCCGCCGCGCGTCGCTGGAGTGAGTCCCACAGACGACCAGGTCCACTTCGCGTCGACCTGCTGTGCATCACCGCCGCGAATACTGTCGGCGTCCCCGACCTGAGGCCGACGTCCCTGCTCCCAGCCTGCCGCCCAGTCCTGCTGCAGCATCGGGAATTCACGCGCCCCTGCTCCAATCCTTCACGGAGCTCGATGGGCAATTCGTCTCCGACCTTTCCTCTGTGTTTTCGCTCTGTATCTTGTATTTTCTGTCGGCAGTACAAGCAAGTAGAGAAAGAAGCGCGACTTGCAGTCATACTTTTTTGTTAAACTGATGCAGACGTATAGTCGAGCTTATACGGTATCGTGAGCATGTGCGCTGCCACTGTTCTTTCTCCTCTGTAGCTTATAAATCGGGCCTTGTAGAAAGAGGCCGTCCTACTCTCATTCTCTCTCTCTATCTCCCATGTGCATCGAATTCCCCTAATCTCTCTTCACCCGAATCCCCATTTTTATTCTCCAATTCTTTATCACAACGAGCTGAGAAGATTAGAGGCACTAGAAGCTTGCAAAATGAGGGATCGGAGGAGCCTGGGAGCCTAATTAGGCAGCGCGCTGGGCACTGCAATCTGCTCGTCAAGCTGAGCTTATTCATTTTTTCTTCGTTATCGCTTTTGTTCTCTGAAAACATAAACTGAGATTGCAGTTTAGTTTCATCCGTGTGATTTTAAACATGTGATATACCAGTGTTATTTAAACGGAAAAATTGTGTAAAAATGTTCGAAGGAAGTTCAAGTAGATAATTACTGTAAGTTCAAATTCTAGGTCTTGAAAAGCAAACAGAAAAAAGCGTCGCCGGATCTCGGCTGGACATACGCTGAAATCAAAGTGAAAAAAACGTACCCAGAGCGGGCAGCACAACTCTTCGTTGGCAGAAAGTACAACTACAAGATGGCCACAAGAACAACTGCAAGATGGTCGCGGCGGCATGCTCGTCCTGCTGCCACGCGCTGACGGGCACGTCGTGCTTCCTCTGGTGCAAGCTGCGCGTGCACCGCGGTCGCCGCCGCCGGCGGCCTCCAGACAAGAGGAGGAGAACAGGGCTCCGTCGCCACGTCGCTGCGTGTCCATCGCTCGCTGAAGCGCAGAGTGCGGACATAGATGAAATACATCCTAAAATACACTGTCTAGTGGAATTGAAGTCATGCCAGATAGCCCCTATAGCTCAGTGGTAGAGCGTCAGTCTTAGTCATGCCAGATAGCCGTCTCAGTGTTAGAGCGTGTGTCTTGTAAACTGAAGGTCAGTACAGTTTCGTGTTGTTGCACCTTCTGAAGTGGGTCGTCGTCAGACCTGCAGTGAGCTGGCGCTCCACAGCGATTAGTTCCTGGCTGTTTTGTTCCTTTGCCCCCGTTGAGGCCACCTCCTTTTGTGCTCTGCCCCAACTCTAATCTGTGGCTCATCAAGTTGGGCTTAGTTGTAGCTAGTGTCAGGTGAACCGCATTGCTTTGCTTGCCATGGAACTCCACGCCTCTACATACGTCAACCTCTATTTGATCTAAAAAAAATTAGAGGCGCTTGAAGTTGCTATTGTAGCGTGTAAGCTGGTTCAAAGAATGGAGAAAATTAGAATATGTGGTTATGCATAGAATGTGTGTGATGGAAAAAAGCTCAAACTATTTTAATGCAAAAAAAAAGCTCGTAGAATGACCCACTCATTGGTGCATCTTCTGAATTCATAGTGCACAAGCACGTGAAGACATGGGAAGTACACAGGCATGTCTCAGCTCCGCGGTAAGTACACAAATAATTGCTAGGGAAGTTCAACGTTTTTAGTTGAGCTACATGTCGTACAATACACGAAGTACACACTCCATCTCGCTCGAAAACACAAGAAAAAAAAGGAACTCGAATGCATATGGGTAGGAAGTAGAAGTCTTCATATTTGGGCAGTTCGCCTAGCAAATGCTAAGAAATACACCTTTATGAATTTAGTAAATAATGGGAAAGCGATTAAAAACCAAAGGTATAAAAAACTAAATAAAAAATCTGAATTGTATGCATTCGAGAGCTCTCTATTTGAAGTACATAGTTAGAGCAGTACACTTATATGATTACCGGAAATGTTCAATTTTCGATTTTGTTTCTCTATGGATGATGCTAACAATAGCAAAGCTAACGGGATGGGATGACGTTGTTCGAAAAGGGACTAGAGATGGAAAGAATTAAATGTGTGTGCATCACTGTTAAGAATAAAAAGACAGTTGAATCCAAACATACCGCGAGTATAAAATTGTTAATGAAGGCGGTTCAACCTTAAAAGGGCAGACAATTCAACCTTGACGGGAAAGCAGTCCAACATAACCTTAACGGGTAGGTAGTTCAACCTTGATAGGCACGTAGGTCAACCTTGCAGTTAGGCAGTTCAACCTGGACGAGCATGAAGGTCAACCTTGACGGGCACACAGTACAAGCCGATTGCATGATGAGTACAAGCTCATAAAAATTATCCCGTGGAAAGTCCGAGCCGTGATTCTGATAAGTACACGAAGTGACTACAAGAAGTACAAATATATATCACAATACGCCATGCAATGCACAAAAATAAATAAAACTAAATCAAAAAATTGTCCCGTCGGTATCCTTGATAGATTGATAGGGCAAACAGTTCAACCTTGACAAGGGAGACATTTCAACCGTAACGGGTATGCAGTTCAACCTTGGCACATGCACCCAGATAAATCTTGCAGGTAGGAAGTTCAACCTTGACAAGAAGGCAGCTCAACCTTGACGGGCACGTAGTACAAGAAGATTACATGATGAGCACAAGCTCATAAAGAATATCCCATGGGAAGTGCGAGCCGTGATTCCATAAGTACAAGCAGTGACTAGGGGAAGTACACATAAATATCACATTCCGCCTTGTAGTGCATAAAAATAAATATCGTCATCCGCATGGAAGTACAAATAGTTGAGGCTGAGAAGTACAACCATTTGGTGCGAGCAGTGCACCCACTTAATATTGGAAGTACTAGAAAACCAATGGAGAAAAAACAAAATAATCTAGTCATCCGGAGCGAAGGTCAAATACTTGTGGTTGAGAAGTACAATTATTTGGCGCGAGCAGTGCACCTACTTCATATTGGAAGTACCAGAAAACCAATGTAGAAAAAACAAAATAATCTTGTTATCCACGAGGAAGTTCAACTACTTGACGCTGAGAAGTACAAGTATTCGACACGAGCAGTACACCTGCTTAATATATGAAGTACAAGAAAACCGAGAAAATCCAAATGTACAAAAAAATATAATCCGGTCATCCGCGAGGAAGTTCAAATGCTAGACACACATAAGTACAACCATTTAACACGAGCAGTACAAGCAGTTATTATAGGAAGTAAAAGAAAACCAACAAAATCCAAATCTAGAAAAAACATAAAAAATCCCGCCATCCGTGAGGAAGTTCAAATAGTTGATGCGGAGAAGTGCAACCATTCAACACGAGCAGTACGCCCGCTTAATATAGGAAGTACAAGAAAACCGACAAAATCCAAATGTACAAAAAACAAAAATAATCCCGTCACCCGCGAGGAAGTTCATATACTTGAAAACGAGAAGCACAACCATTCGGCACGAGCAGTACACCCACTTAATATAGAAAAGTACAAGAAACCCGACAAAGTCCAAATGTAGAAAAAACAAAATAATCCTGTCCTCTGCGAGGAAGTACGTGCAGTGATTCCGAGAAGTACAGGCGGAGACAACACGAAGTACAAGCGGTAATTACATGAATTAAAAGTGTTCAAAGAAAAATACTCCCACCTAAGTTCACATAGGAAAAACAATAATAATCCCATCACCCGTAAAGAAGTTCATATACTTGACAATGAGAAGTACAACCATTCAACACGAGCAATACACCCACTTAATATAGGAAGTATAAGAAACACGACAAAGTCCAAATGTAGAAAAAACAAAATAATCCCGTCATATGCAAGGAAGTACGGGCAATGATTATGAGAAGTACAGGCGGAGACAACAGTAAGTACAAGCGGTAATTACATGAAGAAAATACCCCCACATAAGTTCACATAGCAACATTGTGAAGTTCAAATATTAAGATCCGGGAAGTGCAAAATCTCTTAAAATATAGGGACAGTCTAACATTATCATTTTGAAGCACACATGCTAGTTTTTGTAAAACACACTAGTATCAAAATATTTCCAGGAAGTAGAACCACAAAGGCCAAGCAGTACAAGGACATGTCGTGGGAAGTTCAGATGCGCGTGGTTGTGCTGAGCATTTTGTGTGGCCATGGACCTCAAACGAACACCGTATGAGAAACTTATAGTCATTTTACTGAACAATTTCGTGAAACAGCGCCGAGAAGTACAACCGCATTTCCCTAGAAGTTCAAGTTCGTGTCGAGGGAAGTTCAACGCTCTGTTTTTACGGGGCGGAAATCTATTGTTCAAATCTCATCGATTTGATCACCAACCACTTCAATCATTGTCACCAAAAGCTTTATATGGTAGAGTATATGTCTAATTTCATTACCTACAACATTTTACAACAAATAAATGAATCTAATCTATTAAATTCAAATTGTTATCCCACAAAATATACCGGAAACATGATTTCAAAACTTCTCAAATTACTTTCAAATCGTTTGGAGTTGGCAAAAATGGTAGATACAAAAAAGATGCGCCATTCTGAGACTTTTCCAACCGTATATCATTTGCATTGTTTAAATATACCGCATGTAAATCGCGGGGAAAATCATTCGGTGCCCGTCACATAAAAAAGGCGGACTGTAATTCGTGTTATTCTAGTAAACTGTAAGGAATTAGAGAAAACAATTGGAATACGAAAGTTGCGCCTGGTCCATAGCTTTCCAACGCCATATCATTTGCATCATTCCGATATACGGTTGAAACAAATCATCCAAATTACTGTCCGCTCGTTTTTTGAGTACGTCCGAATTTCGGTATTTTCAAAATTGTTCAAAAACCGTGAGGATTTTGACAAAACATAAAACATGAAAAAGTTGCAAAATTTCATTATCTTTCCAACGGTATATCATTTGCACAGTTTCGATAAGCGATTCAAAAACTGAACTTAAAGTTCGTTTTGTGGCCATATAGAAGCGTTTTCGTATTTTCAAAATTAAATTTAAACCGTGCAAAATCTATGAAAAGTATGAACATGAAAAAGTTGCGGTTTTTCATTATCTATCCAACGGTATATCATTTGCATAGTTCCGACAAATGGTTGAGAAACACGAAGTAGAATCAGTAGCTCTGAAAAAAATGGGAAGTTCAGGTAAGTTCGACAGAAAGTTGAACCCTGTTATCCGGGAAGTACAACCTTGTGTCCAGGGAAGTACAAGTCGGTGCTCAGAATATTATTCTGCAACCGGTTGACAGGACGCAAGCACAGCCGATGCACAGACATCGACTTTAGAATAAAAAAGCCGATGCGCAGCCATCGACTCTAGAAGTACAAACTGTTACGAGCAGATATCAGTACAAAAGCCGATGCGCAGCCATCGACTCTAGAGGTACAAGCTGTTATGAGCGGGTGTCGGGTTACATGGATAAGCTCTACTTGAAGGAATGCCTCGAAGGCACGGAGGGCGTCGGCACGGACACGATCCACCTCGGCGATCTCGGCCTCGTCATCTTCGTCCTCGCCCGTCACTAGCTTGTTTGTTTAGGGCCGTATCTCCGCCGGATCAGTTTTCAGTTGAGCTTTGAGGCCTTCTGCTTCCTCTTGGGAGCGGGCAATAAGAACTTCCTTATCGTGAATAAGCTGCTTGGTTGCCCGGACCCTCTCTTCAAGGTCCTCCAAATCCTTTCGCAAGGTCTCAAGTTCGGCGGTGCTGACAGAGGTGTCAGTTTTGGCATCTAAGGCTGCCTTTTTCTCATTGAGCCGATGACATTTGTCTGCAATATCGGCTTTCAACGGGAGTTGGGCGTGGCGTAGATCGATTCTCTGGCGAGCTAACTTCACCATTGACTCGTGGCGAGACGAGTCACGGCGGCCAAAGTTTCACACGCGTTACCGAGAGGTGGTGCTGGATATCTTCAAGAACACTCTTCACTTCCTCGGGGTCTTCGACCAACGTCTCGATCGGGGAGGAAAGCAGGGCTTTGAGACGCTGAAATTGACGTAGGACAGCGCTGAGTCGTGGTTCATCGCATGCTGTAGAAGGAGCTAGTTCGATGGATTCAGGGTCGAACGTTAGCAAGCCCAAGAGGCCACAACCCTGACAAATAGAAACAGCGTCAGTATGCAGTAGAAAGGAAGGGTAAGCCAAACGAAAGGGGTATACCTCTCCTGAGACCAGGGGGACAGCCGATGATGAGGTAATCGGTTCTTGTGTTTCTGCTGGGGACTTGGCCAAATTGGCGACCTTGCCAACGACACCTTTAGAGATTACTGGATCCAGGCTTGCGGAGGGCATCAGTACTTCCTCGACTCCCCCACTAGAAGTGTCATCAGTCTGCAAAGGAGGTGGTTAGCCGATGCGAGCATCAATAGATTAGCATGAAAGATGAGCCGGGGAGAGTATGGAGTGTAATTACATTTGAAGCCTCTTGGTTTGATGAAGGGGCTCGCGGTTCCTTTCGAGTCCTCTTGGTGCATCAGCTCTTTGTGCGTAGACCGCCTTGCCCCGCTTTGATTGGAGCTTGGGGGACAACAGGTTCGGAAGCTGGCCTTTTCTGGAAGCCGATGGTGGCAAATCTGGCTGGCTCTGCGTGGTGATTCTCCCAGAGTTACCTGAGCTCGAATCCCCTCGACTGGAGTGTGTTTCCTCGCTGGAGTTGTCTTCGGTGGAGGCCTATAAAAGAAGAGTTAGTAAGCACAAGCATGTTTGCAGAAGCCCATAAGGATAGATGAAATCAGTCAAGGCATGGACCAACGTACGTGCAAGCTCTCTTGATCTTGTTGGGGGGATGACCCCCGGTATGCCAAAGGCATGCCAAAACCGGATGGTTTAGGCCATCAAGATACCGGTTTAATGTTTATACCGGAGCACGAAGTTAAGGATTTGGTTAAGTGAAGCCAAGCCGGTATCCCCAGGAGGGGTATACCGGAACCGGATAGAAAAGACACCGGGCTACCGGTAAGAAGTGCATTGTAGCACGTCGGCATGACTGGTCAAAGATTCTCTCCAGAGCTAGAGGACAAAGATGAGCTAAGCAAAGTAGCTTTAAACGAAGGCCTGGCGATAAAGAAGAGGATGACGATGAAAGAAGCCGGAGGACGTCAGCCTCCACGATTAAAAGACCCCGGTGTCATCTATGATTAAAGTAACTTTGTAAAGTAGTTTGTCTAGTCAAAGATGCCATTAGGGTTTCTTCTCCTGTAAGCCACCCTCTCCCCTATATAAGGAGAGGGGGTAGCCCTCTTCACGGGCACGAGGTATGTACGTACGCATAGTGAGCACTTGTCTTGAGAAACTTGTAACTCTGTGGAGATCAATAAAGAAGATGATCTAGAGCGAGTTCTTCCTTATGTCTTTCTTCTTCAACCTCTAGCCTTGGCTAAGTTCTTGAGGAAACCATCCGGAAGTTCATCCCGTGTAATCACAAACTCTCCCCCGAATCCTCTAGCGTCCATTCGGCCCCAACTTAAGCCATCCTATGGCATCTGTCTGTTCCCCACGACGACAGTTGGCGCCCACCGTGGGGCATGAAGTGGCGCTTCTTCGGAGTTCATATTCGGGCGGGCATCCTCGAGGTCACCGGCGAGCGGACGGTGTACGCGCTCGTCCGGCGCCTCTACTCCATGGACTTCATCAACGACAACGCGGGCTGCTTCGCCAACGGCGGCATCTTCCCCAAGAACGGCCGCATCATCGAGTTCGGCAGCCACCACGTCTACTTCGGCACCGTCCCTGTGCGCTAGCGCCTCTCGCCGGTGCTGGTGGAACCGGACCCGCCAAGGTGGCTCTGTGCTGGCCGCGCCGCCGGCAGCGTCGAGGTGATGATGACCGGCGTGGTCGGCGCAGGCAAGGAAGCTGCGGATGAAGGTGCTGGTCGTGCGGCTTCGACCCGTGCGGCCAAGCTACCGCTGGAGCGCGACGCTGGCGCTGCGGGAGCATCTTCCGCACCACCGGAAACGCCACTCCAAGCGGCGATGAACGTGCGGCGCGGCCATCACGCGAGAACATCGACCCGGCGGCGGCTCGGGCGGAGGCTGGAGGCACAACGCCGAGAGCTGCTCGCGAACGGCGCCGACATCGTCCGGGCGCGGCGCGAGCTGAACCTAACCCTACGTGATTACAACGCTGCCCATGGCTTTGCTTCTGTTAGCGCTCATGCTGCTAGGATACCGGAGAACCGGCTTAAAGCTCGCAATCTAGATCAGGATTTGCGTAAGGAAGTCTTGCCGGCAAAAGTACCTCTGCATCTATGAGCATCGTAGAGAAACCTAAGTACAGTAGCCCGGATAAAACTATAAAAGCTGCTAAGGCTGCAGTAGAGCTATGTGAATCGCTTTCCGGAGATGCTTTAGCAAAACAGCAAGAGCGTGTTAGAGAGCTGCTAGAAACTATCGGGCAGCAGAATGCTGAGCAGCTGGCTAAGTTGAACAAGGCTGCAGCCTCAAAATCCGCGCGTTCAACAAAAAATGCCGGAAGCAAGTCCCATGGGCAGGCCTCGTCCCCCCATCCGAGCAGAAGGAGAGAAAAAGAGATGAACGCACAGCAGATCACTGTGTACGATCCGGTTCTTGCCGGGAAACAACAAGCCGGGCAACACGATGCCGGTAGAAAAAGCCAAGGGGCAGATCGAGGCCACGCCAAAGGAGGCTGTGCCGGAAACAATCATGCCGGTAGATATGAAACTGGGCAAAACTACCAAGCTGCAAGGGCAGCGTATGATGAGGAGGAGATGCCTCCACCAAGGTACCGGCAGGCAAGGGTCGCGGTACCGGAACGTTATGATGAAGCTGACTCGATAAGACTCACAGCTTACCGGAACCCTTTGGGAGAGCGTGTGGGAGAAAGACACCTGCCAGAACGGGATGCGAGGCACCGTCTGGATAGAGTGTACCTATCTGAAATGATAGAGGCAGAGGGTCCTTCGGGTCCCAAGTGCTTTGGCCCAAGGATCATGAAAGAGCAGCCACCGGTACGCAACTTCCAGTTGCCCCGTGACACCAAAACATACGATGGCACCACTAAGCCGGAAGACTGGCTCGCGGATTATGTGACCGCGGTATACGTCGCTGGCGGCGGAGGATGTGTAGCCGGAGGAGGAAACCGGCGTTGGGCC
>NC_061511.1:2777993-2806794 GCF_022539505.1 Lolium rigidum | reverse complement strand
AAGCTGGTTTTCTCCATGCTTTTACCTAAGTTTTGCGCTAAGAGCTGCGCTCTCAACCCGAAACTCGGGGACTGGCTAGGCCGGTTTTTCAAGTTTTTGCCTAAGTTTCGCGCTAAGAGCTGTGCTCTCAACACGAAACTCGGGGACTGGGAAGATAGACAAGATTCGGAAAGAAAGAAACCGGCAATAACAGAAAAATTGCAAAAAAGATTGGTGAAACTTACCACCACGTTGCTGGTGGCGTCGTACCACGCACTGTCGAACTCCTTCACTGCGCGCTTGAGACGCATGAAGTGTTCCTCAGTGGACCGAGGCCCAGCAGGGTCTGGCGCCGGAAGATGATCCTTCCCCAGGCCGCGGGTGGATGCGGATATATCCGCATCGTTCCACTTTTGGGCGTAGGAGAGAAGGTGCCCCAAGTCCCGGCCCTCGCGTTTCAGCTCAACGATCCGGCCCAGGAGGCCGGAAGGTTTCTCTTGGACCGCAGCAGTGGCGGGGCTGACATGCAGCACGTACTAGAGGCTGCGAGCCAGCTGAGGCGCTGCCCTCCACGGCCTTTCCCCGAGAGGCCCCCGGCTTGAGGAACTTTGTAATTTTGGGGGTCTCGGGCGGCGGCTTCGGCTTGGCCGCGGAAGGTCCTTGGCTTGGTGGCGGTGTTGGAGTGGCCCCGGTAGGCTCAAGAATAGGAGCTTCCGGGGGCGGTGTAGAGGAGGCCGGCATGGAAGTATCCGGCGCGGCCTTGGTGGGGGAAGAGCTGGAGTGCTTCTTCTTCTTCTTTCTCGCGGCGAGAGGAACCAGAGGTTCCGCCCGCCCGGCAGCTTCGTCGTCGGCGCCGGTGTTGTTGGCGCCGGTATCTAGGTTCTCAGGAGGGGAGGGGAGATCCTCCTCCGCGCGGTGATCAGGAGGCGTAGGGGCCGCGCGCCCCGCACTTGTGGTGCCTCCCAGAGGGGAGGAAGAGAGGTCGTCGGTACCGGATGGTACCGGGCTTGTTTGAGGAGGAGGAGTTGGAGCCCTTGCGGTTTCCTCGGAGGTCACCGGCTTCGGGCCGCTGGCGCTCTTGGACAGCGAGAGAGCAGGGCTGAGCAAAAAGGAAAGGAAAGATCAAAAACAGCAAAGAGAAAGGAAGAGTTTGAACAATGAAACAAATAGAGAAACAAAGGACTTACCCAGAAGAGACCGGCATCTGCTTGTGCTTGTAGCGCTTCGTGCCTACTTGCCTTCCCCCAACGACTTCCGTCCGGGAGCGTTTGGCGGGAGGGGCTTGGCTTGAGCCGGCGTCAGCAGCAGGTGCCTTGTTCTTTTTGCTCTGGGGCATGAGCTTATCCAGGAACTCATGCCCGACCTCGGCCTGCAGGGGAGGCACGTGCTCGTGGACCTGTGGTTCGGGGCCAGCTGAGGGAGCGTCTACAGAAGGAAATAGGCAACAAAATATGAGAGACCGGAAGAGGAAACTACCTCAAGCATGGTGAGCTCATCGTCGGAAGCCGCAGAGGGGTTACCAGGGCGCTGAGTGGGGATGCGACCCATCTTGAGATCGTACCAAGGGACGAAGGGATCTGGATCAACCTTGTCCAAAGGGCGCTTCCGGCAAGGGCCTCGCCGATCTGACTCGATGCGAGGGAAGCGGTCCTTAGCCTGAAAATAAAAAGAAAAACAGTTAGCCATAGCGTAAAAGTTACCGGTAGAGCAACCCGGGGGGCGCGGTCTCTTACTTCCTTTGTTGGAGGGTTGAGGGAGCTGAGAGGAAGAAAGCCCCACTCCCAGTCATCCGGCATGTCCGTTTGGCATATTTGACTAGCCTCCAGGACCACGTCCGCCTTGCTCAAGGGTAGGCCGGTGATCTTAGTGGGATCGCCACGGCCGTACATCGCGCTTATCTTGTGAGCGCGTCGCTTAAGGGGAAGCACCCGGCGGAAGATGAAGGTGCGGATGATATCATCGGAGCAGATGTTGGTCTCCTTCATCAGCTTCAACATGAAGCGTACCACCCGGTTCGTCTCTATGTGATCCGTGCCGGGGTTGTAGTTCCAATTGACCTTGGTGGGCGGCGCCGGATTGAAGGGCGGCAGATTGATGAGGTCAGCGGCGCTCTCTTTCTTCACGTAGAAGAACTTCGTCTGCCACAACCGGCAAGACTCGAGGCCGTTGAACTTAAAAAAGGGGCTCCCTTGGCGGGAGCCGATGATACAAGACCCGCATTGTACGGGGGGTTTGGGCTTGGGAATATCCTTGCCCTGGACCGAGTTGATCCGGAGAGAGAAGAAGCGGGCAAAGGTCTCGCGAGCGGGACGGATGCCGATGTAACCTTCCATGAAGGCCACGAAACAAGAAAAATAAAAAACGGCATTGCCGGGAAGGTGGTGAGGTTGGAGTCGGTAAAAATCAAGGAATTGGCGGAAGAAGTCGGAGGCAGGAAGGCCGAAGCCACGCTCAAAGTGAGCAAGGAAAACAACGACCTCACTGTGTTCAAGCACCGGTTCGATCTCATCACCTGGAAGCCGGCAGGAGACTCCATCCGGTATCCTCCTAGACCGGTAAAGGCAGTCGATCTCGTGTTGAGTCACGTCGGAACCTCTCCAGGCTCCGCGTGTGATACCGGAAAGATCCTTTCCGGGGGCCCGGCTGGAGGTGCCGACCTCTTGGTCCTTGCCGGATTCAGTTTCCATCCGGGCAAGATCTTCGGTCAGCCCGTCGGAAGTGCTACTTCCTTGACTACTAGAAGAGGGGGCGAGAAGAGATTCTTCGCTAGACATGTGGATCTGGAGGATGCCGGTATCTACCGTAAAACAGTTTTCCCCAAAAAGACCCTCGCGCGAAGATCTGCGAGTAAGAGAAAAAGCAAAATAAAGAGGGAATAAATACTCTACCGGCCCAAGATCTGGAAAGCAATGAGAAAAGAGGTAAAAGCGTATCGAGCCTAACCTGAGGCGGCGGAGGCGTTCGGGAAGAAGTTCGCCGGAGGAATGGCGAGCTCCGGGCCGTCGACGAAGGCCGGGGACGGAGAAGGGCGAGGTCCGTCGAAGAAAGCTTGAATCAGCGGCGAAGAGGGAACGCAGCAGCCACTCCGCGCGATGAAGAGCTTCGGTGCGGCGAGAGCAGCGTCGCAACGTCGACAGGAGAAGTGCTCTAGCAGCGACCGGCGGCGACGAGGAAGCAAGGGGGCGAAGGGCTCGAACTGCTCTGGAGATGGGGGCAAATGCGAAGAAGAAGACGAAGTGGAACCGCTCCGCCCTTATATAGAGAGAAGACGAAGTGGGCCGAAAACCGTCGGGCCGCGGCGGTTCGCCTCGTGGGCCGCCACGTGGCACGCAGATGCACGTGCGAAAAATAACATGCCACGTGGAGGCCACACGGATCCAAAACGGCCGCGAGGATCCGGTGTGGCGCCATAAATGCCGGCGCAGAGCCGAAGGAAGTGACCTCCGACATCGGCGCGTCGGACACGATGCGCATGTCACTGACAGGCACTGTACCTGAGAAATTCTCGACTTCGCCGAGGAGAGAGTTAATGTCTAAAGATGCCGGGGAATAAGATACCGGAGGCACTTTGAAAAGAGGGAAAGAAGTAAGTCCGGCAAAGATGCCAGAGATCTGAGTTCATCGCAGAAAAGATTAAACCGGTACCTTAAGAACCTGGCATGGTCCGTCGGATAGGATCCACCGGACTATACCAGCTTCGGGGACTAATGTTGGGGAGATGACCCCCGGTATGCCAAAGGCATGCCAAAACCGGATGGTTTAGGCCATCAAGATACCGGTTTAATGTTTATACCGGAGCACGAAGTTAAGGATTTGGTTAAGTGAAGCCAAGCAGGTATCCCCAGGAGGGGTATACCGGAACCGGATAGAAAAGACACCGGGCTACCGGTAAGAAGTGCACTGTAGCACGTCGGCGGGATCGGTCAAAGATTCTCTCCGGAGCTAGAGGACAAAGATGAGCTAAGCAAAGTAGCTTTAAACGAAGGCTCGACGATAAAGAAGAGGATGACGATGAAAGAAGCCAGAGGACGTTAGCCTCCCTGATTAAAGAAGACCCCGGTGTCATCTATGATTAAAGTAACTTTGTAAAGTAGTTTGTCTAGTCAAAGATGCCATTAGGGTTTCTTCTCCTGTAAGCCACCCTCTCCCCTATATAAGGAGAGGGGGTAGCCCTCTTCACGGGCACGAGGTATGTACGTACGCATAGTGAGCACTTGTACTGAGAAACTTGTAACCTGTGGAGATCAATAAAGAAGATGATCTAGAGCGAGTTCTTCCTTATGTCTTTCTTCTTCAACCTCTAGCCTTGGCTAAGTTCTTGAGGAAACCATCCGGAAGTTCATCCCGTCTAATCACAAACCCTCCCCCGAATCCTCTAGCGTCCATTCGGCCCCAACTTAAGCCATCCTATGGCATCTGTCTGTTCCCCACGACGACAGATCTGGAGAAGGGCTCCGGCGCTTCAAAGTTTTCCTGACGGCTACTTTCCTCACCGTTGTTCTCGCCTTGGTTGAGGCTCGGGGGGCAGCTGGCCCGGGAGATACTTTGCTCTTGGAAGCCGATTTTGGAGAGATCGACTGGCTCTGCATCAAAACCTTTTTCAAGGGTGGCGAGCTTTTGCAGAAAAGGAACACAGGAGCCGGTGGGATGAATTCAAAGGGGGAGCCGTCATCATGTGTAGGTTCTGGACCATCTTGTTGATGCGAGGAGACAGAGCAAGGTTATAAAAATCATTGTAAGCCACTTCAAGAAAATTTGCGAGTGGTAGTACACGTTCTGCGGGGATATTATATTCAGCATCGAGTTGTTTCAAGCAACGGTCCCGGAGCTCTCCTGAAGGCATGAGTTTTCCACATTGGCCACCATGTCTCAAAACCATCGGTTGACGTGGTGAAAGAGAGGTTGTTAGGGACTGGGATGGCTAGAGCATCAAAGAAAGAGTAGCACCTCTGACCGGTGAGGAGATCGGGCAAGTCAGCTCTGCTCTCTATTAAGTGGTGGAGGAAGAAATGGGGAGACACCTGCCCAAGACCAAACTGCCGGGCTGCTACGACCGGCTGATATGACTCATAACCAGGTTTGATTATTCCGTTTGATGTGCTCATGCCAAGCTGGAAGGAAGCAGGGACGGATCATGGTGGAATACAATTGCCGGGTGCTGGTGTCATCGGCGAAAGCTGTCTAGCTCCGAAGGAGACTGGGTTTTCAAAATTTTCAGACTCCGTGTAAGGAAAGAAGAGAGGATTGTCCAGGCCTTGGAAGAAAATGCTGAACCACTTTGATGCTTCCTTGGGGATCAGTTTACTACCTGGAAGGCTATACAAGGCATGGCCGTAGCTAGTGCATCGGATCTGCTTCCCGTTAGCATCTGGAAAGGTGCAAGTGGCCAAATGTGGGAAGTTTGGGATGTGGTTCTGGAAATACAGTTGAGCTCATAGTTGAATAAACCACAGGGACCTCCTGTTTTGACTGTTTGTTGGGAGAATAATTTGACAGACATTAGTTGGAGATATCGATAGACCTCTCCAAGGAATAGTTTGCCGAGGCCAAGCTGGGTGCCTCTGGCAAGTTCATAGGCCAAGGAAAGATAATTCTTGGTCGGAGCAAGTGAAGGGCCACAGAATATGAAGTGTTCCAACTAGAAATTTAGGAAGGCCGTGTGTTCTTTCTCTCGTTACAGGGCCTTTATTTTTCATGTGGCGTCGAAGGTAAGCACCCCAGTTTGTGCACTCTGTTTTGGAAGAGAGTTTGAAAGGAACCCTTGGCGAGCATAAAAGCGAGAGGGGCTGGGAGATGTGATGTCTAGGCCGGTGATCATTACCACATCTAGCGAGTTGGTGTCATGGGGTCGTGGCCAAACATGAAGCGATTCGGAGCATCGGACCGAAGTAGCCGATGGTTTTTAGAAGGTTTTCATGCTTCTCAAGGGGAGACAATGATAAGGACAGTGCATCGGCTATTCCTGTGGTTTCCCATGAGGATTGGTAAGTTTTGGATACTCTACTATACCAGGAAACCCAATCTTCAGGAGGGTTAGGCCAGACTCGTAAGCAGTCGGCCCAAGAAGTTAGATCTAAGTTTTGGCTCACGAAGGGGATCCTATTGGCCTCGCAAGAAATCAGATGGGCAGGACTCTCGGTAGTGCGGGGGCCAAGACAAAGGGAGTTTGGAAGAGAAGGATGCGGCAACAGAATGTCTGATACCTAAAATTAATGGTGGAATAAAGCATTAATTCAGATGTTTGCTATTAGTTCTAACACTATGCTCGGATGGCGAGGGCGGTTAAGGATTACCTTCGGGCCGGAGACCGTTGCGTTGGTATTGGACGATTCCGCCATCCGATTCGCCGGCGGAGATGAATCGCGCGGTTGGGGATCCGGGATTCGCGTTGCCGCGAGTTGAATCTGTTCGATGGGCAATTGGAGATCTGAGACGAGGGTCACGAGTTACCGTTTGAAATTTGGGGAATGACCGCTTGGACCGGTCTAAATGGGTAACTGAGTCTGGCCTTGCTGGCGTTTTTTGGTAAAAGACCGATGCGTTGCCATCGGCTCTTTGAGCGTTGAGCTACTTTGACAATCGGAAAAATCAAACCGAAGCATTCTTCATTGATTAAAAGAGGGTTTTTTACAATAAGTGTCGATTGCTCACAAAAGGAGATCTGCTGCCTAATGTACTACTACTAGCCCTATTCTAGTAGTCCCTAATCTAGGGGTCGGCGCCGTTGCTGCCGTCGCTGCCCTCGTCGCCGTCCTCGCCGCTATCGGCGCTGCTGCCGGCGATGTCTTCGTCGTCGCAGCTGGAGCCGTCGGTAGGGGCTTCTTCTTCGTCGTCGTCGTTGTCGTCGTCCTCCGACCCTGCGCGGAAGCGCTTCGCCGACGGGTAGTCATCGGAGGAGGTGTCGTCCTCCGCTTCATCCTCTCCGTCAGAGGAGAGGTCCTCGCCCCAGGAGAAGGCGTCGTCGTCGCTATCCTCCTCCAACTCCCCGTCCACGAGGAACTGGAGGTTATCCTCCCCGTCGGTCAAGGATTCGTCATCCTCTGACCCGACGGTGAAGTCCCAATCCACCTCGTCCCACCATTGTGGGGCGCGGGCCTCGTACGCCGCTGTCGGGTCGTACTCCGGCGTCGGCTCGCGGGAGGAGGAGGATTGGAAGGAGAGACCCGAAGAGGCAGAGGAGGAGTCCATGGTTGCAGAGGAGGGTTTTTTCGATTGCGAATGCAGAGCGAGAGGATGGGGAGGCGAACTGCTCGGATGAGGTTAAATAAAGGGGATATAGTGGGAGATGATTCAATGCTTGGGCAGTTTTCGAGGATGCGGTGCCAAAACTGCCAAATCGTGCAGTGCGGAGAAGTTGAGAAGGCAAGGCATCATGATGGAAGGGTACTGTAGCGGTTCTGCTCTGCAACGTGTAACCCGATGAAGGAAAATAGAGTGGTTTTGGAATTATTATTGCCAAAACCAGGGGGGCATGTGTTATCGCCGGATTTTAGCCAAAGGAGGAGATGGGCCGTGATTGAGATGGGCTTAGAGGATATGCACATAAAGTGTTTCTGAATCGGCCTCGTGCAAGAGTTTGGGCTAGATTGCCCGTATATCTGTACATTGTGGTAGATCATGTTGCAGTTTAGAATTAAGAGATAGAGTTTAGTCGTACATAGTTAGGTTTATTCCAAAGATAGAAAGTCTACGGACTATAAATATGTACCTAGGGTTATTGAGAAAGGAGGACGATCACGTTCACAACAAACACAATCTCGGCGCATCGCCACCCCTTGTTTCAAGGGTTTCTTCCGGGTAAGCGTCATGCTGCCTAGATCGCGTCTGGCGATCTAGGCAATATCAGTTTATTCGTTGTTTTGTGTTGCTCGTACTGAAGCCTTTTTGATGGCGAGCAATACCGTTATCATAGATGTTTTGGGGCTAACCTTGATACTTGTCTGATATGCTTGCTTAGCTATGCTGCCCCTCAATATCTAGCTGCCTTTGCACCTATCTTGGGTGTAAGGGCAGCATCTTGCCTGGTCTTTATTTAGTAGATTTGATCTGTTATAGTTGTTCCTTGTTCTCCAAGGATTAGTTTGATATCCGCATGGTTAGGCCTTGCAAACGGGTTGAACGATCCAGCAGTGCGTAAGGTGTGGTTTGCCGATCCAAGATGGGTTGTTCCGGGAATCGACTCTGTGTTGGTTTTTAGGCCTCTTCTAGGACTAGTTTTCTATTATCTTTCGTATCTGCCAGGCTCAACTACGCGTAGGATGTTCCGATTATGCGGTGAAAACCCTAGACTGTCGTAGGTCGATTTAACTTGGTATTGATAAAGCAGGATCCCCATGTTATTATAGATCCAACATGAACCATGGGTCAATCGGCTCTTTGAGCCGATTTACAGGCTAACCTGAGAGCCGATCGAGGCTCGGATTTAATGTTTACGTGTCTGCCATGCAGGAAACTAATTGAAGCAATCCATCACCTTCCTGACCAGGTATAGGTCAGGTGGCATGCCCTCGCATTAGCCAGGACGTGTGCCGGAGTTTGCGGGACGTCGCCCGAGGGACCAGAGCCCACCAGCAGTTCTGGGAGCCTCCCGGCTCTTCGTGTTGCTCGTCGGTGCTCGCCGGTGAGTTTTGGCAGGCAACACATATTTAGTCCCGGTTATGAATCCGGGACTAAAGCCCGTTACGAACCAGGACCCAAGCCCCTTTTTCTACTAGTGATGGCAATGTTATCGCCCTCTTCCAGCCTTGATCGAGATCGCAATGTTGTATCGGTCTTCTTCCCCTCCTTCTCTTAAATATATGTTCAGCTTGGGCACACGCATATAATAGGGAGTTTGAGATAGAAAAGAATTTGGTATGCACGGGAAATAATTAAGGAAATGTTGGCTGTCAATCTGGTTCTAGCGCTGGGTGCAGTAGGTAAGATAAGACAACACGTACTTAGCAGAGTCCAAGTCGTGTATGTGCTTGATTCCACGAGCAAATATCGATCAACTTCCATCACACGAGGTCGGCTTGAAGCCGGTTTTTTCTTCCTGGACGGTGGGAATAGACGAACGAGAGAGTCAATGAACGCAGCGACAAGACCTGGTTCGTAGTTGTGTCGCCTTCCAATCAGAAGCGGTTTTTTTCTGGGAAAATTTTAGCACGTTCGATTTTTCTGACGGACTGGGAGGCTCGGTTGCAGATCGGAAGGCACTGGAATCTCAATTTTTTTATGAATGGAAATTTGTTTCGGTTTTTTGACCTACCAACACCACCGATCCGTAATTTATTAGTAGATATATATATATATATAGATATAGATATTGATATAGATATAGAGATAGAGATAAAAATAGAGATAGAGAAGTAGATGAGTGGGCCGGCGAGACCCTAGAAATGGTTCCGTTGCCTCAAGCCCAAACTAAAACGACCGGCAGAACCGCAGTGTGGAGATTCCGGACGCCCCCGCCCACCGACTATCTCCGGTAGCCAGCCGTTGTATTCAAAACTCGCGGAAGCGGCAGGCTAGCCGTTGAACGAACGGCTCGGCATCCCGGTTCTGCCGGTAACCGACATCCTAGCCGTTCGTCTCACTCCTTTCTTTACTGCTCCAGTCTGTCGTCCCCACCCCGTCGTCTTCCAAAACATTATTAAAATCTCCCAAGCAGAGAGAAGGGCTTATTTTTATCCTGATAAAGAAAAAAGGAAGAAACTTTTCCTTTTGCGCTCCTCCGGCGATTGGGGATTCGGTACTTCGGGTGGCGGAGGCGGCGCGGCAGGAGGGCCCGGTGCGGCGCGGATCGGCCGCCACTGAGCAGAGCTTAGGTGGACGCGCCGCGTCCGATCCGCCGGAGAGGTGAGCTTTCTTGGGTTTACCGGAGTAGAAATTCCCCCTCTATCTTGTTTGCGAAGGAACGGTAGAAATTGGCGTTTGCTTTTCCGGCGGCCGGCCCTCCGGAGATGCAGATGGCATCCGCCCGCTAGGTGGGGCGGGGATTTGCCGGATCTTGGCGTTTCCTGCAAAGTATTTTGTGTGGATTTTTGCACATCAAGAAAATAAAATGTTTGCTTCTGCCTGAGGCGTGGATCGAAAACATGTTGGTGGTGCTGGGAGCCTGCCTGCAAGGTGTTTCTTGGGGGTGGGCAATGTGAGATTCATTGGATCGAAAACATGTTTATTTAAAAGGGCTGTATGTGCTTTGCGTCTGACGGAGGTATCAGTTTAACAGTTCATGCGATCCCGGTGTCTTCTGTTGCTCCATCAGCGCTTTCTCCAGTTCATCTCATCCCAGGTTCATCCAGGTTGGATTGCCAAGGTCAGGCATAGTGGTGCATTCAGATAGCACACTAGATATTAAGCCATTGCCTGGAAACATCACTCAAGTCATTAACCTCTAGACCAAAGAAACTGGCAAAATTTGCCCAAACATATCTTGCCACAACACATTCAAACAACAGATGATATCTAGATTCAACTTCTTTGCACAACATACACTTTCGAGGTTTCTTCATATTCCTTTTGCTCAGATTATTTTCGAGAAAACGCAATAGACTATTGAGTTTCATTGCATTGAAAAGGCAGAGTTCAGATTTACAATCCTCCTAAGAGGTCAGAGGCAAACCGAAAAGAAAACACATATCACTGGACATCCCAGGTTGTTGGCCACACATGGCCCCAGCCTGGCCTCATCCTTGATCTTGTCAAGCAAGCTTTGCACGGAGGGTTTCGCCCTATCGAAGACGCTGTCATTTCTGTGCTTCCAGATCAACCAGGGGGTCAACAGGGTGATGGTGGCGAGCCCCTTGCGCATCGGCTTCAGCAGGTCTCTGTGCGGAGTCCAGCACCGGTCCTGTGCTGCAAGCCAATGGTGAAATTTGACGCGCGGTGGCGCCCAAGTCTTCCAAATTAGTTTGTAGCTCTGGGAGAGAAGCGAGCCATGGAACAGGGCCCTGCGCGGAGTAGACACCGTTTGGAGACCACTTCCAAATGAGGCGGTCGCTGCGGTGGTGAGCTCTGTGTGGGCGATGGCTTGCCAGAGGCAGAGGTATTGGCCGACCTCGTGCACGCCCAGCACACCGTGGATGTCTC
Source organism: Lolium rigidum (assembly GCF_022539505.1). NCBI lineage: Eukaryota > Viridiplantae > Streptophyta > Magnoliopsida > Poales > Poaceae > Lolium > Lolium rigidum. Next base: position 2,795,742 of record NC_061511.1, on the reverse strand, counting down.
TGGCCCAGCTGTTCGTCTCGAGCCTGGCTGCCACTGTCGTGGTCTTACGTCGCCGCTTGGGGACGCAATCGTATAGCTGTGTCGCAAACTCACGGACGGCGCGCCCCCCGATCCACCGGTCCTCCCAGAATAGTAATCAATTTATTTGAGCAAATAGCCACAAGGAAATGTTAATCTTGTGGGGCGCTCTATCGCCTAAGCATCGCTTAAGCTTCCTAAGGCGGATGCCTTAAAACCATGGTCGCATGTCTGTCCAAGTGGCCCTTAGTTCAAAATCCACTTGTTAGGTGTATCAGTACATTACATATACTATAGTATGGGCCTATGGGCCAAAACTCACACAGACCATACACATACGAGCATCAGGTTTCATGTGGTCAAGCAGTGATGTCTCATGATGGGGGGTTTTGGTAACAACAAGGGTCATGAAAGCCGTGGTATATGGCAGTAGTGGTGGAGCCATAGTGTGGCCACGCCTGGGGGGTTTGGCTGGTATGCTTGTGAAATGTTCGTGACTGGTATCCACCCTTTCTACCTTTTATTTCATTCGTGAAATGTTCGTACATGGTGGTTATTTTAAATTGCATATCTACCTTTTGGTGAAATGGTGATTTTGCACCATATCCTGCAAGTTATATGCTCCTTTTCCTTACGGCTGTTGCCATTGCTATTTCCTGAAGTTATTTTAATCTTCCTTTTTTTGTCTTTTCCTTGGCAGTCTATGACCTACTCTCCTTCTGCAACGCAACTTCGTGAAGGACATACTGGGGGTTTGACATTATAATGATTCTTAGACCCTTCCCTGGCTTCTACTACAGAGTGGAAATTGAATTTTTAGTGTTCACTCATAATGACAAGTGGCAAAGGAAGGACTTCAAAGAAGGCTGCTGAGGCTTCACCCTCTGCTTTGGCTGTGCCTGATGGAGGAGCCAGCAGTGGACGGAAGAAGGGACGGCTGCCCAATGGGTAAAATTTTATCAAATTAGAACCATGTACCAGACTTTGAATTATAGATGTAACTTTATGATCTGATTATTTGTACTTTAGGAGGACAACAGGTCCAGCAAGGCGCTCAACCAAAGGGAATTGGACCCTGGAAGAGGTAAACTGTCAAAACTCAATTTTGTGTAATTTTACTGAAAGACCTTTCTTTTCAGAGGGCATAGGTTCTATTCTTGTATAGTGAAGACAGCGACAGAGATTTATATATGGTGTGGACTTTGTCCCAAAATATTTCTTGTAACATATTTGATAATTGTGAAGACATTTAATCAATAAACAGTGCATAGGAATGTATAACAGATATGAATAGTACTGAATTTGTTGCCTCTAAAGCAAGTGCACTCTTGTTGTCTGATTTTTCTATGTGCTACTCAAATGTAGGATGATATACTTCGGAAGGCTGTTGAAATCCACAAAGGAAAAAACTGGAAAAAGATAGGTACTTTTATTAACCCGACATAACAGCACGAAAGTTGTTGGTCATCGTTTAATCTCTGCCACTGTACAACTTGAAATTCCTCTCCCAATGTTTGTTTTATGGTTTGTTGATTTTTGTTCCAAGTATCCAGTTAAAAGGACTATCTGAAATGAGGCGATACAATGTACCCCCTCTGGGGTTGCATAAGAGTTGCCGCTTAGGACAGTTACACCCTGTCCAAAACACAACTTAACCACTAATCTCTGTCGTAATTATCCATAGAACCCCAAAACATTAAGTACTTTTCAAGACAAATTTGTACATACGATTACAAGTATCTAACGAAATATTATTGAACACATCGGAAGTCAAAGTTCCAAAAGTTCACATTCTCTATCAGAAACGACAACTTTTAGGGAACCGTAGGAATTATATGTATATCACATAAGGACGGGATAAAAGGATGCTCGAACACCACCAAGATGAAGCCAACTCAATCTGCACATATAGCCTAAATGGATGCCTTTTTTTTATATCTTCTGAATTGATCGATGCCTAACTAATGCACATATATCATGTTATTACGAAGGGCTAATGATAAATATGCCCCTCTTGGATAATGCGTGTGTTTTTCTTACTTTGCACACTCTCGAGAAAAATATTGTCAATGCTATTCTCAACTTCCATAATATGTGCTCCATCTTAGAACCGATCTAATACAAGAGATTGCTCAGTATTCTGTAGATATGATGGCATATCATTTTAGATATTGCCAACTAGAGTAAAATGTGAATAGATGTGATAAAACATACCTTGGGCAGTAAAATAAAAGATTCAACAGTTTTTTAACAGTGATGTACACCTACTTGCCTTTTGTTAGATGATTAGTGAGCAGTTCCTAAAAGTGCTGCTACGCCTACTTGTTGTGACATGATGCATGTCTATGTTTTTTAACAAACGAGTACAGTATCTAAATTCTAAATTCAAGCACCCATCTCTGCACGTACATTTTACTTGTCCCTTGGACTTCATTACAGTTAGACTTAATGTTCATGCTCTTCTTGCATGAGTTTTTCTCCCTGCCTGTTAATGAGAATTTTTGTTGTATCTTTGTCATAATATGATGCTTGACAAACTACCTGTTTTTCGTCCAGCTGAGTGTTTTCCTGATAGGACCGACGTTCAATGCTTGCATAGGTGGCAGAAGGTTTTAAATCCTGAGCTAGTCAAAGGGCCATGGTCTAAAGAAGTAAGATCTATAGTTTAATGACTTTCATTTGTATGTATATCATTTTCTAGATAAATTAATTGTTCAATCCCCGGATTATAATGAACTACATCACACGTCAGTATGCCACATTATTCCTTTCATTTTCCTTTTTCCAGGAAGATGACATTATTATTAAGATGGTAAAGGAATATGGACCCACAAAATGGTCAGCCATTTCCCAAGCTTTGCCAGGACGCATTGGAAAGCAATGCCGTGAAAGGTATGTCACGTTAAGTATCGATAATATCAACTCCCAAGTCCAAGGTATATACTACTGGTAGTATCAGTAGTATATTTGAAGTATAGTCTGCTTATAGTGGGAAGCTCAGCTGAATTATTGTGCCATCCATGGAAGCATATGTTTTAATTTACACCAAAAAGCAGCCTATGGTTCTATATATACTACCCATACTACCAGTTATCCGTGATACTGGATTACTCAAGGTGTTCTCTTGGTCGGTTACTCCAAATCATCACATGGTGATTGTTTCTAGAATTGTCTTGTTTTAGCATGCATTCCTTTATAGGGACATTTGTAGTGCAAAGTAATAGTGTGGTGTAATTTTGCAAATCACTTCAAACTGGACACCAAAAAATTATGTGTTCCTGATCAGATATCTGCATGTAGGTGGTACAATCACCTTAATCCTGGGATAAATAAAGATGCATGGACACAAGAAGAGGAGATAAGACTCATTCAAGCTCATCAAGTCTATGGAAACAAATGGGCTGAACTGTCAAAATATCTACCAGGAAGGTAGCAATTTTACCATCTGCTAGTGAAATTAGAATTTGACTAGTTGTGCTTTTCTAAAAAGAAATGGTAGTAAATGATATCAATAGAAAAAACTGAATGCTTTATGGAATGGTAATAGTAATTTATTTCCAGTTAGAGTTATGTTCTTACAATTAAAAACCTAATGCTGTTCTATGTCTAATATACTTGTATACAAGTAAAAAAGTGCATCATTACAAAGATAGTTGAACTAGTGTTCTAATATCTCCCTATCAGGACGGACAATGCAATAAAAAATCATTGGCACAGCTCAGTGAAGAAGAAATTTGAATCATATAGAGCAGAAGGTTTACTGGCTCAGTTTCAGGGCCTACAAGCTGTTGTATATCCTACAGGGAGCCTAAATGTTGATTCGTCATCTACAGTAACCCAGCAAAGTGAAGGTAGTGGTTTGAATGTTATTCGGGAGGTAGAAGATTCCTCCGAGTTTAGTCAATCAGCATTTGCCAATGTTTCTTGTTCTCAAGTGGAGCAAGTTGATGAGGCTGTGGGCTATCATGCCCTAGTGCATTTCAATGATGAAGGAGCACATGAAGCTTACTCTTCATGTCAGGAAACATGCTATAATAATGCCAATAGTGATGCTTCTGCTTTACCAGAGACTCACCACTTGCTATCTTTCTCTGAAAATGATCTAGATAAACACTTGCAGCAAGAATTTTCTCAAGCCGACTTTGATCCTCAGTCCGAACTGTGGCAGGATATTTCTTTTCAGAATCTTCTTAATGCACCAGATCCCGTCAATGCCGATTCTTTCTTGAGTTCAAATTACCAGCACAGTGCATATTCATCTGAAGTTGCAAACAATTTTGAAGAACCACTTTATCCATTGCAGACACTGAACTCATCAGGCATAGCAGGCGCCGTGCATCATCAGAGTTCTGATACATCATTAGCACCATCCTTTATTTGTTCAGGCAGTGAAAACGAGATTGTTTCCTGTGATCCGCCTATGGTACCAGAATCGAGAAAGCAACAGCTGACAAGTGTTGAAGAGTCATGTTTGGAACCTACAACCATGGGGAGAGAAGCATCACCAATCCATAGTGAATCTGTGATAGACAAAAAGCAGCATCCAGAATGCTATGAACCTCTTTGCTTCTCAGGTGTTGAAGTTCCATTTGTCAGCTGTGAGCTCGTAAGCTCCAGTGACCTCCCAGAATATAGTCCTTTTGGCATTCGAGAGTTGATGAGGTCATCCATGAACATCTCCACTCCACTAAGATTATGGGACTCTCCTACTCATGATGGGAGTCCTGATGCTGTGCGGAAAAGTGCTGCCACAAGCTTTATATGCACACAGTCAATAATGAAGAAGCGGCAGAGAGAGCTCCCTTCACCTATTCCAGATGTAAGGCGTGCAAAGAAAATGGATACTGAAAAGGATTGTGGTAAGTCAGCCATGCCATTCACAAGAACTGAGATATCTTGTGTAGATGCCACTGGAGATGAATCACTTGATTTCTTTTCTCATGAAACTGAGGAAAATTCGAAAGAAGCCACTTATCAGGGTAAAACTGAAGAAAATGGAAAGAGAAATAATTTGGAGAAAGGGGAGATATGTTCAGTGAGGGATGCCACCAACAATGTAGTAAGTGTTCTCATACAACTATTTTTCTTATATATTTCATTCCATAATATTCCAACAAAGAACATTGCCAATCAATCATTGTGTGTAGCACACAGTGGGAAAATTCCCTTTGTCTGAAATACTGGTCAACATGGAAATACATAGCTGGCATGACATGTGCTCTGGTAAGGTGTTAACTCTTATGGGGTAGCATGGCCAGTTGGAGCTAGGCCATGTGGGCCTGGATCCGCTGCCATCATTCATGGCTGTCCTGGTTGGTCTGATGTGGTTGTATCTCCCACCCTAACGGTGTGAGCCCTTGGATGCCTGGGCGGCGGCCCTGGAAGGTGGACTGCGCGGTTGGCTCTCCGATGAGCGACGTTGCGGTGGTGATGGTTTGTTTCTTTGGCTATGTGGGTGGCGAGGAGTGGACATCAGGGGATCCAGGGGTCGGCGGTGCATCGTCAGTGGAGGCTCCTAGAGCATGACTTGGAGGCCTGGTTTGTTGATGGTGGGTTGACCATGGTACCTCGGTGTGGTGTGGTTGTGATTTCGGGCGAAAGCCCAGCGCTTCGGTGCCAGCAGCGACAGCCATCTGTGGGCGTCGTGTCCCTCTTGGGGCCTGGATCCGCTGCCATCGTTCATGGCTGTCCTGGTTGGTCTGATGTGGTTGTATCTCCCACCCTAACGGTGTGAGCCCTTGGATGCCGGGGCGGCGGCCCTGGAAGGTGGACTGCGCGGTTGGCTCTCTGATGAGCGACGTTGCGGTGGTGATGGTTTGTTTCTTTGGCTATGTGGGTGGCGAGGAGTGGACATCAGGGGATCCAGGGGTCGGCGGTGCATCGGCAGTGGAGGCTCCTAGAGCATGACTTGGAGGCCTGGTTTGTTGATGGTGGGTTGACCATGGTACCTCGGTGCCGGTTGTGATTTCGGGCGAAAGCCCAGCGCTTCGGTGCCAGCAGCGACAGCCATCTGTGGGCGTCGTGACCCTCTTGGGGCCGCTGTTGCGGTTACCTCCCTGCCAAAGCTCCGGGCGAAAACCCTTGACTGTTTTCGTCTCGACGACGGCGGCGCGATGCGTCATCACCTTCTTGGGGGCGTCGTCGTGGAGCTGGGTTTACGTTCGGTCACGGCTCGCCGTCATTGGCGAGCAAGCTTAGATCCTATCTCGAAGACCTTTGGTGCTGGCGTGGGGCGGTCTCGGTCTTCTATCTTCTACATGTGACTGAGTTGCCACCACTCTCGGTTCTCGCGGTCTGCTGGCAGGATCGGCGCTCCATGGCCCGGAGCGAGAGGACAGGCAGTGTGGTGCAACAATGTCCGGTGGTTTCACAAGAAGGCGCAGTGTCACCTCTAATCAGTAGTCGGGGCGCTTCTTGTGGGGTGTAGCTACTCCTATGTTTCTTGTTTTATTTGTACTTTGCTTTGTAAGAGGGTTCCCCTCATCACTTTGTATCGGTTTGGCCATGTGGCTTTATTTATAAAGCGGGGCGAAAGCCTATTTCAAGGAGCATGGCCAGTTAGCCCAGTAATGAAGCATTTGGCAATAAATTTCAAGACTAATGCAAAGCTGTTAAATTTAAATGAGTAGCATGCTTATACAATGTTGTCTTTGCCTGGTCTTGTTCTTACCAATTTGGTTTAATGCAGGTGTCCTCGGGGATTCTAACAGAGAGCAACGCCAATAGCTTCACTACACCTAAGAATGGCCCCAATCCAGAAAGTCGGAAGCTAAATACCACTGCAAAATCTTCTTCTAAAGACATAATATCTTCTCGATCAAAACCAGCAGAACTTCTTGTTGAAAAATCTTCAGCGTGTATCAATGCTGATTATGAGTATGTAAACATGTAAGGTTTGCTCTCTCATATTTTCTGCCTAAGCAATTCTTTTGTTCGATTGGCATATGAAATTGTAGAGATCTGTATAGTGGTGCTTTTGCATCGTTTTTATCTGCTCCCTCCGCCCGGGTTTATTAGTTCCACATGTATCCCTAGGTTGTGAATTTGACCTATATAATATAAATTCTATAACACTCAAATTATATAGGTTGTGAATTTGACCTATATAATATAATTCTATAAGAAGTCGTTTGGTATCCATCATTTCGGTCTGAATCCTGGAATTCATTTTGGAATTCCATAGGTGGGCTGTTTGGTTGTCACAGAATTGGGCCGTCATTTCATTTAGGAAATCCAGCAAATTGACACCATGGGTAAACACAATTCCAAGCTGAGACCTGTCATTTGCATTTCTCTATGGAAACCATTACAAATTTAATATTGAATTCTGCTGTCATTTGCAATTCCTGTGGCAACCAAACAAGTGTCCATTTCTAGAATTACAATGTAAATGATATTCATTTCAAAATGCTACAAACGAAATGAAAGCCTGGCTTCCAAACGACTTCTAACACAAAAATTATACCATTAGAAAGTGTAACACCTAAAGTTTCTAATGAAATATTTTTTTGTAATACATAACTCATATTAAGTTTGTCAAATTGATGACTTAGGGGTATGCGTAAGTCTAATAAACCGAGACGGAGTTAGTAACTGAGAGTTCATGCCGGGAACACATGTGCAAACCATAGCTTAAATATTTTCTACTGTATTCTCTTTTTTCAAAGAACATTTGGTGTGGATACGAAAAAAAAACCTTTATTTTTTGTTACACTCCCATCCCATGTTTACCTGATATAAGATGTATCTGAAAATGTATAAATCTGTCCTTTATAATAGCTTCAGTTGGGTAATTTGAAGAATAATGCACACATATTTGTAATAAACACAGAATAATGCACTATTGCAGAGGGTAATATGTGGAAGTTAAAAGATTTGTTACTGTTGTTTTCTTTTGAATTTATCATCAGTCATCTTATATTTATACATTCCCAAACATATGTGAAATTATATTGCAAGGGAGACTACATTGAGAATAATGCGACACATATTTGTAATAAACACAGAATAATGCACCTATTGCAGGGGGAGTATGTGGAAGTTAAAATGCTTGTTACTGTTGTTTTCTTTTGAATTTATCATCAGTCATGATCTTATATTTATACATTCGAAAACATGTGTGAACTTATATTGCGAGGGAGACTAGATTGAGAACTAAATTTTCATTTAATGTCTAACCTATTTTGTGTTGATTTGATCTTCAAACAAAATTGGTTTCCATGATGCGCAGGATATGTGGTGGCTGCCTGGCTTGTATATTTCCAATCATCTTATGACCGTTAACATATTTTTATCTGAATTGAGCTCAAGTGAAATGCCATTTGGGCTTTACAGTAGCTTTTCATAGTGAACTTTCCCGCATTGTTCACTGTTAAGTTGAATAACAATCTTAGCTTTTCATAGTGAAGTTTCCCGCATTGTTCACTGTTAAGTTGAATAACAATCTTCCTTTTGGTTATAACCATAGCTCTGTGTATACTTTTATAAGTTACTATTTACCTTGTGTTGTGGCCTCATTAATAGAATAAAACGATTTTTTCGTTGTTGGTACTCTAATAATGTGAGTGAAGACCCTCCATAATTAAAATTATAACTCCGAACTGCTTTGTTGCAGATTGGCTGATACCCCAGGAATCAAAAGAGGGTTAGAATCTCCTTCTGCGTGGAAGTCCCCTTTGTTCAAAAACTTTCAGGTAGTTTGCTTGCATTAGTGCTTCGCAGAGGCAAGCTATAATTGCATTGTCAACAAATACCTTGCTGTTTGGAGTAATACATGTGTTCTTGAAAGTACCTGCTATTTTATTCTTCCAGGATGTATTCTTCATGAGCCCAGCAAGCACAACTTTTGATGCTCTAGGATTGGTGAAGCAAATAAATGAACGGAATGCTCCTGCTTTGGAGGAAACCCATGAGCTCCTAGCAAGTGGGACCTTACAAAACCAATGCAGCGAGGAAGACTCTGATAAGGAAAACATAGACCATATTATTATCAAAAAGGAACATGTAACAACCAACCAGCCATCCAAAGTCATGGTACGTAAACTTCACTGGTGCCTAATTATGAATACTATTACTGACGATTACAATTGATCATGTTCAGTTCTGTGATAATTATAGGTTTTGTGAAAATTCTGTTGCTTATGTTAAATTCCTATGATGTTTCCTGAAATTGATTCTTCAGAAACTGTAGTGGTGTGACCACATCAGTCAAAATGAAATAGACTGCCAGATAGTGTGAACCTTGATTGGGCACAACTTTTGGTTCAGTTCACAAATCATGTTTACTAATTAAGAGCATAACTTAATTCTGCAGTCCGAGGCAAGGATTCTTGATTTTAACGAGTGCACAACACCTGTGAAGAAGAAAGAAGATAACAGATGCCGCACTTTAGGAAGATCTCCAACTTCCTCTTATCTCTTGAAGAATGTGCGCTAAAGTTTTGGGCAAGTGTCCCTTTGAAAAGCTTTTCTGATGCACAATCAGAATGTACATAGATGCCTGTAGTTCCTATTAAATGTATGCAGTTTTCTTCTTCTTTTAGCTATATACACATTGCTCTTCTTAATTGTATGTCATCATATATCTGCTGTGTTGAAACTTAGTCATGCTTCTCGCGAAAAAGAAGAAGACTTAACGTTATGGTATTAAAATCAAGCTTTTTGTTTATCAAGTGTTAATAATGTTTATAAAATGCCATAGAAAAATGCCAGTAAGTGACAAAGATGTATTTCAAACCCCGAGTTCCTCAGTGAAGATGAGACCTATCCCTCTGCGACCCCTAGCTTGTCCCCTGAAGTTTCTTAGCAATAAAATGTTGCAGGGTCACGTCAGTCACGTCCAAATTTTGAAAATGTTTAGGAAAGTTTCATGGGGCGGAGGGGAGTACTACCTCCGTTTTCAAAATATAAGCCTTTTTAGAATGTTAAATTAATTTTCTAAAAAAAGTTATATTTCAGAACGGGGTAATATTATACTACATCTGTCCATATAAGGATGTCTTAGATTTGGTATGTAGATACTATATTTAATTCGTGGTAGACTAGCTTTGATGAATTCTACTGTCAAACTTAGTAAGAGGAACCAGAGGGGAAAGTTGGTGTGCTTGACCGGGATTAGACCATTCTTGCTGAATCACTTAGTAAGAGGAACCAGATGGGAAAGTTGGTGTGCTTGACTGGGATTAGACCATTCTTGCCGAATCTCTGAAATATATATATTCACAAAAAGGACTACACGAGATCTGTAGAGAATCTAGCGCCGAATCTCTGAAATGTATTCACAAAAAGGACTACACGAGATCTGTAGAGAATCTAGCGAGCCACTGGTTTCTCAGATCAAAACTGCAGGTCTAATTGGTTTTCATTTGAAAATTAGACATAGGTCAGACGTTGTTTGAATTGGTTTCTGAAGACATGAGTACTCAACTGACCAATTAAGCCCTAATTATATAGTTATAAATACTTGAATTACACACGTTTCAAGCTTATAAGCTGACCAGGACAACCAGCAGAGCTATTCTTTCTTCATGCATTGATTGCCTTGTCAGCTACACTTACACACGTATTACCTCGTCAACTGTCTTATCATTCCAGTAGCACTCAACCATCCGTTACATCTGCCCAAATTTCTTGATGTTCTTTTCCACACTGTCAACGACAAGTACAGTGTTGGAGCAGAAGTTCCAACAACCTGGCATGAAGCTTAACTAAAGTGTTGCATACCATTCAAATGTTTGCTGCAGGAGGCTGGCTACGTGGTGGACGAGGCATGGCTGAAGGAAGCTCTCACGAAGGTGGTCGAGGACGCCACAATGGCGACGGCGGCACCGCCAGGGTCGCTGTAGGCCGGGTCCCATGGCACGGAACCAAAGCTTCTGAATAGGATATCAGTTTTGACCATATCAGGAAGGCGAGAAGGAGGCAGGAATGGGACTCTGTTTCGTGGCAGTGGCGGCGTCTCTGTTTTTCTTTCTCTAGTCTATTCTGTATCACGACTGAAGAGATATCATGGCATATGTCTATGTAGTTCTGGGATTCGTTAGAAGTATAGCCTAGTCCTCTCGATGGTAGTTTACCTGCTTGTCTATGTAGCTCCAACTTTGACATGAAATGAATCTGTTCTGCCGAGGAAAGGTCCAGTCATTGTAGAATTTTGTTAAAATAACCTGGCACCATATTCACGCACTGGATGATAAAGCCCAGTTCAGAACCAAGCTGGTGGCTGGACTGTTCGAACCATCAGCGTCTTTCCAGCAAAAGCTGTTACGATTCTAAAAAGGAAGGAGCCAAAATTCTAAATTCCATGGATTACCGTGAACTGTAGGACATCCAACAAGCCGGCAACGGAAGCTAACAAAAAATGATCTTCGAAACTACCAGGAAAAGCCGCCGGGACAATACAGCAGATTATGTCTTTCTTGATCACCTTCAAGATCTATACAGTACAAAACGGTATATTTAGTGGCTCCAAGGCAAAATTATTAACCGAATCCCATATAGCTTGTCAATGGAGATGGCCTAATGGGGATCCACTAGGATCTCCAAGTGTTCTCTCTTGTCATGATCACCCTCTCTATGCTTCCATGTTGCTTACTCTTCTCGGAAACAAAGGCCTTATGACATATATACAAGGTGACAAAACTTTTTTGTGAAACATACATGCTAATTACAAGATATATACATCCAGTAAATGTGTCCTTAAGGTTGAACACTCGTGGCAGACTGGCAGGTGTTCCTTTAGCCTAGCTGGTTACCTAGTTGTATCAAGTTCTTCTGTGAGAGATTGATAATCGAATCTGCAATTACTCGTGCACTCGACTTCATGTAGCCGCCTGAGAAGGGGGTGGAACAGTGCATGATGTGATATTAGTCGTTGATGTATGCTAATATGCAGGGTAGCAGCAAAAACACAAATTATAGGAGAAGTGGTTCACCTGATGTCAGCATGAGAAGGGGAATGTTTTGATCTTTTGCAAACCTGAACACCTTCTCATCTCTAATCACCACACCTTCAGGACTTATCTGAAATTTTGGGGGAAAACATGTCAGATTCAGCAGCATCGACCCAACTGGTACATGGGACTCGAGCAAAACAAAGGCAATATGCCTTAAATAAACTAGTGTTCATAATACTTCAGCGCACGATTAGTTTCCAATTTTCTGGTGTGGCATTACAGACAAAAAAAGTCTAGCTTAGGCGGAGAGCTGTTGGACTACTCTAAGTCTTGGTTGCCATTTATGGTTAAGATTCTGTACAATGATGCCATCAAGAAACTTTTTGCATTTTGCACCGTTGCAGAATACATTATGCACAGGCGAAGTTATTTATTCATGGGTCTAATCTTTGTGAAAAAAATATAGAGTCGATTAGAAAAGTACATTCAAGTTCCCCAATGGATCACCATCCAGGATGTCTGTTCCAGCATTATAAACAATCAACTGGGGCTGAAATCTACTTTGTGCGACCTGCAAACGGCATGATCCGAGAGGAACTGTAAATAGCAAGTCTCATAAAAAGAAATTAAATTATAAATATAAAATAAGAGTGAATGGTTAAAAGTGCAATAAGTCTGCCAAACAGGGGGAACAAGTACACTGCAAAGTGCATTAAGTTGGAAAGTTGGATTACAATAACAGATAAAAAAAAAGTATTGTAGTACCATTGTGTATGACCATATCATCAGAAAGTAACATGAGAAATTATGTTGCTCAAGTGCCAACCCATTTTGAACATATTATTTCCCATCTCAAACCTCTGTTTCAGTTGAATGTGACGCAAATAACTTATTCAACACTATGCTCTTCACCTCACAATCTAAAATACTAGTATATAAAAATCACCATTATGTCTAGTTTACTGTGATCCTAGAATATTGCAAAATATGGCACATAAGATACCATGTTTCTCCTAACAATTCTTCTTAGCCATTGCACACAGCATAATTTCATTTATAATGCAAAATTTGCAAGCACCCCATCTGTAAGTGTACAGATACCTTGAGAGCCTTGTCAAGCTGATCCAAGTAATCATCTGTTTTTGTCCCACTCTAAAATGCACAATCACATAATGCACTCAATTCTTATTTGAATTACATGAAAAGAAACAAGAGAATAAATAACTAACAGCTTGCAAGATGTAACTTACAACTAATCAATATGCCGCTTAGCAGCGTGGTCCTAAAAACAAGTTATGTCAGTTTAAATATAACATCAGAAACATTATATGCATGCAAAAAACGGAATGACAATAGACAGGGACTGAACTTAAATTTGGTGACACAGACTAAGCATTGGACAGTGGGTGTTCAAGATTTCATAGCAATAAAACATTACAAATAATTTTAGCATACTGGGGTTGAGAACATGATGCAGGATATAAGTTTCTGGGGTTGAGAACAGAACTTATTGTCAACACCATGACATGGAAAAATATTCTAGACAAGTAACCTTTACACCAGAAGCAGTTCTGAACCATCAAAAAGAAGCTTGAATTTCCACAGTTGTAACTAGAATTCTAGACAGTGGTGTTTACGAAGGGATAAATTCCAGCATTGTACATGTCCAAAATGTAAACCCTTCCTGCAAGCGAAAAATTGAGATCACCGTGTCATCATAGAGAACATAAAATGCAAAGAAGAACGCAATAGAGGGCATACCGTCATTAGCGAAATCCTTTTCATGGCCATTTCCTTGGTGAGCATCCAGATCTATGATCATTACTCTGCAAGTGTTTGAAAAGGATAGGTACTTATATGAAGCTAAACTAGTGAGTAAACAGTATACATATGTTTGAACCCTTGCATTGCACTAGTCCTATGCAATTGGAAGAACATTGTACTAAACAAGATTAACATGACAGAGGATGACTATCAACACAGATAGTTTACAGAGTATATTCACAGCGTACAAGTCACATAAATAGTTCCAGACGAAGGCAAACTGAATGCAGAGTGTAATATCAGCAGCGTAGGCACATCCTCTGCCACAGTCCGATCTGTATAAGTTTCTCACCTTGAAATATTTAACCGGACGAAGGCAAACTGAATGCAGAGTGTAATATCAGCGTAGGCACAAAACCCACCCCCTTCCTCCGCTGAAATCCTCCACCGACATTAACGTCCCATCCTCTCTCGAGCGCAAGTTTGGCTGATAAAAAGGGACCCACCCACCTATGGAAAAAAGAAATAGCTTACAGAGATTCATTGGCACTCATCTGGTTAATTTCAGTACAGATGGGGGCTGGTAATCAGCTGCTTCCGGAAGGGGTACAGTAGCTTTTGCTGCACCACCCAATTAGGAATGAGCGTTACAGGAGGAACCTAAAACGAAAAACACCTCATTAGCAATCTCTACTGCACAACTTGCTACCAGTTAGGAAAACTGAACTTCATCTCTGCAACTAGTACCTCCACAATGGCTGGCTGCAACCCTGAAGCTGCTCTTGAGGCTGTTCAAGTATGACTCCGTGTGAACCTGGTGAAGCAAAGACATCGAACAAACTTCCATGGTGACCTCGAGGCCCCGGAGCCGGGCGGTCCCCCTCCTTCCGCTCCTCCTCCTGATCCTCCTCGCCCCGCTCATCTACTCCGGTACGACTAGGCTCGCGGCGCCTTCCTCCTCTCGAGTTCCGGCACACATTGCGCGGTTTGTTGCCCTCCTGACGATCCAATCTGTGTCCGTCCTTGCAGTTTCCAGGACGCGGTTGAGCTGGGCGCCGGAGCAGGGCCTCAACCTGCCCCATCCTGCCGCTACGAAGCGCCCCGATGTCCCCATGTTCGGTCCGGCCGCCGGCCAGGGCCGCCCCGATCGCATCCAGTGCCAAGGTTTTCTCCTTTAGCTTCGGTGTAGTCCCATCAGTTTCTCGCATTGTGAATTGTGGTCAGGGGGTTGTTGCGCTGCTGGGTTTGGGAGCTGGGGAGTAGAGTTGGCCCCTGACCCTGAGGAGTGGCGAAGCCACATTCAGTTGACAACACAACATTCAGTGTGATCAGCATCTATTGTGTGGCTACTGACTGCATTTTACCATTTTCCTCAGGACTTAAAGCTGTGAATAAGATCAGTTTACCAAGTGAAAGGAAAGATTCTGGAGAACCTGTTTCATTTGTTACAGTATTCGCAACCTACAATTCTCACCCAGCTGGAGCTGCCAAAGTGCCATCTGATGCTGTGACTGTTGGGAAGCATTCTTATAGCAAGGTGGAAAGGTCCATGGCCATTCTGAACACTTTCGTCAGTTTTATACAGGTACTCCTTCCTTTTCTTCTTGTTTCTGCTATCCACTAGGTAAAACCAGGATGTTTACATTTTTTATCATGCTAAAATGACTCATAATCACTCTCAGCTAAGAGAATTCTGAGATGGTAGTAGAGAAAGAGCAACAAATGATGCAAGGCTAAAATATAACTATTGACATGACATCACTATGAGTCTATGACCCAGACACCCAGCTAGCACCCCCTTTTGTAGAATCCAATATGGGTGTTAGCATTCTGGCATATGAATTGAATCATCAAAGTAGAAGGGACATAAATTGGTGATTGCGAGGATGTTTGTTTAACAAGCAAAGTCATAATATTGACTAATCTTATTTATAGAACTCTGTAGGTGTCAATGCCAACAAGCAAAGTCATAATATTGACTGATCCTAAATCGAAATTGTCAATACATCAAGGGAGGGCAACAATACTTCCTATCGAAGGAAATTATTCTCGAGGAAATTTGATGCTTCAGAGAATAAAGTCCTACATTGTAAGTCTATGTGCTTGATGCAAACAACATGTTTCTGCATATATGCATTCTCAGAAATCAGAAGTGCTTCTTATGTGATTTAAGTAATATTACTGCCGTGCAACCAACTGTATGCATTACTTTCTTCTAAAAGACTAATATCTTTGTGTCTCTGGTTCATATTCAGGCCTTTCTAGAGCTAAAACTTGTGGAGGTTGACCAAGTGAACAGCTTTAGTAATTATATTTTCACTGATTCTGATATGGCAGTGGTTGATGATCTTGGCAGTAATTATATCCTCATTGTCACCTTGCTCTTACTTTTCGTAATAACAAAGGCCAACCTCTGAACTCTGGATTTGTAGCGGTGAGAGGGACCAGCGACGGCATCTCTAAGTAAACATCTACTACCTCTGATCGCGTTTAATCGCCGCGCATGGCTTCTACATGCATGTTTGGCATCAATTAAATACGATCGGAGTGAGTATGTAACAGATCTAAGCATGACAACTTGGCATTACATTAAATGATTCCTTCCTTTGCTTTTAGGGCTATCGAATTCTTCAGAAAAGTCCTTGAAGCATACAACCTAAAATATATGAAGGCTTCACGCATGCTTGGTGATCAACTAGCACTGGCATGGGTTGTGAAGTCTTATCTGCCGTCGGCTTTTAGGAAATTTTCTAGGCCTGAAATATTTACAGATGAAGTCAATGGAGCATCTGTTCTGTTTTTGCCTTGTGCGGTTTATAATTGGACTCCACCTGAGGGTGCTGGACAGTTCCATGGTATGCCCTTGGATGTTAAGGTATAGCAATTTTCCTACTCGAAGAACTTATTTGATCCATGTCCTTCTCATGATTTTTTTTTATCGCTAGTACTTTGCACAGTTATCTGCTCTTTTGTTATTGGTACACGGTGTTTTTCATGTCTTGCCACTTCTCGGTGTTACACGTGCTGATTTTGGGAAGCTCAAGCTCTCAGCTTCCCAGGAGCATGTTGTATGCAGTGTTTTTTATTAAATATGATAGCTTACTGAATCTGATAAAATGTTCTTAGGTTGTCCATTTCAAAGGATCAAGAAAGCGTTTGATGCTTGAGGCATGGGATTTCTACAATTCAACCTCTCAATTATCTGACATGTTGTGCCTAATCTTGAAGAGTGGCAGAACAAAATACGACTTCTGAACCTTTGGTCCACAATGAAGTTACACCTGGTACAGTTTCTCTCCCTCGTGACAATCTCTGACTCGCTCCGCATTTCAGGTTTTCTTTTCTAGTATCTTTTGTAGTTCATGCAACACAGTTATTGTTAGTATTTGTTGGTGTCTTCGCAATGCTTTATGTATGCTCTACCCTGAAGTTTTCTCTTAACAAGCTTGCCTTCTTTTCACAGATGATCCTTGCTGAACACCGCATGGTTCCGTTTGGCATAGGCTTCAACTCTGCAGTTCTGAGTCATTTCCAGAATCCAGGGGGTGCCTAATGCAAAGAGCCATCGCAGGAATTCAGATAGTGCACAATGGAAACAGGGTGATCCAGAATGCAAGGAGAGCACACAAGTGTGATAAGAATGACACGAAGGGCCCTTGTGGAAGCAGGACCATACAAGATACTAGCTAGCAGGGTGATCATGTAGAAAAATACCAGTAGTTTTGGTGATCGTTTTGGTAGATTTGTCAGTTGTCACCCTTCACTAGCCATTCATGATAACAAATTTTTGGTTGAGGGGATGAGGTTATTGTAATTTTTTCAATTCAATACATGCTATTATTAGCAAATGATGATGCTTTGTTAAATGAGAAATATAGCAGGAAATGATGAAACGTGTACTCTGTAATCAATTTAACCTCCTCCCGCCTGCATATCGCACCATCGTTGTTGCTCGTGCGACTTAACCTCCTGAGCACTTAGAAGTTCAGGGACGCTGTGGTCCGCTTCATGCCTCCTCTCTGCTTCAGCTCTCTTCGCAGCAGCATGCATTTAGTGGCAAAATGTTACTCTGC
>NC_061511.1:2699208-2777893 GCF_022539505.1 Lolium rigidum | reverse complement strand
CTTGCTCGATGATGCGGGCGTGAGTCCGGTTGGCGTACTCACGGGAGTGGTCGAGATCCCGCCGAGTGTGATACAGACATGAAATCGAGATGCTCCACATGGTGCTTCGAGTGCCGGGTGGGATGGCATGTCCATGGGCTCTCCAGCAGAGTTACGCCTCGCGAGGTGAGAAAAGCGAGGGTGGTTGAGTGCCTCCCCGCTCATCCCGCACAGGCGTGCGAGTCCCTCCCTGAAGGGCGCGGCAAGTCCGTCCAGCCAGCTTGCTCTCCATGAAGGAGAAGAGGATCCTCTCGAAGTGGGAGGCTCCATCTTGCCCCTCAAATCCGCAGTGATGATCCACCTGCAGTTCGCCTCCCGGCTGGTTCGCGATCCGGGCTCCGTGGAACTCCGGGTGCGGGCGACCAGGTGGTCGGACAGGGCGTTGAGGTCGTGCTCGAAGATCAAGCTTCCCCATTCCCGAGCTGGTAAAACTTCGTGTTCACGGGCTCCATCTGAAAGTGAAGTGAAGGATTTAAGTTAGAGAAGTGAACAAGTGTGGCAAAATTTTAAGTATTTTTCTAAGGAAGAACATGACTTCTTATTTTTCCAAGGAACTCAAAGAGAAGGCAAAGACTTAAATTTTTCAGAAATACTTCTTTCCTTTTTGAAACTAAATTTTTCGAACGTCCATTTCTAACTAGGGTCTCCTAAGGTCAAACAATGGCTCGATACCAACTTGTCAACACCCGGATTTTTAAGTCCGAATGCCTATTATGTCATACATCGCAATCCCAGGAATATTGTTGTTGCGAGGCATAATAGTTAAGTATCACAGATCATCATTCATTACAAACCATAATGTCTTACAACTTGGAATCACATGATCCATATTACACGAATAGTTGATCTATTGATCAACGAACAAACACAAGTTCATAGCGGAAGCGTAAGATACAAGGACTCTCTAGTCCACAGAGCCAACGCTTGACGTTAGAAGCTCCTAGTTGTGGTAGACGTCCCGCTGGTCGTCATCCTCGTCATCGTTGCTCGGCTTCATAGTCCGGCCATTTGAATAGCCAGGGACAAAGCCGTGAGTACTTTAAGTACTCGCAATCTAATACTAATGTAAGTACTAAACTTGCTATTGAAGTGTTCTAAGCTCTAAGGTTATTTGCATAAAGCCAATTTTATTTGATAAACCTTTTTGTAAACAACTCCTCATGTGCTAACTAACTCAAGTGGGAACATTAGTGTCATTCCCACAACTCAATTGTGATTCAAAACCCAAGTCACCGTTCAAGTTCAAAAAGATGTAAATTCTGATGACGGAAACAGTATGGCCTTTCCAACTGTCCATGACCGCGGACGCGGCTATTCGAATAGGTTTACACTCTGCAGAGGTTGCACACTTGTGCCACAACATTTGATTACATCCGTCAGGGATAAAACCCCGAATAATCGTAACTCAGTACGCGGATCATCAACCATAACCTTTCACTTACATATCCTAGTATAGGCACCTCTCCCCATGAGCTTGGCCTCCCGGTGAAAACCAACCGTTAACCCGGGAACCGCACAGGGCTTGGGCCGGACATTCACCTCGTTACACGTCATTTCTCATCGTTTCTTTTGTTGTAGAGGCAGCCTTCAGCCTAACCCCGATGACGCTTGTTTAGAGGGAACCCATACTAAGATACATAAATTTCCAGCTAAGCCTTACCCATAATCAGGTATTGTGGGGGTACTCAAAAATTGGAATGGTATCGCATCCAACTCAATCATCAGTTTTTATCCAAAATCATCAAGTCAAAATCATGTCATATTCACCTTCAAAATCTTTCAATGGAAATGACTCATCATTCCAAGGTTTTCACCATCATCATTTCATAACACATGTTCCCATCTAGAGTAGTCATTTTTAGTATTTAGCACTAGCCACTATGTATGAGGGGTGCTAAGTATTTGCCTTGCTTCTAGGCTAAGTTTGATACTCTTGTACTAATCCAATACTAACCAAGTGAAACATGAATCAAAAAGTACTTTGATAAAACAAAAGTAAATAAAGCTTGTAAAGTAAAACTGGGAAATAGGATCATAAGCATAAAGTAAAAGGGGGTGATGCCTTGCTCAGGGTGAGCTTTGCACTTTGCAAGAGTATTATCTTGCCTTGGTTGGGAAACTGGTCAAAGTGGTCTTCTTCTCCTTGGAAGTAGACCTCCTCCTCCTCCTGGTACTCCTCGGTACTAGCGTCTAAAATACGAATACGGGGTACACAATCATCACACCAAACTTATCTAGTTAAACTAAGCACAAACATGGTTCACACACTTAAACTAGCATCACACATTACTATTAGGTGGGTGGATGTGTTTTTCTTATTATTTAAGAAAAATAATTTCCTCTCATACTAATCTTAAATGTTACTTTGAATTATTTAGAGAAATAATTTCCTCTCATTATCTTATTAAGATTTAATTTCTCTTATGCATAATATGTGACCTAGGTTGACCCAAGTCAACCTCTTCACACTTATCATTTGGAGAAAATGATTTAAATGAGGTGAGCACCTCATACCATTTAATTCTAGCATATCAAAGATTTAATATCACCAACAAATCCTATGGGACCTAACTAACCAGAGTCTCCACTTCATTTGGACTTGGTGGTGACAAGATTTAAATGAGAGAAACTCTCTCATGATATTTCTTAATAGTTTTGGACAATATCTTTTACTAGAAAATAGCCATAAAGTCATTTAAATCAACTAAACCATGATCATTCAAAGTAAGCATGGCATATTTTTGTAGAAACAATTAGTATAAGTGAAATGTGAATTATTGGAGGTGGAATTAACTGAAAAGCATTTATGGTTGATTTTTAAGAATTATTATAAGACAGAAAAGTCCCTGCCTTGTTTATTTTGTCATTTTAATTCTACAAAAGATCTAGGGTTCTATCCAGTGGCATTGTGTAGATAAAATCCTAAGGTTTCCAAATATATAAAGTTTGTAAAATTTGGCCGAGTAGATTTGTCCCTATTGAATTTCAAAGTTTGCATCAGATTAAGTATATTTTATCTAATTTCCAAAATTTGAATTCAAACGGTGGGCTTCGCGCGGGAAAAGAACTTGGGCTGCAGAGAGAAAAAGAGATTGGGCCGGCCCGAGCACTGCGTCTAGCGCAGCGGGCCGTCCGACGGTAGGTCCCACGCGTCGGCGGGTCATAAAGACCGAAGCGGTACGCGCGGGCCTGCGCCGTAGGATTAGGCGAGGATCGGACGGTTGGGGAGCGTCGTCGGCCGACGGCGAGACGGGAACTCACCGCGACGGCGGCAGGGGGTCGGCGAGCTCGTCGGAGCTCCGGCGGTCGTCGGAGTGGTGCGCAGCGTACGTTGTCGATGGATGAGTGAAGCCGATGGAAGCAGCGTCGTGTCCTGGGGTGGCCTCCTGCTCCGGCGGGCTCCGTGTACTGGCGGCGGCGGCGAGCTTGCGATTGGAGGCCTCCGGCGAGTAATTGGTGGAATTGAGAGGTCGGGGAGAGCTGTGAGGAGGTGAGGAAGAGATTGGTGTGCTCAGTTTGGACGGAGGAGTCCTCCTTTTATAGAGGCGAGAGGTGGCGGGTGGTCACGGAGCTGAGGTCGTCGTCGTCTCGGCGTCGTTCCAGCGGCGACGAAGAGGCAAGGGATGGGCGCGTACGATGGCTGGCGTCCCGGCGAAGCTCGAGCGCGTGATCGGCGGTGAAGCACGAGGGTCTGCGCGGCGGTGCGTTTGACGGGAGCTTGCAGGCCGTGGCGCGTCCGCGTCGACGGTGACGATGGCCACGGCGTTCCTGCGGGTCAGCGGCGTGTCCGCGGGTCTCGCGGTGTCCCGGCGCTGCCGTCGGCGAGCGGAGCAGGTGAGTGGTGGCGAGGTGCGACGGGGCGACGTCGCGCTCCGGCGCGTCCGAGGCGCTGCGCGCGTGCGCGCCCGGCGCGTGCATGGGCATGTCCCGGGCGTGTCCGGGCGTGGCTGTCTCCGGCGCGTGCGACTCGGTCTTGGTCAAGGGAAGTGCACGGGCGTGTCCGGAGAGGTGAGAGGAAGCGAATGGACATGGTGGTGCAGCGCCGAAGTGACCGAGGTGAGGAGATGGCATGAGAGTGGCATGCCATGCCACGGCATGGCATGTCTTTGTCTAATTGAGCAACTCGGAGGCTATGGCAAGTGGTGAGACGGATGCTGGGAGGTGAGAGGGTTCTCCAGAAGTGCAGAGAGGGCAAGGTTGGACCAAGTCCAAGGTAGAAAATGAGGTATGGGCTCGGATATTTACCCCGCCTCGCAATGTGTTCGACGGAATGCCCGCAAGAAAATTATTTTCGAATTTTGAAATTCTTTTTGGTGGGTTGAAATCATATATTAAGTGGAGCATTTTGGTGTTGGTGGTGGTCAAAATGGATTTGATATGCAAAATCACATTTTGCATATGATCTTAAATCCGTGAGAAAGTTCCAACTTTGCTTGCTTGCCATTTGAAATTGGTGAAGATTTTGGGGTGATGGTTTTGGGCAAAGTTGTAGTGCTTGATGTTGTCTTGGATGAGGTGAAAAGAGTTGACAAAGTTTAGAAGTGGAAAGAGGAAAGCCAGGGGCTCAAAGTGGCCATCGAGTTAAAAATGACACAAGTGACCATATTGCATGTATGTTGGAATTTGAATTTGATTTTGGTTTTGGTTGAGTTTCTTCACTTCCAAAAGTATTTAAAAGTGTTTAGTAACCATCTTCAACCAATGGGGCAAGCCAAAGTGGTCTAGGTTAAGATTTGCAAAAATGGCATAGGCCTTATGTGAGAGTAAAAAGGATTTTTGGAATTTTTTTATATTTCAGTTTTATTTGGCTAGGGGTGATCAAGAGATCATTGCTAGGGTTTTAGAATGAGAGTAACACACATAAACAAGCATCATGGCAATAGCACACTCAAAATAATTAATAAGGTGATCTAATATGCATAGTCCTATATGATGGAAAAAGTTTTTGTTGGCTTCAATTTTTGGGTTCTTGAATTCTCATTCTTGTTCATTTCATTGAAAGTTGGGATGTTACAATATGTTCTCTTTGTTCATTGCTTTACACTCTTGGGTCTTTGTACCTACTATTATGAACATGTAGTGGTTCTCTTGTGGAGCTAGTCTCTTCAAGAGGCCACGGCCTAGGACTAATGGAATTTGCTTCTTTGTGTAGAGATTGTGTTTTGTAGGAATTGTGTTGAAGGAAATGAACCATGATGAAGTTTCTCAAACAATTTCAATACAAATTCTATGACATAATCATTGCAAGAAGAAGCAACAATGGAATGGAGTTTATGCACAAGATCTTGGATGTCTCCATTGGCAAAGAAGGAATCCACTATATACTCCTAGCCATACTCTTACCCTAACCCTCATGGGGTTGCTTGGGAAGTGAGAAAAAACCTAAGAAGACACTCAAACATGATGATGGAGTATGAGTCTATTGTGTGGTTTGTGGTATTGAGTGATGAGACCTTTCGATGGATATGATAGTTCTTTGGAGGAGACGAAGTGCTTCTTGTGAGAAAGGAGGTGCAATTCCCCCGGTTACCATAGGAAGGATGGGTGTTGGCACTCGCCGATCTCAAAAGCTACCTTCTATGTGTGCCGGGGAAGGACGAAGTTCCACCTATGTGGAGCCATCTACACCACAAGGCCAAGTCTCTTCCATTAGACAACCAAGTGCTAGATCATCTCTTCCACAACCTCAAGTTCGGCATCAACAACAATGGGGTCATGGCGAGGACCCAAATCATGATGAAGATCAAGGGACCTCACAAGAATCTATCCTTTGGTCCATTCTCGCCGGGGTGCTAAGTACAAGACATACTCAAGAGCAAGATATGAGGGGGTCCAACGGTATAGCAATCCCAAGTCTCAATTCTTCCCAAATGTGTCCGACAAGACAATGGTCTCACTCTCTAGGAAGTATTACGTCAAGGTTTGCTTCTCTACCTTTGTGCTTCTCATCCAGGACATTGCAGTCAAAAGTGGGTACTTATACCACTCTTTGTGCCATATGTCTAGATGTAAAGCACGCATGAACATAGGGGGAGTGCGGTTTAAATTTATTGAGCTATCACTCCCCCCATAATGCATAAAGAAACCCAAAGCATATGCTATTCGTCAATTAAGTGACTATGAGCTTCATGTTGAGTTGTAGTCGTGAGTCCTAGGTCTCTACGCGACCTCACACTATCAAACTCTTACACGGTGGCTTCGGCCACCAACCTCCTCCTTGAGGAGTTTTTGTTCTTTTTTGTTTTATTTTCTCTTTTTGTTTTTGTTTTTCGTTTCTTCTTTTCTCTTTGTTTCTTCATGGGAGATTCACCCAAGCTTGGCTTTTTCTTGCTTTGATTCTTGCAAGCTTGGTTGGGTAGTACCTTAACAGTTCCGTCATCTAATCCTAAAGCCATCATCTATCTCTCGAGCCAACTCGGTCTAAAAGCACAAGTCTACACCAAAATCGAGTGTCTTTGAGTTTGGAGGCCGGTACTACCGCTTCTCGGACTGGTACTACCGCTTTGGGCAGTGATCCCGAGCTGAAACTGAATTTTGTCCCCGGAGAGCGGTACTACCGCCCGAGGTGCGGGTAAGTATCGGTAAGCGGTACTACCGCTTTTACGAGCGGTACTACCGCTTGCGATTCTGACTTGAGGTACCGGTTGGGGTCGAGATTCATCCCAAACCACCACAAACCCCCATCCACCTCAAGTCACCAACGTCCCCAAACTCAAGACCTCGAGGAGATCGGCCCGATCTCCTCTTCCAGCCGCCGCCGGCCAAATCTCCTCCGTGGAGAAGCTTCCCCACCCCTCTTCTCACGCCATGTCCTCCGGTGATGAACCCTAATCTCTCTCTCTAGGGTGTGTTAAACTACCTAGATGCATAGGCTAGGGTTTGATGGAGAGTTACGGTGGAGAAGCTCTCTGAAGTCGAGCAAGAGGAGATCATTTCGGCGAGAACCACCAAGCGACAGAGGGATGCAGCAGCTGGGGCAATGGGTCCTCAAAGATCAATGATTGACATCAAGAAAGGCCAATTCATGGAAGTACGAGGGGCCAATCCTTATTTGCTACCAAGAAATGCTCGTCAATGCCCTAATCACTATTTTCATCATGTCAACCAAGAGAGGATCTACAATGAGGTCTATGGGGCCAAGGAGTTCAAATGTTGTCCCCAATACTCCATCAGCATGGACAAGCTCAACTCCAACCTCGAGTACTTTGGAGAAGCGGTTGAGATATGTGACGAACAAGGTCTTACACCTCTGATGACCTTCTCTCACAACTTCTCCAAGGAGGTGATTTGCCAATTCTACGCCACGGCTGTTTTCCTTGAGGATGAAGGAGGCTTCCGCTCCTTGAAGTGGATGACAAGGGAACATGTGATGGAGGCCACGTGGGAGGAGTTTGCTAGATGCATTGGTTATGAGCTCCCCGACAATGACTCAAACACCTTCCGGATTCATGTCCAAGCCAAGCCAATGGCCAAGGAGAAAATGGCCGACCTTTACATTCGCGGGAGCATGTTGTGTGGAAGCACCAAAAACCTCCTTCCCGTCTACGACATCATGAATCGCATCTACCGCAGCACCATCAACCCCAAGCACACCAACCATGATGAAGTGCATGGGTTCCTTGTGAACCTTCTTGTGCGTACTCATGAGATGAGGGGCCGCGGCAAGCAACTGGACGTCATGGACTACATTTGGCATGAGATACGTGATTGTGCCTTTCTTCGCAAGCTTCCTCAATATGCGCCCTACATCATGAGGCTCATTTGTCTCAAGTGGGAGCGAGCGGGCCGTGGAGATCTTCTTGAGCAATGCCGGCCCAACATCACTATCCACAAGGAGAAGAGTCCTCTTGTCAAGAACCATGACCTTCCAAGGTACGGCAAGGGGGCTCCCAAGGACAAGGACGAAGAAGACGATAGTGATGACTCCGACTACGTGCCCAACTCCGTCAAGACCAAGGGCCTCTTCGCCAAGCTCACCGCTCGCCTCAAGAAGTCCTTTTGCTTCAAGAGGGACCTTGAAGATAGGATGTATCAAGCTCACCATGACAACAAGAAGATCCGCCAACGCCAAAAGGCGATGATGAGGCATATGCAGCTTCCTGTCTCCGAGGGCTCCGAGGACAACATCACTCCTCCCGGTGAGTGGAAGTCCAAGCTTACTTGGTCGAGTTCCGAGGACTCCATCCCCGAGCACATTGTTCGTCCCTCTCCACCACCTCATGGCAAGGGTCTTGCTCAAGATGAAGACGACGATGATGAAGGCGAAGATGAAGAGGAGGAAGATGTTGAGGACGATGGTGATGAGGATGAAGATGACGACAACGAGGAGGATGATGACGAGTGATCCCCTTGGGGCGTTAGTATGCTCCTTCTCCCTTTTTGGTGTCTCGATGCCAAAGGGGGAGAAGTTGATCTATTAGGACGGGAATTTGCATGGGGATGCCAAGGGCTTGGTGCTTCATTTTGGTTCTTTTGGCCTTGGCATCAAATCTTCCCCTAGTTATTTGGAACTTTATTCGTATGTGTGCTTGCTACTCTATTTGTGGATCTCCCGATCCCCCGGTTTGTATTAAGACTTAATCGTTCGTAGCCTAATGGTCTTCACTATTTATCCCTTGTTTGGCTACACCAATCTTATGGAGGCATTTATTATGAGTTTGGGTTTTCTCAAGGCAAAGGTATGAAAAGTTTCACTCAAACTCTCTTATATGCACTTATAGTTGCCTCCATAGTGTGTTTGTGCTATATGATCTTGTCATATGTTCTTCTTAGCACTTGTGATTGGTTTGTAGAATCTAGGGGGATTTTCTCTCTAGGATGTGTGCATTTGTATACCAATGCATATTCTAGATATGCACACATCTAGGGGGAGCTTCATCTACTCTTGCAAATCAAATACCTTATCATAATATCCTATGCTGTTGCAAATTCTTGTGTTGTCATCAAACACCAAGAAGGGGGAGATTGAAAGAGCAAGATCTATATCCCGTGTTTTGTGTGTTTGTTGACAACACTTGAATAATTCTAACCGTGCACAAAGATTGTCTTTGATGGATTTGTAGGTGTACGGTGCCTTCGATGAACACACTATGATCGGAAGACTGGAGCGTAGATCTTAGGTTTTCTGGTTTTGTGTGTGTGTCATGAGGTAACATGGTAGGAGAGGAAAAGAGGAAAAAGCTATTTTAGCCATAGCGGTACTACCGGTACCAGGAGCGGTAGTACCGCTACCCCTACTGGTACCGCCTGATGTACCGCTCTGAGGATTGCACACGACATTGTCCCACAGTACAAGTGGAGGTACCTTTGCGGTACCATGAGCGGTAGTACCGCTTGCTAGCGGTAGTACCGCCCACGGTACCGCTCAAGTACCGTAACTCGTTATGGTAGTACCGCTTCGGTACCGCTCTGGTACCGCTTTGAGTCCAGTAAGGTCTGGACCCTATTGCGGTACCTCAAGCGGTACCGCGAGTGGTAGTACCGCTCTGTGTCCACGTGGACAAGTTCTGTGGGGATTCGAACTCAGAGCGGTAGTACCGCTTCTCAAAAGCGGTAGTACCGCTTAGGCATAAACAACACATAACGGTTGGATTTGGAGGGACCTATATAAAGGCCCCTTCTTCCCCAGCTCGTTTTCAGCTCTTCTCTCTCTCTCTCTCTCCTCCATTGTTGCTGAGCTCAAACTGAGTGGATCTCCCTCCCTACCCAATCAATCTTGCTCATACTTTGAGGAGTGGTGGAGGAGACCCCGATCTATCGTTCTACCGAGAGAAATTTCACCAATTCGTGGTAGTCCTTAGTGGATCTTGGTGGTAGAGTTCCTATGGTGGAATCTTGGAAGAAGTGCATCCATGGAGGCTAGCTTGGTGTTGTACTAGCTCCATGGGTTGTTGGGAGCCTCCTTGTGGTGTGGAGCTCGCCCCAACCTTGTGAAGGAATCACCGCCTCGATCGGTGCCTTAGTGGAGAAGGGGGAGCACCTTCGTGGAGCTCTCTTGAGGAAGAAGGTGAGGCCTTCCTTCGTGGTGTGGCCGTCTAGCCTCTTGTGTGAGGCTAGCACCTCCTCAACGCAGACGTACTCCCTTTTGTGGGAGGAACTGCGGGAAACAAACCTCGCCTCGTCTCCGCGCCCTCCGGTTGTCCCGCTCCTTACTCTTACTATCTTGTGTGATTCCTTTGCTTGTTGTACTTGTCTTGGGTCATTGTAGGAACACCGCCATCGCTAAAGCTATCACCTTTACCTTCTGTTGCACTAAAAATTGAAAAAGACTAAAACTTGACGTAGCGTCCATTCACCCCCCTCTTGATCGCTACGATCCATTCAACAGAGGAGGAGGCCTTTCGAAGACGAAGGACAGTAGACACAGTACCTTTGATGTAGCGAAGAATACGCTTCACCGCCTCATAATGAACAGACGTAGGCTGTGACAAGTATTGACAAACCTTGTTCACAGCAAATAATCAATCAGATCGTGTCAAAGTGAGATATTGCAACCCACCAACAAGGCTTCGGTACTTAAAAGCATCCTCAGAACTGAGTGGCTCACCAAGATCTCGAGACAGTTTATCGGTATAAGACATGGGTGTAGTGACAGGGCGACACTGCTCCACATTAGCACGGTGCAGCAAATCAAGAGCATACTTATGCTGAGTCAAAATCATCCCATCCAAAGTGTATGCAGTTTCAATGCCAAGAAAGTACTCAAGCCGGCCAAGATCCTTAATAGGAAACGTGCAGGAGAGGAGCTGAACCAGCCGATCGATAGCGGACGAAGAGGAGCCGACTAACACAATGTCATCGACATACACCAGCATATAAACAATAACACCTTGTTGATGGAAGATGAAAAGAGAGGTGTCGGCCTTACTAGAGGAAAAACCAAGCTGATGCAGCTTATCACTGAGTCTAGCATACCAGGCACGTGGAGACTGCTTAAGACCATATAGGGCACACTGTAATTTGCAAACATACTGTGGATGACGAGAATCCTCAAAACCAGGGGGCTGCTGCATATACACATCCTCATCAAGAAAACCATGCAAGAAGTCATTGCTAACATCAATCTGACGAAGACACCACCCGCCAGAGACAGCAAGAGATAGCACAAGGCGAACAGTAACGGGCTTCACCACGGGACTGAAAGTGTCATGATAGTCAATACCGTGTTGTTGAGTAAAACCACGAGCAACAAGACGAGCCTTGTGTTTGTCAACGGAACCATCAGGGCGAAACTTTGTCTTGAAGATCCACTTGCTGCCAACTATATTTGTGCCAGGCAGACGAGGCACCAAAACCCATGTCTGATTACGCTGAAGTGCATCAAACTCATCTTCCATAGCAGTACGCCAGGCGGGCTCAGCTAGGGCCGTACGGTGAGAAGCTGGAACAGCCAACAGAGCATGTCGTCGATAGGGATCATAGCGAACAATGCCATCCCGGTAAACTTTCGGTCGATGCACATTATTCTGGCCGCGAGTAATGATCGTACGCGGCGCAGTAGCTAGCGGAGGCGATGGTGTCCGCGCAAGTGGGCTGGGTGGGGAGGATGGCCCATCAGTGGACCGGGGCGGCGATGAAGACGGCCCAACATCAGATGACCCACCTCCAGTGGTGGGCGTGACCGCGGGGTGCTCCATAGCGGACGAGGAAGCCTCCTACCGGCCCAGACGAGGCAGAGCCAGGGGAGCCCGGCTCGGGCGACGAGGCATGCACATGCACGTCGATCGCTCCAGGAGCCGGTACACCATCGGCAGGAGACGCCGTAGGGGAAAGCACAACACCTAGAACATGCATAGGAGCACAAGGAAAAGTACCAAGCGGGTCAACTGGTAACATGGATATGTCGTAATTACGCATGTCAGTATTCTGAACCCCTGGTTCGGTGGGTGGAAAAGACACGGGGTGAAGTTGAGAGACATCGACAATGACACCCGGAGTAGCAAACGGAAAAACGTTCTCATCAAAGATAACATCACGAGAGATGTAGATACGCCCAGAGGAGCGATCCAAGCACTTGTAGCTTTTATGCATAGGACTGTACCCAAGAAAAACCCACTTTAGAGCGAAACTCCAGCTTGAGGGAGTTATATTTGCGAAGACTGGACCAGCAAGCGCAACCAAAGGTGCGTAGGAACGTGTAATCTAGGTTGATGTTGAGAAGCCTAGCGATGGGGGTGGCATTGTCAAGGACTGGAGAAGGCATCCGATTAACGAGGTTGCAAGCAGTAAGAAACACCTCATCCCAAAACCGAAGTGGGAGAGATGAATGAGCTAGGAGGGCTAGACCTGTTTCGACTAGGTGCCTATGCTTGCGTTCTGCAATACCATTTTGTTGAGATGTATGTGGACTCGAGACCTGATGTGAGATACCTGTATGCTGGAAGTAGGTATGGAGGCGATGATATTCACCACCCCAGTCTGATTGAACTGCTCGGATTTTGGCATTAAGGAGGCGTTCAACATGAGTCTGGAACTTTTAAAAGATGCTCTCAACGTCAGATTTATGTTTGATTAGGTAGATCCAACAATGGCGACTATAGTCATCGATAAAGCTAATATAGTATTTAAAACCTCCAGAAGAAGGCAAAGCAGGACCCCAAACATCAGTATGAATAAGCTCAAGAGGTGCAGTAGACACACGAGAGGAATAACTATATGGTAATTGGTGACTCTTAGCACGCTGACAAGCATCACAAACGGATGAATCATAGTTTGGTGAACACAAAAGATTATTGGACCTAACAATGGTACGAACTATATTCTGTGACGGATGACCAAGACGTTGATGCCAATGACGAGATGAAAGCTTGACACTAGAAGACGCATGACGCCCGGAGGTGGCTCGATCAAACGGGAGGGGATAGAGTCCACCCCGACTTCTACCGCGAAGGATGATTCTCTTCGTGACCTTGTCCTTGACAAAGAAAAAATATTTATGAAACTTGATCAAAACATTATTATCGGAAACAAGACGATAAACGGAGATAATTTTTTTGCTAATGGCAGGAACATGGAGGATATTTCTCAACTCAAGGGAACCAGCTAATTTAGAATTACCAACATGCGTAATTGACATACCTGCACCATTGGCGGCTTGAACTTGGTCCCTGCCCTGGTAGCGTTCCTGAGTGCCTAGCCGACCCATGTTGTTGGTGAGGTGGTCGGTGGCACCGGTGTCCATGAACCATGGCTGCTGATCATCATGGTGCGAAGTGGCGGAGTTCCCGGAGCGTTGATCATCCGCTTGATACACCTGGTTGTAGCGGTTCCGGCAGCTGAGTGCGCCATGCCCCCAGTAGCCACAAATCTGGCACTGTGGGCGATTGCGGCGACGACCTCCGCCGCCACCGCCTTTCCGTCGTTGCCGTTACTCCCGCCACCATTGCCCCAGCCGCGGCGAGGGCTACGATTGCCTTGCTGGCCACCACCAGAGGGGCCAGTGTTACCGCCTCCTTGCTGTCCATTGTAGGGACGCCCGCCAGGACGCCCGCTGTTGCCGCCAGAGTTGCTGTCGAAGGGGCGGTCACCACCACGCCCTGTATGAAGGCGTCGAACAACGTTGGCTGATGTGGAGAAATCGCCAACCTGCTTGTTTTGTTCTTGGATGGACTCGCAGTTGAGGATCATGGCGTAGAAGTCGGACAGAGTGATGATGGCGTTGGTGGCGCTGAGGACGGTCATGGAAGATTGAAGCGCTTCAAACTGGGTGCCGAGACCAACGACGATGTAGTCGATAAGCTCATCGTCGGTGACCGGATAGCCGACTGTGGCCAGCGCATCCGCAAAACCCTTCATCTTGTTGAAGTAGTCGGAGGCGGAGAGGTCGTTCTTCTTCAGCGAGGTGAGCTGTCGGCGAAGCTGGCGCACGCCGGCGCGATTCTGCGCCGAGAACATGGCAGTGACGCAAGCCCAGACTGTCGCGGAGGTGTCGCGGCCGATCATCTGCCCGAGGATATCCTCGGTCATGTTGCCGAGCAGGATAGACAGAACCCGCTGGTCAGTGTACCACCAGAGGGCATAGGCCGGGTTGTCCGCGACGGTGGCGTCGGCACCAGCTCCGGTGGTGATCGTCTTGGGAGGCGCATCGTAGCTTCCATCAAGAAAGCCGATCCAACCCTGGCCGGCGATCTTCGGCACGACCTGGGTCTTCCATAGAAGAAAGTTGGTGCGATCAAGCCGCACCGTGATGGTGTTGGGAACGGAGAGTGGCATGGTGGTGGGGAGAGCTGTCGCCGGGCCGGCCATCATGGATGAAGACGCGAAAGAGCTAGAGCTGGTGGTGGTGGAGACCTGAAGCGCGGAGGAAGACATCGCGCGAAGCAGACGCGAGATTGGATCGGGAACGCGTGCTCTGATACCAAGTCAAAAAGTGTATTTGCCGTGATCATCCCCGTAGGGGTTTCCTTCATATATATACAACAAACAACGTGAGGCTCAAGGCACAATCACGTGACGGCAGGATAGGAATGACAAACCGATTCCTTACCCAATATACAAGAAATACATTTAAACCGATTCTATCTCTAATACTCCTATCTTTGTTGTAGCCAATGCATCTCGCCTCCTTGCTAGGGATGCTCCTTTGAAACCCTAGATCTGGACGATGCTGCGTTGAGCGTTGTTTCTCCCTACTAGGAGATTGTTGCAGGGGTTGTTGTTGGCTGGAGGATTCTTAGGGCAAGCTGCTCAAGTTTAGTCCCACCCCCCTAGGGGGGAGAGTTTACAATCAACTTATAAGGGAGAGTTTTCCTCCTTTTCTTCAGTCTGAGCTTTTAAGATGGAGTGGGCTTTCCTATTGTAGGTGGGCCGTATGCCCATAAACATCTGAACCTAGGTTGAGTGATGAGCTAAACCTGAGTGGACGCTAACATCTGGTATCAGAGCCTAGTTGGGTCGTATGCGCATAAGCGTCTGAACCTAGGCTGAGTGCTAGGCTAAATCTTAGGGGATGCTAACAAGGAACAAGAGGTGGTGCGGCGTGCCATATATGCATGATGATGGACACGTGCATAAGCATGAAATTCCCGATCATAACTAGCCCCTTCGGTTTATCAAGCTTGTAGGCGTAGCAAAAGTTATCGCCACGAACGTAGCTTCGGGTTAATCGTTTTGTCAAATTTTGTAACCAACCCGATATTAGGGACAATGTAGAAAGAATAATAGAAAAAGAGCTCCATTATAAAGATCGTCATTGGTGCGTAATCCTATTTTATACCACCACTGATAAATTCCAGAATAGGCGATATTAACTGGACCAGCTGCACCACCTCGAGTAAAAGCTTCCACAGCGGGTTTATCAAAATGAGAATCCCAAATCTCATGAGCAATAGGTCGTTGAATAATATAATAAAATGTTGTATGGTATCACATAGAAAGGACTATAATCTGCATGGTGATATTTGAGACAAGTTTAGATCAATGTGAGTTGGAATATGGAAGATAGGTGTGTGTTTAATGAACGATGTGAACTGAATATACCACGGGAACTGGCTTGTTAATTTTCCAATTAGGGCTTTAGGGGTACTTTATTGATTAACAGACTTAAGCATAAGTAACATGCACAGAGGCGCACCAATCTGACAAAAGGGAAAGCGTCAAAAGGTGCAATACAAGTAATCCAAAAAAACTCCAAAGCCGCCTAAGAAGATGGAGAACCAATCCGTTGATGATACCGCTATCTATGTTGGATAAAAATATTCCCCGACGTGTCATTCCACCATGTAGACACCTTCAAAAATATGTTTTGATTCTTCACACTTTATAGAAATGACCGTGAACGAGCAAATTTGTGCATAACATAAATGGAGACGAATTGTTATCACTAAAACCTCGTTATTGTTACCTAGCCAAACCGATCAAATAACGACTATCGCTCCCACCCTAATAAGAATTCTAACCTATGATCTACACCATGTAACCAGTTGTCAGATACATTAACAACCCTATGCGGTGGATGCAAGGTAGAAACTTCTAGGATGGTTGAACATATATCCAACAAATTTACAATGGAAGAATAAAAAAATTATTGTCTCGCCATGATGAAAAAAAAAAACATACTTTGTTCGTGCCAATTGCGTAAAAAACAAGGTTGTCTTTGGTGAGGACCACTAATCTACGAACATGCTATGCAAATTGTTTTGTCTTAAGTGGAATCTTCACTTTTCAAAAAACAATATTGTTATCGTCTGTCACATCTGGCAAGACCAACGCTCTATACATGGAATCCACTTGACTACTCTTGTGTAGATTCTAACGAAATTTATCAAACCCTTGCGTTAATTGGATCATTGCTAAATGATATAGAAATGCATTCCAAGATGCAAGAATGGGCCAACTAAATCCCTTATGAATGTCACATTTGGTGGAGAGGACTCCAACCTTAACTATGGTATGGTTTTTATGACATACAATATTCTATAAAGTTAGATATTACTCTCTAAATGTAGCAATAACCAACCACTTATCCTCATAGTTTGAATCTAATTTTCAAGCCATCCTTAATTACAAATGATGCAAATCAGAAGAAGTTCTTCTTCTTCGACATAAGACTAGCCCAGAATTGTAAGTCCCTAGGTTTTCAATATACTTGGGACAACGCATGTGAGCGTATATATTTTATTTTTTATAAAGGTTTGTCCTACACTATCTTCGGTACGGAGCTTATAAAGACATTTACCCAGAAGCGCCCTATTCTTGACCTCGAGGCCATGAATCCCAAGCCCTCCTTAATTTTTGGATTAGAAAACTGCACTCTGCTTTGGCGATTCGATATTTATATTTTTCACTATCTCTTTGCTAAAATGATCTTGATCGGAAATAATCCAATCTATGTAAGACTTCTTTGGGTAGCTGGAAGAAATAAATCATATAAACCACCATATGACTTAGTATCATTTTAATGCGTGATGGTGCTTATCGTAGCGTAGACTTCGCACCGTTGGGGAACCCCAAGAGGAAGGTATGATGAGCACAACAACAAGTTTTCTCTCAGTAAGAAACTAATGTTTAATCGACCAGTAGGAGAAAGACGTGACTTCTAAAATTGTTGCTAGCTGACTTGTGGCAGGGCGCACTACCGGTGTCAGCAACAACGTGAAACCTGCACACAACACAACCAAAATATTTTGCCCAATTTATAGTAAGGTTGCCAATCTCACCGGTTTTGCTGAACACAAAGGATTAACGTATCGAGTGAAAAAAGATGTTTGCAGTGGAGTTAAGGAGAACAATGCTTGCAAAAAGTAAAGAGAACAAGATTGCAGTGGATAAATTTATTAGTGTAAAAGAAAAGGATCGGGGTCCACAGTTCACTGGAGGTGTCTCTCCATAAAGATAAATAACATGCTGGGTGAACAAATTACAGCTGGGCAATTGACAGAATAAAGACCATACATGACAAGAAGATTACTATGAGATTCGTTTGGGCATTACAACATAATACATAGACCATAATCCAACTGCGTCTATGACTAGTAATCCACCTTCCGGTTATCATCAGAACCCCTTCCAGTATTAAGTTGCAAGCAACAGATTATCGCATTAAGCAATGTGTGTGAAGTAAACAACAGAATTACCCTTGGATAAAAATATTTTTGTTTTCTCCCTAGTAGCAACAGCACATCTACAATCTTAGAAGTTATTGTCACTCTTCCAGAAAACTAGAGGCATGAACCTACTATCGAGCATAAATACTCCATGTTGGAGTCACAAGCATTTACTTGGCCAGAGTATCTACTAGCAACATAGAGCATGCAAGATCACAAATAACATATGACATGAATATATAATCGATCTCAACATAATAGTCAATATTCATCGGATCCCAGCAAACACAACATGTAGCATTACATAATGATGATCTTGATCATGATAGGCAGCTCACAAGATCTAAACATGAGGCGCAAATTGGAGAAGACAACCATCTAACTACTGTTATGGACCCATAGTCCAGGGATGAACTACTCGCGCATCACTTCGGAGGCGGGCATGGCGATGTAGAGGCCTCCGGTGACGATCTCCCCCTCTGGCAGGGTGCCGGGAAGAGCTTCAGAACCCTCCCGAGCTAGGGTCTACGATGGCGGCCGCGACGGAACTTTTCGTGGATGAAAGCTCGAGAGTTTAGGTTTTTCCCAAGATCGTGAATAAATAGGCGGAAGGGCGAGGTCGGTGGCCGCCTGGGGGGCCCACACCACCCCTTGGTGCGGGCCCACCCTTGGCCGCGCCATTGGGTGGTCTGGCCGCCCTGTGGCGCCTCTTTGACCCCCCTCTAGACTCTGTCTTCGTTACGGTAAAATATTGACTCCAACTTTTGTTTCGTCCAATTTCGAGGATATTTCCTGTAAAACTTTTCTGAAATACAAAACAACAGAAAACAGGGAACTGGCACTGTGACATCTTGTTAATAGGTTAGTGCCGAAAAATGTATGAAAGTGTAACGAAGTGTAAGAAAACATATATAAATTGGTGTAAAACAAGCATGGAGCATAAAAAATTATAGATACGTTTGCAACGTATCAGCATGCCCAAGCTTAACTCCAGCTCGTCCTCGAGTAGGTAAGTGATAACAAAATAATTTTTGAGGTGACATGAAGCCAACACAATCTTGATCAAGTTATTGCAAAGCAATGTAAGCTGGGATCAAAGTACTCTAAACATAGACATGATAGATATAACTCTAACAATAGAACTTAGCAACTATGTTATAACATGAGAAGTAACTCAAACAAAGGATCATGAATTATTGTGCATTAAAAGCAACTATTTGTTTATGAGCATAGAGAAAACATAACAAAGTGGTACTCAGCTTATCCTTTATGAAGTAGCAAAACATAAATGATAGGGCACATTTAAAGTTCAATGGGTGACTAGATACAAGTAAGTTAACAACAAGCAATAGCATAATCATGAATCAACCAATAATAATTTTGAGAATATGCACATTATACTAAGAATGACAACTTTTCTCTCTTAATTGGTGTATAAGTAGAAGATGAATACTCAACATAAAAGTAAAATAAAGACTCTTTGCAGAGGAAGCAAGATTAACAAGTTTTATAAACACTCCAAAAAGTATGCTACTCATTAGCTTTGAGCTCTCATTACCCCTATCATAAGCATGTTGAATGGTTAAAGTTAATGTGAGGGAAAATATGAGTTATATGCTTGACAAATCACAAGTTGAAAATCTCATGCCCCTTGAATACGAGTACCTAAACCTCATGCTACTCAACTTAGGTCCCAAATAAGTTCTTGTCATTGTAAGTATACATGTATCATCAAGAACGCCAACGGGGTACCTCCTGCCCCATGATATGGAAGTACTCCTACATAGGAGCAATCCCATGACAAAATGACAAGACAAACAAACAATGAGCATCTCAGCAATCCTTTTATTTACTATGGGCATAGCTTTTTATTGAAGATGATTCATAGAATGCTCACTATGATTCGCTGTAAATTTCCACCATGAATGATGCATGGCTTAAA
Organism: Lolium rigidum; assembly: GCF_022539505.1. Classification (NCBI taxonomy): domain Eukaryota; kingdom Viridiplantae; phylum Streptophyta; class Magnoliopsida; order Poales; family Poaceae; genus Lolium; species Lolium rigidum. The sequence continues at coordinate 2,758,369 of NC_061511.1, read as the reverse complement.
TTGGCGACCCAGGCATTTCTCTAACATATATAAACTCCATGGACTTACAAGTTTCCATTTTATTTCGCGCCGCTAGGCATCCATAAACAAAAAAACATGACATCAACTAAATAGGAATAAGTGCAATGTTGAAAGTGTGCCCCATGAAAGCATGGTTATGCTAACTCCCAACTCGTAATTTGCAACCACATAAATTTCATAAGATAGTCACAATGGCTCAAGTTTATTAAATACAAGAAAGTAAATGTTCCATCAAGTTCGTGAGAGCTTTACTAACTAATTTTCTGATGACAACATTTAATTTGGAAGATAAACAAAAACATGATGAATATACTTGGAATATCAATAATGCTAGTAGGTAGATACGGTGGACACAATTGGCAAACTTTGGTTTTTGGTGGTTGGATGCATGATTAGAGTTCATACCAGTACAGGCGAAGGCTAGCAAAAGACTGGAGCGACCAACTAAGAGAGCAGTAATGGCCATAATCATGCATAGCGACAAAAAATTACCAATCAAAGCATAAAGTGATATTACAAGTCAAAAACTAAATGATAATAGAGGCTTTAATTAGTTGACTGGTTGTAGTCATAACATGATATAATCATGTGCCAAGTCAACCCAATAAAACATCAAAGGAGAATACCACAATATTATGCTTTGTATGATGAAACAACACATGATTCTTTCAATAGAACATTATGCACTCTTAGATATTTGAGACAAGTCATGCTACAAAAATAAATACTAAGCATATAACAAGAAAAACATCCAACATGACATGCCAAAGTCTATGTCACAGTCTAGACAAGCTTCCTTTTGCATCACTATAAACATGAAACACTTTACTCCTCTTCAACACCAATCAATTTATTTGAAATAGCTCTCAGAGATGAAAAACAATATGGACCAGAGAGCTAATCCTGCATAAATAAAGATTAGTAACCAGCTCTGAACATAATTCGAGTGAAAGAAAAAGAGCTAAACGCAGTACTAGCAAACTAGAACACTCGCAGAACAATCAGAACGAAAACTATAGTGTTTTATGCAATTAAAACGGAGTGTGTCATTCTACACAACAAATATTCTAGGATCCAACCATATGCTACAGCAAACAAAACAAAACTAAACTAAAAAAAAATGCTCCAAGAACAACACATAGCGTATGAAGCAATAAAAATATAGCGCATAGAAAGATGACATGTTACTTTGTTGATGAAGAGGGGATGCCCAAGGTATCCCCAAGCTTTGACGCTTGTAGCTCTTGAATATTTCTTGGGGTTACATGGAAATCCCCAAGCTTGAGATTTTGTTCATTCTTCATCTCATTACATCATTCTTCTCTCCCTACACTTGAAAACGTCCTTCATACAAAACTTCACACAATTCTTATTAGCAGCATTAGTGCAATCAAAAATAATAAATCCACTTGAGTTCAGTTCTAACATATATCAAACATATATTAGAGCATTAGCTACTGTATTAATTTCTTCAAAAAGCTTCTTGCTCAAAAGAACTAAAAAAGAAAGAGATTTAGAGGCAAATGCAAATAGTGGCAGAAATCTGTCAAAACAGAACAACAGGTAAAGATTGATTTTTTCAAAAATATTCTATTGCCCAAATCAAAAAGTGGTCAACTAACGAAAGTTTATAATAACCCGGGGCATATCCACAAAAATTGTCAGCTCAATATTCCGCTCTGGCTGTGAATACGATTTTTTATGGTGAGAGCACATAATCTGTTTTTACGACAACATCTTCCCCAAATCTTACTTTCTTCCTATTAGAGGCTATTCTTGGCACAAAAATGAAATAAAATGGTAAGGAGAGGTTATTACAGAGATAATAACTTTCAAGACTCAACAAAGGAAAATTTTACAGAAATAAAACATGAGTTATCTCCGAAGAGTGTTTTTCTAACGCCTTTCAGCTAGGCCAGAAAAAGAGCTAGCATCAAGTATTATCAAGTGAAGAAGCATCAAGATCAATCACTTTCTCTAAAACAAAACTTGTTAAAATAGACATTTTAGTTACCCCTGGAGATAATTCAACATGTAAATCACTCTTAGTTGTACTAAAAGTTTTATCAATTTTAAACATATTGTGGGGTTTGGTTTAGGTGCCTTAGGAACATACATAAATTTTTGCTCTTTTTCCGCAAAAGCTTTCTCCTTCTTAAACCCAAGAGAGGAAAGGTTGAACTTAAAGTTTCTGTAGCCTCCTCTAGTTTACCAATCCTAAGATTTATATTATCATGGGTATTGGTAGCCTCTAAAAGAGTGATTCTTTTATTGATACTTTCTATTGATTCATTAATTTAGCTAGCATTATCAAGACAATTTGGAAAACTTTTCTCTAGAGATCTTAGTCTTTCTATAACATCTTTCAAAGTGATCTCAGTTTTAATAACATTAGCTAGCATTATCAAGACAATTTGGAGAACTTTTCTCTAGAGATCTTAGTCTTTCTATAACATCTTTCAAAGTGATCTCAGTTTTAATAACATTAGTAGGTGATATTCCTACCAACCTTTCAATTAAATTGCAGGCTTCCAAAGAAGGAGTGCCCAGAAAATTACCCCTTGTGAGAGTATCCAACATATCTATTTCAGCTAGATATATCGACATAAAAAATTCTAAGGAGGATCATGGTAGAATATTTTTTTTAGTACATCTATAATGAGCATTACTTATTCTATACCAAACATCTTTCAAACTTTCTCCCCCTTGTTGTTTAAAAGAACGAACCTCAACTTTAGGAATACTCATTTTAGCAGAATTAAAATAGAACAACAGAAATAAAAGCTATAATAGAAACTAATTTTGTGTGTGTTTTTGATATAAAGAAGCAAACGAAACAAAACAAAATAAACTAAGCAAAACTATAACAAAGTAAAGAGATTGGAGATGAGAGATTCCCTTGCAGAAATCCTCTTTCTCCCCGGCAACGGCACCGGAAAAAGTCTTGATGGTGCTTATTGTAGCGTAGACTTCACACCGTTGGGGAACCCCAAGAGGAAGGTATGATGAGCACAACAGAAAGTTTTCCCTCAGAAAGAAACCAAGGTTTAATCGACCAGTAAGAGAAAGACGTGACTTCTGAAGGTGTTACTAGCTGACTTGTGGTAGGGCGCACTACCGGCATCAGCAACAACGTGGAACCTGCACACAACACAACCAAAATACTTTGCCCAACTTATAGTGAGATTGTCAATCTCAACGATTTTGCTGAACACAAAGGATTATCGTATCGAGTGGAAACAGATGTTTGCAATGGAGTTAAGGAGAACAGTGCTTGCAAAAAGTAAACAGAACAGGATTGTAGTGGATAAATTCATCAGTGTAAAAGAAAAGGACCGGGGTCCACAGTTCACTAGAGGTGTCTATCCATAAAGATAAATAACATGTTGGGTGAACAAATTACAGCTGGGTAATTGACAGAATAAAGACCATAGATGACAAGATGATTACTATGAGATTCGTTTGGGCATTACAACATAATAAATAGACCGTAATCTAACTGCGTCTCTGACTAATAATCCACCTTCCGGTTATCGTTTCAACCCCTTCTAGTATTAAGTTGCAAGCAACATATTATCTCATTAAGCAATGTGTGTAAAGTAAACAACAGAATTACCCTTGGATAAAACATTGTTGTTTTCTCCCTAGTAGCAACAACACATCTACAATCTTCGAAGTTATTGTCACTCTTGCAGAAAAAATCCATGAACCTACTATCGAGCATAAATACTCCCTGTTGGAGTCACAAGCATTTACTTGGCCAGAGTATCTACTAGCAACGGAGAGTATGCAAGATCACAAATAACATATGACAAGTATCCTAGCAGACACAACATGTAGCATTACATAATGATGATCTTGATCATGATAGGCAGCTCACAAGATCTAAACATGTAGCATAAATTGGAGAAGACAACCATCTAGCTACTACTATGGACTCATAGTCCAGGGATTAACTACTCACACATCACTTCGGAGGCGGCCATGGCGATGTAGAGGCCTCCGATGATGATCTTCCCCTCCGGTAGGGTGCCGGGAAGAGCTTTAGAACCCTCCCGAGCTAGGTTTTGCGATGGCGGCCGCGATGAAACTTTTCGTGGATGGAGGATCAGGTGTTTAGGTTTTTCCCGAGATAGTGAATAAATAGACGGAAGGGCGAGGTCGGTGGCCGCCTGGGGGGCCACACCACCCCTTGGCGCGGGCCCACCCTTGGTCGTGCCATGGGGTGGTTTGGTCACCTTGTGGCGCCTCTTCGACCCCCCTCTGGACTCTGTCTTTGTTACAGTATTGACTTCGGCTTTTGTTTTCGTCCAATTCCGAGAATATTTCCTGTACAACTTTTCTGAAATACAAAACAACAGAAAACAGGGAACTGACACTGTGATATCTTGTTAATAGGTTAGTGCCAGAAAATGTATAAAAGTGCAACAAAGTATAAGCAAAATATATATAAATTGGTGTAAAACAAGCATGGAACGTGAAAAATTATTGATACGTTTGCAACGTATCAATGAGAAGTAATCTTCATCAAGAGAAAGTATTTTTCCAACTACTTAATCTCATTCATAGTCTTTCATCGACATGTTTCCATTTAGGCTTAGTGTGTCCGATAGTGTATTGGGATACCTAGATAGTTAATATGAAAATGATCAGCCCAAAGCCAAAAAGTTAAGCATAGAGGGTAGCCTCGTCTCTTTCCTCGTCGAAAAACAATTCCCTCCTATGAAAATTAATTTTTAGTCCTAAAAGTTCCTCAAAAGATGATAAAATTAATTTCACAATTTTTGCCTTTTCAAGATCATGCTCCATAAATAGGTTCATGTCATCATCGTACAGAAGGATAGAAAGTCCACCACCAACTAGATGTGGACTCACTTTCTCACTTTGGGCTTCTTTATTTGCAAGTTCGATCATAACAGCTAGCATATCAACCACTATATTAAATAGCATTGGCGGTAATGGGTCACCTTGTCTTGGACCTTTTTTGTTTGGAAGAATCTTACAACGCCATCATTGGATTTGATGGATATAGTACCTCCAGACATGAAGTTATCGATCAAAGCGAGCCAATCTTTAGAAAAAACTTTCGTTCTAAGCGTCTTTTAAATGAAAGACCACTTAAATTTGTCGTAATCTTTTTTAAAGTCAATCTTTAATATCACCCACTCAACTTTTTCCGGTGTAGCTCGTGGACTGTGTCATGCATATTTACTACCCCATCAACAATGTTTTTTCCTTGCATAAATGTAGTCTGTGTTGGTCAAAAGACACGACCAATCAACACTCATCAAATTCAGTCTAATTATTCTAGTTTTCATGAATATTTTGAAGATAACGTTAAGAGTACATATAGGCTTGTAGTGTTGGGTCCTTTCTTCTTCATTAACCTTTGGTAGCACTCTTTGAAGTTTTGGAGAAGTAAGTCTAGTTTTCCAACATGAAGGGCGCCGAACAAATCTAAAAGGTATGTTTTAATGATGTCTAGAGGTTATGGTAGAACTCTGCTAAGAATGCATCCGGTTCTGATGCCTTATTGTGTTTCATTGGATAATTGCCCTCGTTACTTCTTCCTCTATATAGGGTGTAGTAAGAACGGTGTTTTCCTCATCCAAAACATAACATATATTATTTATTCAAGACTCATACATATGGAAGTTTCCTTCGTCTGGAGCTCCAAACAAATTCTATAGTAATTTGTAATGTATGATTTGACTTGCTCATGTCCCTCCATCAAGCCCTCGTCCTATTCAAGAGAATTAATAAGTTTCTTTTAGTGTGTGCCATTTGCGACACTACATAAGTATAGTATGTTCGAATCACCTTCAAAAATGAATTGAGATTTTCATCTTTGATACCATTTGAGTTCCTCCTCTTCTTGCAAAGGACGTTCATGCGGATTGGATTGAATTTTTAGTTCAAATTGTTGCGTAGATAACTGACGTACTTTTGATAAGGTATCTAAATCATCAATAATAGATTATTGTTGAAACTTTTCTTTTTTAGCTACCACGTTATGTTATGTTGCGTGTCCATCCTCCAAGATGTTTACACATCTCACACATTTCTTGTTCCACCTTTGAATGGGATTCTGTCTAGCAACATGTCTCTCCCACACCTCTTTAATCATATAGGAAAATCACTCACGTTGTAGCCATCCAAGTTCAAACTTGAACTGGTGTTTACATTGTGGTGTAGGCGTTCGTGTGGTTAAAAGGATATGGGCATGATCCAATAATACCAGATGAGCTCCTTCAGCTTAGCCGCCACCACCTCTCAATGACAACAAGGACATTGATGGCTGTCGCGACCTTGATGGCTTCCTACTTGATGAACATGGCGATTTTCTCTATTGTCTCTGTCTTGGTTCCTTTTTCTGTCCATCCGTTAGTTCCATCTGCCACGATCCACTCCTGTAGTCAGTTTTCTGCTCCTTGAAGGAGGCTCGCCCAACATGACCCCACATATGGGACATGACGATGAGACACCCTGGGGGGGGGGGGGGGGGTGCAGAAGAGAGGCCATCGTAGTGTAGGAGTAACGTGTATTTGGGAAAGCAAGGTATATGAAAAAGACGAGAAAGATTGGACATAAAGTTCGAAGCTTGGTGAGTTTAACGAGCACTCGTTTGCTTGACTCGTTTAGCTCAAAACGTTTTTACTAATGAACCGAGTCGAGCACACTTTCACCTTGTTAACACTAAGAGGCTAAACAAGCGAGCTTGTGAGTCTTGGGGCTGCTCGGTAAGCTTGTTAACTTAGAGCCTATCTTATCGAGTAAGCCAAAACAACAAGCATATAACAAACCAACCAACCTTCACTTTTAGCTTATTAAGGATGATAAGGTTAACGATCTGAGTCTGAACAATCACGAGCCTTAATGAGCCGAGTCTTAACGAGCCAAGCAGCTTGTTAGAACTTTGTAGAAAAAGAAGAAGTGTGTTTTCGGTCCACGCAAACGCTCGAGTAATCTGCTGCCTTTTCGAAAGCACAAATGAAAAATGGGAGCTCTCAACAGTGATCCTCTTCCCCCATCTCCCTTCAGCCTGGTCACTCTCAAGGGCGACACCGGGGGCCCAAACCCTCCTCTAGCCCTCACTGAGCGCCCCTCCATGTCGCCGCAGCTGCTGGCTCTGGCAGGCCCCGTCCCCAAACGACAGGCCGGGATCCTCTAGCTGTGTCATGCGGCGGAGCTCAAATTCTAGGGCGGCGACCCTAGGAATTTGGCAGCGCGACGCGCTCTGCTAGTCACGGCGACATGAGGTAGAGTGGCGACAGGGCTGCTTGCGGGGGAGGAGGTGACGTGTGGTAGCGCTGGGGGACATAGATCGAGCGAGGCCGGTCCTCACCGACGCCATCTCGAGTGTTGCTGCCATGGTGTGTGGCGGCTACGGGCATGTCGTGGCGAATGGGTTGGTGGGTTGCGGAGGCCACTGGCGCATCGTCCAGGCGGCTTGTTGGCCCCGTGTGGCAGCGGCAGGGCACCGTTGGGTCCAATCGACGTCGGTTCCAACGATCTAATTCGTCTTCTCCTTTGCTGCTAGCTAGTGGCGTGGTGGTTCTAGGATTCCTCTCGCGTCAAGACAAGGATTTTCTTGATGTTGGTCGTCCTTGATCTGGACATAATGGTAAGTTCCGAAAGGCTCCGCCGAGGAACTCCCTAGTGCCTTATGTCTCGAGATTGCTGGATTTGATGGGATTTGATTGTGCGCACCCATGTTTTTTCTGACCATTTGGTTTAGGAGTGAGTGGCGGAAGCATTGCTATATGTTGCCATCAGGTGACATGTTTTGGTCCATGGTAAAGTTAGAGACCAAAAATGTCATGAAAGTTGAGATTTGAGAACTATGCATCGTTGCAGAGGCCGAATGTAATTGGTATCTTCAAAATATTTATATATTTCCTTATAAAAAATTTAAAAACGATGATTATGCAAGCATCACAGGAGGTCAAAAGCTCAAATAAAATAAAACAAATTACAGTACCCCTCCGATTGGACTAGTATTTTGTTTTAACAGAAGTCCAATTTACCCCCCTAAACTGGTCTCAAAGTTCAGCTTACAACCCTGAAATTTTAGTTTGGTTCAACTTTCAACCCTGAATTCTAAAAACGGTTTAGAATCACCCCTTGCATTGTCTTAAGCCGGGTTTTCTTGTCACGTAATGTATTGTATTGGTAAAATAGTGCGTACATGTATTTTATGCCTTTAGCTCTTCATCTTCAACTCTATGCTTCATCTTCAACTCTTCACCCGCCGGAATAAAAATGCCTCCCCCGCGGCTCGCTGCGCTGCGTGGTGGTTGCCCCGTGCTGGCGGAAGGCTGGGCACGACAGGTGATGTAGATGGCAGACGCCGGGTGTTATTGTCCGATGGAGGCACCCCTCTGTGGTCGCCATAGCCTCGTTCCAGGGAGGAAGACGATCATGATGTACCGTGTATGTTGTATGTTGATGAGTTGGCGCAATATATAGGGAGAAAAACCGCTAACTGGCAAGAAAAACCGGTTCAAAACTTATCAAAAAAGGTAGAAGGTTCAGTTCCGAACGGTTTATAGAATTCAGGGTTGAAGATTGAACCAAAGTAAAGGGTTGTACTCTAAACTTTGAGACGAGTTTAGGGGGTAATTTGGACTTCTCTTTTTTGTTTTCAGAAAAAAAGTAAAACCAAAATCCGCTACTCTGCTTCGTTTCCACGCGCACGAAACCCTAGAAATCCCCCATTACCTCTCCCCAGGATCCCCACCTCTCTCGCGCCGGAAGCCGCAGTTCTCGCCCGCCCCCCTCCCAATCGCCCAATTCCGCCGCCCGAACCCGGGACTTCCACGCCCTTCTCCTATCGGTTCAGGCGGCCGGCCGGCGAGCGACTCAGGATGGTCTTCTACTTCAAAGCGCGGCCCGACGCCGGCGACTACACCATCTTCATGGGGCTCGACAAGCATGAGAACGAGGATCTCATCAAGTACGGCTTCCCCGAGGACATCTGGTAACGGCCCCTTCAACCCATCCAGACTCTTTTCTTCTGTAGGTACGATTTTTTTAGTTCTTTATGCGTCTTTAATCGATGCTATACTGACGGAAGAATCGATGGAACAAGGAACTTCATCTCGTTTTAGAGGACTCTAGCCAGAGTTTTGAGTTGGTTGTTGATTCCCAAAATTATGCTTATGGTCAGCAGCTGTTTACTTATTGATGATACCAGATCCTGATGTTGCTGTCTGTTTTGATGTTTTATTCAGAATCAGTATAGCTTGAGTGAGCAGTAGTTTGGACTTTTACAAAGGAGGCGTGCTTGATTTCTGTCAGAAGTTATTCCTAGTTTAACTTTGAAATGCTGTCATAGTGAAGAATCTCTATGTCATTGTCCGTCAGTGAGTTTTGTATGATGGATTAATGGGTGTCCTTCTTGATGGCATCATGAACAATAATCACAGCCAGGGTGATAGTTGGAACTTATAATCATTGCTGCCTGATCGTGTTTCATCACTGTGGGAAGTAGGAATTGGGTTCATGGAGTCGTCACTTTACAAAAGGATGGTTTGTTAAGTGACTACCTGTTCGGTTCACGATCCAATTAATTTTTGTTAAAGATATAGCAACAAATATATTCATAATTTAAGCAAAAAATCCTTGACATCTCGCTCCTATTCTTGGCCGTAAGCCCTTAAGACCATCCATCCCATTGCCTCACCCACAGACCAAAGATCCTGCCACTACATGCTCCTCCACACCCTGCTGTCCTGCTTTATGCCTTTCATTGTGCAACTGGACCTTGCTCCTTTTCAAAAACCATAGCTATGGTGGACGGTGACAACATGTATTGCGCTTTAGGGGGTTTGGTCTCCCATGTATGGCCTGACCAGGCTGGAGGATGCAGCGGGCCAACCTGTTTGTAATTTTGGTTCCTGCATTTATCATTGGGCCTGTACAGTGTGATGTAAAAAACATACTTTCAGACTGGCTCCAGTGAAACATATTTCATTTTGTTTCCCCATGGGCCTGCCTGTGTGAACAGGATTATCAGTGTGGGAGGTTTGTCCACACTGGTCCAAGCCAGTTCTATGCAGATACACCTCCCTATATTGTGATGTGAATAAAGTATAAAACAACCTCCTGCCTCAACCTTACACATAGGCAACCAAACACAGGCACCTTTACGCACTCATCCTGTCCCGAGCTATCTAGGTTTTATGGCAATGCACGAATGGCCCATTGGAGAGGATGATGGTTCCCACCTTAGCCATGTGTCTCACAGATGCGGGTGCTTGTGACTTGGTCACTGCACTTCCTTGCGGTAAAGTTAGCATCGTTGACATGTTGCCCTTTTGTTTGCCCCAGATTACAGTGCTACTATGTCATGGTGTCATACTGGTCTTGCAGTATGGTGTTACGGCTATGGTACAATTTGACAAGTATCTGTGGATTTTACTTTTACTTTCCAGAGAAAGTTAGAAGTTCACATTAGTATTAATAATTTACTTGTAGTGAATCTAATGAGCAGCAAAGGTTTTGTACATAATTTATTTGCTGTGTTCCCAACTCGAGTGCTTTGCCTCGTAACACATCATGAGAGAATGAAAATTCATAACTATCAACAAAAAGCATACATAAAGTGCTTGCTGAAATTGCTTTGATATTTCTTATGTTATGCATTTCAAAATTCTGTTCCAATATGGCTGCTCCACTGGCGGGTCTGGATTTTACAATCTTCCTTTTAGGTAGCATGCTCAGTAAAATTTTGGCAGATCTTTTCTCTGCCTATATAATAATAATGTCTTATGAGTCCTGAATCCTAAATGCTCAATTTCTGTAGTACGCATTGTCAATCTTCTGTTTGCACTGTGCTATTTGAAATACTTAAAGTTCTCCTTGACTGCAAACATAGTTACCTTTTAGTTTTGGTCTTCTCGTAATCATGGAATGAAGCCAGTTGCATATGTGGTTTTCTTGAGGCATGTCATGCGCCCTTGCTAACACAGATGATATAATATTCATGTTAGCCTGTTTCATTTCATATAATCTCCATGCCTGCTGTTTGTTGGCTAGAGTTAAATCTGTTTTGGACATGAATTTTCCATGGATATTCATGTCAAGTTCTTTTATGCCATTCAAAATAATCTTGTCATGCTTTGAGCCTCAGTTAACTTTTGCTGAACACAGGTTCCATGTTGATAAGATGTCCTCTGCTCATGTATATTTGAGACTGAATAAAGGTCAGACAATGGATAGCATAAGTGAAGGTGTGCTGGAAGATTGTGCCCAGCTTGTTAAAGCGAATTCTATTCAAGGTTGGATAAATTAGTTGAGGAAGCGTTGTCATATCTGTCATGAATTTGTTGTGTAACTCGCTGCTTTGCCTTTACTCAGACACATCAAACTGTCCTGTTATTGGTTATAGGTAATAAGGTGAATAACGTTGATGTGGTTTATACACCATGGTACAATCTGAAGAAGACACCATCCATGGATGTGGGTCAAGTTGGGTTTCACAACTCTAAGCTGGTGAGAACCCACCATTTCCCTAAGTCCTTGTTTATCTTTATTATGCATACTCTTTGTCTGTATGTAAGAGAGTAAATTGTCTCTGTATCACTAAACCTTCAAGTAATGTGAAAAACAAGTCACCGTTTTCCTAATTTTTACATCTAGGTCACTAAACTAAATCAAGTGTGTTCTGTGTATAATTACGCTTACTCAACCATCAAATGTGGAGTGGTGATGATGTGCAATGGTCCTGTTATTTAGTACCTGTGACCTAGATGTGCAAATTGTGAGAAAGGTAACCTATTTGACACACCTGAATAAGATTAGAGCATGTCTAACAGACCCCGTATTTTTTCGCCCCTTAAAACGCGAGTACAGGGCCCTGTATTCACTTTTCGCCGGCCGAAAACTCGGACGAGCTAGCAGACCCCGTATGTCTAAACTGTAAAGAAGAATATTCCCAGAATATGCCAATTTTTTTTTCTTCTCTTCTTCCTTCTCTCTTTCTTCCTCCTCGTGCGTGCATCACAGTTCTTCAAAACTGCCCCGGCCGCCCCTGCTCAGCCCCTGCCCCGGCCGCCCCTGCCCTGCCCCGGCACCCCGCCGCCGGCCCTGCTCCGCCGCCGGCCGCCCGCCGTCCCCGCGCCCGGCCATGGCCGCGCTCCGCTCCGGCCGCCGCCCGCTCCAGCTCCGCCGCCCGCTCCGGCTCCGCCGGCCGCCGCCCGCTCCGGCTCCGGCTCCGCCCGGCCGCCCCCGTCCGCCACCGGCCGGCCGCGCGCGAGCCACGGCTGGCCGCGCCTGCTCCCGCCCCGGCCGCACCCCCGCCCCCACGGCCGCGTCCGCACCGGCTACGCCCGGCTCCTGCCCTGGCCGCCGCCGGCCCCGGCCGTGCCCGCTCCGGCCGTCCCCACGCCGGCCGCGCCCGCTCCCGCTCCGGACGCCCGCCATGGCCGCCGCCCGCTACGGTGCGCGGAGCGCTTGCGAGCTGAAATTTCAGCCCGCCAAGGGTGAGGGGTTCGCCCTGTATTCACCCTCCCACCCTGTACTTGTAATGGGCGAGGAGCCGCCCCGTAGCCAAAACTGTAAAAATTCGATACCGGGGGCTGATTTACGGGGTCTGCTAGACGGCCGGGTAGAGCTCTACCCCGTATATTGGCGGTTATTTTACGGGGTTGGGGCTTTTAAGGGGTCTGTTAGACCTGCTCTTAGTGACCCACAACATACTTTACCTACCCTACTACGATTTAAAACGTCTGAGCCTTATATAAATACATAAAAAGTTGACTACTATGTTAAATCAGTAAGGATAAGCCTGATCGGAAAGCTATGATCTTGATCTTTGTGACAAGCTTTGCAATATCCATGTTATTGCTATTGCCTGCTTCCTAGTGCATTTCCAGCGTTGTAGGGCAGAATTGTCCTTAATTGTAAATTCATCCGAGGAAATAGTTTAAAATTCATAAATATTCATGTTTCCACATACTTACATCTATGGTCTGTAAAAATTTCTGAGTTCTGACTATGCATTGATGAGATATTTCTGTAATGTCTCCGATCATTAGGATAAAGTCAGTAGATTTATTTAGATGTGACTTATTTCTCTAAACAAGTTTCCTAGTTCTTAAAGTTTTCATGGTATGTGATTATTCCATCCTTCTTTGAACATTATGCTTTTGATAGTATGTGATTGATATGTAGCTAATTTTCTATTGCCCCCTTCATAGGTTGTTTAATTTCCAAATGATATTATTTTTCTCATTTTAAACTAATCATGAACAGTAGTGATTTAGTAAACAACCATTTCAGTACACCTTTCATCATTAGTTTTGTTCTGCACCTTTTGAAACACTAAATCAGTACTGTTCATTGTCCCACACTATTAATTTGTCTTTTCTACTAAATCAGTACTATTCATTGCCTCGTTAATGCACTTGGTTCTGGTTTTTATTCATGCTCCTTTTTTTCCATTGGTAGTAACTGAACCAAACTGAGTCAATCAGTCCCTAATTTAAGGATATGTTTGCAGGTTCGGACTGTTCAAGTAGAAAAGCGGCTCAATGAGGTGGTGAACCGGTTGAACAAGACAAAGGTGGAGCGGACGCCCGACCTGAAGGGTACACGACTTTTCTCTGGAACATATTTTATGTTCTCATTTTAAAACATTTCTCCATTTTGGACTTCTTAACGTGTAGTATTTGGTTTGCACCTATTATTTTTTGAAGAGTCTTCAAGGGGAATGACGAACTGGTGTGCAATTTAGGCTTAGACCAAGTCTCTTGCAAGTGTAGGCTAGACTGATACGATTTCTAAAGGTGCAACTTGCAACTAGACGGGTAGAAAAGAAAGGAAATTTGAGGTATTATAACTTGAAATGGAGATACCTATGATGGGTTTCAGCAGAAGACAAGCAATTGCAATTTTCTTTGGTTATTTTTTAGTACTAAGAACAGAAGGCATGATCAACCATGTATCTGTGCTGATTTGCATTTATGTGTAATTTTTTGTTGCTGCCCCACTCCCCTCTTCATGTGTGTTTTTGTTAGTTATGATTATATATCGTATTAAGTACTGACATCTGTTGTCTTTTGCTGCAGCTGAAAGAGAAGCTGTGAGTGCTGCTGAAAAGGCAGAAAGAAAGGTGCAGCTTAGAGACAAAGTAAGCTAGTCATCATCCCTGTGCTGTGTTGTATATTGAGCCTTGACCAGACAATAATGTAGTACATTCTCATCTTGTTTCAGAAACGCAAGGAAGAGATGGAGAGGATGGAGAAGGAGAAGCAGGCTGAGATAAGGAGCTACAAGGGCCTGATGGTCCAGGACAAGATGACTTCAAACAAGCAGATTGCGTCTGGTAGCAAGACCTTGCAGGAACTAGAAGAGGACTTCATGTGAGACAACGATGCGACAAATTCAATTATACCACATGAGTTCTCTAAGAAGTGCTTCTGTCAAAGACAGGATAGGCCGCTGGCTTTCAAGAAGACCCTTGACCTGATGATTCCAGGCGGGACCTTGACCTGTTGTGCTTGGTACTTTAATGACCTCTGTAAACCTGTTTGATGTGTTTGATACAACAGTTATGTGTGATGTAGCCGCATCTGACATATTGGTCGGTTAATTGTGGACCTGACATGGTAATAAGACATGTTTTCAGTGATTTATCTGCAATGAGTAGAACAAGACAACACTCCATTCCTTACCTGGAGCATACCTTGGTGATACTTGCTGATCTGCCAGCTTGCATCGCTTTGGTTGTTGCGAGCTTGCATTATTTTCAGTTTTTATATGGTTCAAATTTCCTCTTTGGAGTCCAAATCCTTTCTCGCGCAAAATTGTGGTACGTCAATGCCTTGTTACGCTGATTTATTCTTAGTTTCTCACATTTTCAAGCAAAAGATGTGGTATGTCAAATTTTCTCTTAGGAAGCGCTCTTTTACAGTTGCGTGTTGCCCTAGTTTATGCTAAGTAGCTAACAGATAATAATGGAATCGAGCTGAAGAGGGAAGTATGCAGGACAAACTACCATCGAATGAACGATTTGCCATCCACATTCCTGACCTGACCTCAGTCACACGGCTGGAACAAAACTGCGTTGGGCGAATAATCTTCGCTGGCAGCGGGCACTCCTTCGCTAATAAATCCCCATCTACAAAAACCCCGTACAACAAGCAAAGAGAAAGAGGACAAACAAGCCATGGCGCAGCGGCTGCTGCTGCTCCTGCCCGCGCCTTCCGGGACCTTCTCGAAGCCCCTCTCTCCCTCCTCCTCCCTACCCAGGCGCCATGTCCCCTCCATCTCCTTCAAACGCCGGGTAGTCGCGGGCGTCGCCGCCGCCCGCTGCGACCTGCTACGCTGTGGAATGCGGCGCTCAGGTGAGCCGCCCTCTTCTTTCTTGCCGCATAAGACGTACGCAGATTGGAGTAGTGTGGAATTTCTTGTCACAGACTTTCGTTTTTATTTGCACATTTGATCAGACTTGGTGTCCGAGTTGGAGCTCGCCAAGGACAAGAAGCAGCAGGGCGGGCGTGCTAATGCGATATTCTGGATCTTGCTGCTTAATTTCGGCCTCTATGTTGCAGACCATTTGTTACAGGTACCCTTGCAATCTCTTGGCTATCTCAATGTGCACAAATCTAAGTAGGGGCGTAATATGCTAGAGAAATTGCATAAACCGAGTGATGGGAGATGTACTGTAGAAGCTGTTGAATTATGTTGATATATTCCTTCCTATTTCAATCGAGATAGCTATAAAATTTGACATGCTATGGTTATATCATTGCAAGAAATTCTGTTGAAATAGACAATACAAGGAAACATATCAAATGCTTTGTGATCGTAATTTTCTGATTTATCTTTAGATTACTGGATTTATATTCCAAACAGCATGGACGCGCCTCTATTGTTTATATTCTCATGTAAGGATATAGTTGTCAAGCTTCATGCACCAGCCAACACAACCAAACATCCGAATTCATGGAAAGGGCTTAGTGCAATCCACTTACACACTTCACAACAAATAGTGTTACTTTGTTGAAATACTTAGGGTATATTTTTACTCTTTGTTTTCTGTTTTCTCTGCATTTCAGATCAGACAGATAAAGGCACTGTACCTATACCATGCTTACCCTTCCTGGTATCAGTTTGTGACATCAACTTTTTGCCACGCTAACTGGTTAGTTTAACTCGTTCTAGATTGCATATTTTTCATTTTCACTTCTACCTATGTTTCAGTCTAACCTGCTCTGCAAATGCAAAAAGTAGTAGTAGCTAACAAACTAGTCTGATGATATATCAGAAGCAGTAACTGTTTTAACATTATTTTGGGCCGTATTCACTTCTTCAATTGTCTATGATCAATTACAGGAATCACCTTTCAAGCAATCTCTTCTTTGTGTACATTTTTGGTGAGATTTAGTACCTAAAGCACTGCTCTGCATGATGTTTATAGTTCGGTTAAAGGACACCTACTTCTCATCTGAATATACAGGAAAGCTTGTGGAGGAGGAAGAAGGTAGCTTCGCATTGTGGATGTCTTATATTTTAACCGGTGCTGGCGCAAACGTGATTTCATGGCTGCTTCTTCCAACATCATCTGTATCTCTTGGAGCATCCGGGGCTGTTTTTGGCCTTTTCACAATTAGTGTGCTAGTAAAGGTGAATATGCTAAATCTTGGTCTGTTCCAGAATATTTCCTGATGAGCAGTAATCTCTTTTAATTGTCTACAATATTTTGCTGCTCCTTTCTTTCAACAGATGTCCTGGGACTGGAGAAAGATTCTTGAAGTTCTTATCCTTGGTCAATTTGTTGTTGACAAGGTAAGTTACCATCCTATGGGAAATCCGCTATTTTGTTGCCTGTCAAACCATTTGTTTGTAGAACATATCGTGTTGCAGAGATGAAATAATTACTTCTGTTTGTCGGTTCTTTCACTGCACCCCTTAACCTCTATACATAAACATTCATAGTTATATTTTCCCCTGGAAAAAAGGTTAGTGTTATCTGTTAGGCTACTTTTCAACTACCGCAAATTCACATTTCTTCAAATTTTCACAAGGCCATCTATCACTAATCTCGAGGACAAAATATTCAGGACTGCCAAATTGACATATTTTTCCATTCATCATGAGAATAAGTACTCAGATACATTTCTAGGTAATGAAATAGTAAGATATTTGATAGTAAGGAACTAAGGACTACTGCAATGGTCGATCATAGTTCATATGCAAATGAACTGATTGAAGCAAACTTCCTGCTTTCTGAACAGGCAGACGTATTACTAGTGTATTCTGTTTTACTGTTTTGCTAGTACTAGTAATGTATACCAAGCAGACATTCTTGATTAACCCGATTTGGCTTGTACCCTAATAGGTTATGGAAGCTGCACGTGCAACCACCGTAACAGGCGCCGCACTTCAAGTAAACAACATTGCCCATGTATCGGGTGCTTTGATTGGTGCTGCGTTAGTATTCATCATCAACAGAATCCCCTTATCATCTAACGATGATAGTCCAAAGGCTCTAAAGGATAGCAAGGACAAAAGAAGTTAATTTAAGCTAGAGCAGCCATCCTAACATAATATATCGTACATTAATCGCTGTGTTCAGATTCATCTGTAGTTCTGATTCGTTTGGGAAAAAAACATACATCCCGTAGAGATTCTGCTGGACATCATCACACTTGTAAGGTTCATTGTGTGTAAGTTACAAAGGTTCGTTTTCTGAACCTTTGTGAGAATGCTATGGAAATGATAAATTGCTCTGGACTCGCACTTGATAAGAGCATGTCATGGCAATAACACTCAGGTAATGTTGGTTTCGGTTGGGCGTCGAGTTCTGGCGATGGAGCTTCTGCTGATAGCTGAGCAATAACACTGTAGGTCACACGATAGGGGTATCGATTTGGCTGGAGGTGCTCCAAGGCGAGGTATATTGTACGGTGATGTGGCTTGCCAGTGGGATAGAGGAAGGTGTGGATCGGTGCAGGCGAAATGGCCGGACTGACGGCTTTAACTTGTAAATGTGGCCTCCCAATTCCCTGTTGACAAGCTACAAACTTGTCATACTGAAACAAAATTACTGGAAGTGGATAGGTAGGCTATGCAACAGAGTGAGTATACAACAATATGAAATTTATGTTTTACGAAGTCACTGACTACAATAGTAACAAGCTTGAAATAATGTTGACACCAACTAATAGTGTTGCGGTAGAGATTAGGGGCTATGTATGATTATCGATTGTTATTAAATGTAAATTGAGGTGGGTGGGAAAAGTCCCAGTTGAACCTGGGTGCACGTGAACCCAGGTGGGAAATGCATTTTTTAAATATTAAAAAAATCTGAAATAAAAATAACGGAGTACGTATGCATGTTTCATGTGTGCGTAGAAAGTTTGCGCGGAGAAACCACTTTTTTATTTTAGAATCTAAAAAAAAACAAAATACGTCACATATATACTGCTATATAGCCCTGCAAAATTTCAATTTTTTGCCGATGCAAAATAAAATGTTTTTTCGTCACGAAACTCATATCCAGGGCACATGTTTGAGATCACCTTTGCATTCATTTTGTGTTTCGATTTTTAAAACATGTTTTTACATCACAAACGCACTTGAAAAAGTGGGTTCACATGCACCTAGGTTCTGAAAATCCAGTCTCTGTGTATTTGGGCGGTTGTTGTACACAGAGAAAGTTGACACTTCTACTTTTGTTAGACAGCTTTGGTTATCTCGTGGAGCAAGACACACTCTTATGAGAGAAGTGAAGGTTCTTGACAAAAGAGCAAGGCTATCTGTGAGTGAGAGATGAAATAGGTCTAGGTACGATAACCCTCCACCATGGTGGACTTCTTGTTAGGTTTTTTCCTTGACTTTGTCTTTTTTATTTTTCTTTCTTTGTTTGGCACATAGTCATTTGAACTTTTGTTTTCACGTAGAAGCCATGGAGTTAGCGGGAGCTCCTGGTGGTTCTATCTATTCTACAAACAAATAAGTACCAATGCTTTTTCAGTAAAAAATTACTCTGTTATAGTCTCGCGCATAATGATGATATAAGATGTTATGCCCCTCTCTCACATAAAACATAAAAGATGTCTTAATTTTATCTAAATTTGAATGTATTTATACCGTAGTTGTCAGAGTCATGATTCTACTATGCGACTCTACGACTTACGACCCAACTGAGTGGACAAGTGTACGACTCTACTAAGTAGAATCTAAGATTTCATTATTCTGGAAGTTAAGATCGCACGGTTTACGATTCTACCATACATAGAGGTTTCGATCAGATACAAAATCATGATTCTGACAACTTAATTATTCTATATACTGATCACGTCTAGATACATCCAAATTTAGATAAAATTAAGATATTTTTTGTGTGATGGAGTGAGTAGTTTTTATTATTATATGTAACTAGACGCATTTCAATGTGTTTGCTCACTCATTTCAGTCAATGCGTAATCCATATTAAAATATTCAAAACATTTTATAATTCGATATAGAGGGAGTGCTTGTGTTAGGAACACCTTATAGGTCCCTGCATAAGGCATTCGAGAAAAAAAGAGCTGGACACCATATTTTAGTTTGAACCAGATTTTTAAAATCACGCATGGGTTGAGTGAACGAAGCAGGGTTTTAAAAAAGGGGCACCATATTTTGTTTTAACAAGATTTTCTTAATTAAACATAGGGTTATAATTTGCACTTTGTATGATTTGCTGACCTGAAAAGGAATTTTTCTACAAAAGTAATGATACAAACTTGGTAGAAACTTGACCGTGCAAGAATTCGTACTCCTTCTATATCTATATACATATGTATCGACATAAAGTTAAGTCAGTTAATTTGAGATATAGAGAGTATAACTATTGCTCCTGGGAAGAAACCAACGTCTTAAACAGCACGCAGATAAGCATCACATATGGACCAAGTTCAATGTAGCGGTCTGAAAGTTGTGTTTACCGATTATTGTGACATGTCGTGTGTATGGCTGTGGACTGTAGGCCTGTACACAGATGATGACAGCTTTGAAGTGCATCGTCCACAACGCATCTCTATCGCCATTACTCCTCTATATTTCACTGATAAAAAAACAATCCAATATTTTTCCAGAAAAATACACATCCACCGGTTACGGGTACATGCATGCATCCAAATCCACAGACTCAACCGCCGCATACGTCCAAACCGAACATACCTACCGGCGGCGTGTCATGTCTGGGCCGCGCACCCTCGCGACCGGCGCCGGCGCCGGCTCCACCTCCGACCACGTCCGAGGCCGGCCGACGGTGTCGACGGCCCTCTTGGACATGCAGCCCGTCAGCAAGCCGCCGCCGTTATTTCGTCTCCTCCGGTGGCTCTTCCCTCCTGCATCCTCGTCGCCGTCGTTGAAGTAATAGTAGCGGCCCGAGGCCGCGCTCGAGAAGTTGCCGGACGCGGCACCCTCCGCGGTGACCACGCTCCACACGATGCTTGCCTCGCTCGGTGGGTACATGTAGTCCACCTCGCTCGGCGCCGCGGCGTCGTCCACGACGGAGTCAACCCTCATGTGTGCTCGGTTGGGGCTTCCGCTGACACCGGCGGCTGCACTTACAGCACCACCCCGTGCCGTTCCAGCAACGATTGTATATGCGGAGCTTTGCGTCGCCGATACCAGCGTCCTCCGTTGCTCGCCGTACGATGCGTCAACTCTGGGATCCAGCATCCGCATGGACACTTCTCCGGGCTTTGCGGCTCGGCGGTGGGCAGCTTCCGGGAGCAGCAGGGGCGGTGGTCCGCCACCGTCGTCGACCCACTTGCAAGAGCCAGACATCATCCTCACCGTGGTGCCGTCCTCCACGGTGGTCTGTTTGCTCGTCCCTCCTGGAATCGTCGCATCTGCTTCGGAGCTGTCGTCCATTTCTTCGCGGTACAGGTCGTCGGCGCTCATCGACTCCTTGTTGTCGCTGGAGCCGCAGGCGCACCCTGCCATGCCGAGAATCCAGCGCCGCAGGTGAGACGACGACGGGCGTGCCTTTCCTGCGGTCGGCTCACTCTCCGTCGTGGAATTTGCCTTCCCCTCAATGGCCGGGGCAGCAGCTGACGCCGGATGGTTGGACAGCAACGCAGAGCGGCTGTTCCAGCTGGCCTCCGACGAGCTGGTGGCGGCCGTCGGCGCCAGGGCGGACTCGTCGTGCTGCCATGTCTTGAACGCCGACGAGTAGGACGACGAGGAGCGGTCGCACCATAAGGCGTCCTCACCGGCGAGGGCGTCGTTGAAGTAGCGCTCGGCCGTGAAGACGCCGAGCTCGGAGTCGTCGTCGGCGCTCTGCGACGCCGGTATCTTTGCTGCTCTGTGTCTATCCATGCTCTGCTTGTTCCAGCGTTGTACAGTATGTGGTTAGTGCGGTGAAGTGTGAGCTTGCACGGGGAGGGGGATATATAATCCCGTTGTCATGTTAACGTCACCATTTTTTGGGTGATGCTAAGGTCCCGTTTCGACTTTCGAGTCGACGAAAACCAGCAAACCAAAATACCAAATGAACATGCAGTTTTGCTAATACACACTCTCTACTCAGAGCATCCCTAGTTCATGCAGTTTTACTAATACTCACTCGACTCAAGGCATCTCCAGTACCAGAAAACTCGGTATACTCATACCATAAAATCGGTATGGATCGCGCAAAATAGGTTTGATATTATTTTCACTTTTCAAACCGATGCATTAACATATTTCAGATTCTAAACTTTGAGAATTCTAATTAACAATAATTTTTTGGGTTCAAAAGCATGGGCTAAACATAGCATCTATCAAACCTCCACAGAATTATGAATGAAATGCCCCAAATCAAGCAACACCGTAACCATCATCACCGCTAGCCGAAGCATGACCTATTCTTGACTGCAATATATCCCCTTCTAATCTCCCACCACTCTCCTGTCCTCTCATCCATTTCATTTGGATCCAACATCATGACTCCATTCTCCTTGGCAATGATGTCCGCCCTTTTCGCCCTTTTCTTGGTCTCCTCGAGATGAATTCTTTGCTCCTCGGTATCCGTCTTGAACTTGTCATCCTCTCTAATTTGTTACCACCTTGGCAACTTATCTTGTTGATTCTTCTCGACCAACTCTTTTTCTGCTTGCATTTAATGAGCCACTAACCGTTTTGACTTCATCATCTCATCAAGTTTCCCCATCAAGCTTTCTGCCTCAGCCTTCTTCAATTATCTATTCTCCTTCCCCTCCCCCTTATCTGGTCTACCTTTGTTTCTTACTCCTTTCGGTGCCGGTTCACCATATTCATCCTCATCGCCAGCCAAGGTAATTGGTGCTCCTTTTCTCGGTGGAGGAGCTTTTGGATGTCCCAACTTCCACTTCTCACGATGTTCAAGTAATATCCAACAATATTGGAGCACAAATGCTTTGCCTTTGGATGCGGCCATTTTCTTGTACCTTTCTTGTCCTATGCGATCCTATGTTCACAAAATGGCAAGAATTCAAATAGACAACAAACCTACATAGTCATCAAAAGGCATCCACTCGGAGGTGCATTCCTCAATTGCCCCAAACACCCACTCCAGTGGCAACAACGTTGCTTTATGACATCTCACCAGCATTGGAGAGATAGCATTGTGTTGTGCGGGTTGATGGTTCTGACATGAATCGATGAAACTTGTCATCGGTTCTTTGCGAATATTATTTTCGGTATGATCATTGGTGGTCAACATCGAGTGATACATTCTCCTATGTCTTCACTAATGCATGTCCTCAACTTCCGCGTAACTCACGAGTTTCTTTGATTTTCCATTCCCTCGTCCACCTCTTCAATATCATCATTACCATACTCGTTATCAAATCATAGTATAAAGCATGGACCGGTGAGGGCCCCGGTTCACGGTTCAACGGTCGGACCATTGGTGCGCTCAGTTCACTTTCCGATTTATTAGGGATAAAATAAGCTAGGAGAAGTACTAATATGCTAAGAAATGAAAAGTATATTTAATAAATATGTGAGTACCATGACACAAACAATGCTCAGGCCAGTTGGCTAGCCCAACAAGCATGTTCTTGTGCGGAACTTTGGAGACCCCAAGCATGAATCACGACCTGGATGTATGATTTATCTCGTGTGAACGGACCGCGGAGTGTTTTGGCTAATAAAAACACCAGTTGATTTGTGATTTGTTTCGGTTTTTTCAACAAGTGATCAAGATGCATCTAGTGACACATTAAGCTTGTCGACTCATTTTCGTCCAACATATTCACATACAAAGTAGGAGCCACATGCAATTCAAACAACACAATAAAAAACTGAAAAAGCCGAGCAATACCATCCAATTTGACACACACACACACACACACATTCGGAAATTTACCCATAATTTACTATCAGCGAGGGTGACTCGGATGCCGGAGGGGTGGGATCATTTGGTGGAGTAGGTGAGGGTCTACGATTTGTCGGCTTCTTCATCTTCTCTGGCCCGGAATTGGCCATTTTTGGCCACCCCAGGCCGGCACCTGCGGTGGTAGGGGGCGGACCTTGCCACTGAAGGGAGTTGGCTCCCATGAGGATGTTCTTATCCATCTGCTTGTGTTTGCGGGTGGCGCGACGATGTTCCTAGCGGTGGGAGATATGGGCGCTTCGGGAGGCTCCGATTGGGGTCGATTAAGCTCAAGAACGATGGACGGCAGAACAAAGAGGTCCATGGCCAAGATCAGGTGACGTGGTAGGAAGGACATCACATGGGTGAGGAGATCGGCAGTGGCAGAGTGCGGCGGGATAAAACGGGCTGAAATGTACCTCCTCCCAAGCTGTAGTTCATTTTCTGGTAAACCGGCTAGGCCATTGTATCACATATATGCGGGAGGTTTCCCGTAAAGAAAAATTGAGGCCGAACCTTTTTGTGGTATCTGATTGAGAGGCTCTGAAGACTTTCCCGAATAGGTCATGCGTTGCGCAGGTGGTAATGCGGGTAGATGATACTACAACTCAATCTAGCCAAAGAAGGGACCGGGTAATCTCAATCTTTAGTGCTCTCGACATCAGGTACTTAACATCATGGTCTAATTACTTGGGTGCAGGCAGCCTGGCACTTTAGTGTCACATTAGTACCATTGAATGACATGAAATACACGTGTATAACCATGTCAAGTAAATCATATCCATATATTGAACTAACATGAGGTAAATAGCATACGCATGACCATGCGCAAAGGTATGACAGCTGCCCTAAGAGCATCTCCAGTCGCGTCCCCCAAACCGTCCCCCAAAGCGATTTGGGGCGCGCCGGACAAAAAAAGCGTTCCAGCCGCGTCCCCCAAAGCCCTTTTTTGTCCGGCGCGGCCCGATACGGTGTCCGGCGCCCGAGCCCGTCCCCGTCCCACGGGGACGCTCCGGGGACGCCGGACACAACGAAAGCGAGGCGGGAGTGGCGGGGCCGACGCGTCGGGCCGGCACGCTAATTTTAACCTAACCGTCGCCTACCTCGCGACGGAAGTTATTCGCGCGCGAGTGACACACGGCGGCATCTTTGCCTTAATGGCGACGGAGGGGCAGGCGAGACGTCTCGCTCGGTGCTGCGCGGCCTCCACGCGTCGCCGGCGTTCGCACGCCACCGCCCGTTCCCGCGCGATCTTACCGCCTCTTCTCGTCTGTTCCCGCGCTTTCTTCCCGACGCCGGCGTCTATAAAAGGTCTCCCGGCTCATCAATGGTAGCCACCACACCCCGCCGGTAACAAACACAGCCCTCGTCGCTCCACGACCGTCTCCTCCATCACCGGTGGCAATGGCGAACCGCCCCGGCGATGGCCACTTCCTCCACCGCCGTCTCCTCCATTGACGAGCCGGCAGCGGCGTGCGGCACTCGAGGAGGCACTCGAGGAGGAGGCCCGCCGAGCCGGCGTGAGGCGCAGCAGGCGGCGGATCTAGCGGCGTTCTCCGCCCTCGCCTCCGCAGCTCGAGGAGGCCGCGGCGGCAGCAGCGTGGCGAGAGCAGCGGTGCGACACCGTTGCGGCGTTCGACGCCTCGACGGGACAAGAGGCGCGACGGCGCCGGCACCGGGAGGAGATGGAGCAGCGATGGGCCGACGAGCGCCGGCGCCGGCCGCGATGAGCGGCAGCGCGCTGTTCCGCGAACGGCGTGACTCGATTGAGCGCCGGCGGCGTGAGTCGATCGAGCTCCGGCGAGCAGGGCGACGGCGGAGGAGCGTCGACAGGCGGGAGTCGGCGCTACGGCGCTATGCGGGAGGCGGGCGGAGCAGGTAGCGGCGGCCGACGCGTATGCGGCGGCGATGATGGAGGCGCCAACGGATGTGGAGGAGGAGGCGCCAATGGAGGAGGAGGCCGAGGCGGAGGAGACCGAGGTGGAGGACGACGACGACGACGACGAGTTCGACCGGTCCGACGACGACGCCCGCACCCGGACGAGACGGCCGATCAGCAACGCGCCCTCGTCGAGTCCTTCGAGTCGGAGAAGAAGCTCTAGGACGACGCCCGTGCCCGCGAAGAGGCGCGGATTCGTCGCGCTCGTCGAGCTCTCCCTCCGCCGGCCCGGCGAGGGAGGGCGGAGGAGGACTATCGGCGGGAGCGGCACCATCCGGCCACCGCCGAACGCAAGGAGAGGAGGCGCGCGCAGGAGGAGCTGCGGCGTAGGGGAGGCGACGACGGGGCGGGGCCGTCGAACGCGCCGCCGGCGGTCAGTAGCCTAGGTTTAGATGAAATCTAGCCGTTTTCATTCAAACTTTGTAATATATAATCAAAATTGAATGAAAACCTTTATTTTCCTGCACAAATATTCATTTGGGGGCGGCGTTTGGGGGACGCGGCTGGGAAGCGACGTCCCCCAAACGCGGCACGAGCAAAACACGTCCCCCAAACGCTCAATCCGGCGCGGTTTGGGGGACGGTTTGGGGGACGCGACTGGAGATGCTCTAATATCATTTTTGGTGAATACATTGAGATGTATATGTTTCTTTTGAACAATTTGAGTGGCCATACATCGAAAACGAATTCTATATTAGAAAGTTATGCTTGTTTTAATGAACATTGCGCAAAAAAGATTTCAAACAAAAAACAGAGACTACGTACTAAAAACAAGACTCGTTTTCTAGGTTCAATGTGAATAAGATTGTTTTTCTTACAGAGATTTATCATATCTCGGAAGGGGATTTTTGGCTCTTGGGTGTAACGCACCCCTATAGACTAAAAAAATTATAGTAATTTTAAAAAGTTATTTTTTTTGAATCTTCCTGGAAACCAATGATAATCAAGTTTGTACTCGTAATTTTTTTGTTTAGAAACGAAATGATCCCCATGGTCTCCAGGGCTAAAAATATAAAATTATGACAAATATAAAGCGAATAGTACTTGATCATGGGACGTTTCAAGTTTGTTCTTTTTACCCAGGATACAATAAAAGTAGTTTCCTAGAAAAATATTTTGTTTCAAGTACAATATCTGATCATCTTTGATTACCAAAAAAGTTTGTTTTTTTTGAATTTTTTTTTTCAAGTATAGGGGTGTGTGGCACCCGAGAGCCAATTTGTATTTCCCATCATATCTCTTACTATATAAAATATACTTAAGACAATTCTTGATTTTTGAAAGGCATACCATGTTTCTCCAACGACATTATCACCTTCTTGAGTTAGTGTTGCTTTTAACAGTGGCGAAGAATTAAAACCAATTTCTCGTCGACAAATATCATCAAGACCGAGTTGCAAACTAGCCGTGAGATATTCAAAAGTGCTGATTCATAAAATTACAAAAGATATTTTTAGAGAGGTAAAATTTTGCTATTGAGCTGATATTAATGGTACGTTTATAGGTTCTACTTCTAATTAAATATGTTTCTATTTTATTGTATAGGTGATTGAATTTAAATCATATATCTCATTAATGTCTCCAGAGTATTTTGTTCTTTGCATCGTTTTTTAGAGTTCGCACTACCTCAACGTATTTCCGTCCTTCGCCACTGCGCATGACCTATCTAGTAGTTTATGAACCCGGAAAGTGTTGTTTACACACGGGCACCAGTGCTCTCTTGAGTTTCAGATTTTCAAAAAATTTGAAACCTCACATTTCTAAGTCTTAAAAAATTACGGCGTTAAATATATAGATAGATATATGTGGAAGGGGTGTATGCAAAAAAGTCTCGTTAAAAAAATACTTTGTATTTTGAACAATATGAAAAAGACAAATTTCTGACAGTAAGTTGTAGTAAAACAGTGTTACAGTAGTGTATCCTTTTGTCAGAAATTTGTCTTTTTTGTATTTCTTAAAATTTAAATTATTTTTTACCGGGACTTTTTCCACACACTTTTCATGTACATAGCTATCTACATATTTAGCGCCATAATTTTTGAAAACATAAAAATATAAGGTTTTAGAATTTTCAAAAAACTGAAAGTGGAGGGATCACGAGCTTAAGATGACATGTGTTTGTTTATTTTTTCAGCAATAAACGTCAAACGGTCCATGGGCCATGGCGAAGGCGTATTCGAGAAATACGTTTTCCCTGTAAGAAAGGCATATAGGCGCCTGCTCCCTGCTGGATCCATACGCGGCGGAGGCAGAGTTAACTGCGGCCAGGTGCGTGGCCCTGCTGCGGCGCTCATGGCGAAGGTCGGCGAGGGTCCTGGTGGTACTACACTACTACCGCACCTGATGGACGAAGACTTCCTCGACGGCGTGGAATGTGGATAGCGGCGTACGCTGACGGCGGCGTTGCGTCGGCAGGTTCAGAGAAGGATTTGGCGGTGGAATGAAGGGGCTGCTCTGCGTGGAAAGAAGGGGTTGCTCTTCATGGAAAGAATCGAAATGAGGTTTGCCCGGATGATTAGGATGCTCAGGGCGGTGCTCTTCTGGGCATACACGGGCGAATTGGGGCTTCGGAGGACGGTCGTTGCTACCATGCCGAGCCATCGCAGTCACCGCGCTCTGGCCGTGGCCGCCGCCGTGTCGAGCTCTGGAAGGCATGTCTGCCTGCGTGCCTACACTGCACCACTGGGCTGTAAACGTTTGGTGATGGCGTGTGGAGGAGGCAGCACTGCCTTGGTGACAGTCATGGCCATGCCTACTCTGCCCAGTGCCCACAAGGTGCACGACATAATTGATACGACAGACGCATATTGAGGAAGATCTCTGGAGGGCTGATGAAGCTTCTCTCTTCACTCCAACTCAACAGCCTAAACTCATTGAGGCATACACGGGCGAATAGGGGTTTCGGAGGACCGGCATTGCTATCATGTGGAGCCATTGCAGTAACCGCGCTCTGGCCGTGGTCGCCGCTGCGTCGAGCTCTGCAAGGCCTGTCTGCCTGCGTTCCTACACTGCACCACTGGGCTGCAAACGTTTCGTGATGGCTTGGGGAGGAGGCAGCACTTCCTTGGTGACAGTCATGGCCATGCCTACTCTGCCCAAAAGGTGCACGCCAGAATTGATACAACACACATATTGAGGAAGATCTTTGGAGGGCTGAGGCAGCTTCTCTCTTCACTCCAGCTCAACAGAATAAACTCATTGAGGCATCACATACACATCATGGACTGCCTTTTTGCCCACCGATCCTCAGCTCCACTGAACATCGTGAGCCTCTTCACATGTGGAGCCATGCAAGCTATCTGGCGCCGTTTTTGGATTCAAATTTGGACGACATCTGCTGGGCAACAGTACTGGATAAGACCTGGAGCTGTGTTTGCCTAATAATTCTGTGGAGCAATTTCCTACTAGTGTAACCGTAGCCAACAACCGAGATGATTTCTGAAGAATAACAACCAGCAATACTAAGAGAGTGGCTGCTAGAATATGAGATTATTAAGAAAATGATGGCAAAGGCAACGTCAAGGTATCCTGTTCTAACTGATTACCAACCTCTAGAACAAAATCAGAGCGGTAACAGGTACTTTCTCCGCAACCATTTTGTGCAATATGAAGGAATGTGTAGTTTCTCCGAAACAATTATGTGCAACATCGACTATCCTGTTCTAACTGATTATGTGCAACCTCTATTGCTGCTGTATCCTTCCTGAATCCTGATCAACATGAGTTCAATTTTTCTCTTCTGTTCTGGTCGACGCCCTACTCTTCATCGTCGCTGATCACCACGGCATTGGCCGCTAGGGCAGCCTCGAGGATGTCCCTCCCTCCCATCAGGATCGCTCCCTCCCGCAGAACAGAGACCATGTGGCGTAGCTCGTCCCGCAAACTGGTAACCGAGTTCAGAAGGTCCTGCGCCGTGGCAGCCGCATCCATGAGTTGTGAGAGCGCGGCGGTGTCGTTGCTGGTCCTGAGGTAATCAGCGGCGTTGATTCGGCCGGCTCGATCGGCGCACTCCAGGGCGTCGTCCTCGAAGTGGGCTCCCTTGCCGAGGAACTTTGCCAGGTGAGAGCTCCATCGAATGGCGAGGGGGTGGGGCGCCATCCTCCTCGGATAGGTTGTCTCTGGCAAGGACCGGAAAGCTGCTTCGACGGGGCACGTCTGTACCGAGGCCGCCATGTCGGCGCAGATCCTGGCGACTCGAGCTCCGCAGTCGCGGAGGGGCTTGACGGCTTTGCTGACTGCACGGGCGGCCTTCTCGGCGTTCCTGGCGTACGGCAGACGCATCGCATCCTCGCCGAACGCCCTCTCCTCCAGGATCCCGAACCGGTAGTAGAGGCCGCTCGCCATGTCCATGAGTTCGTTGTGAAGCCCCGCAGCGGCGGCGGCGTCGTTGTCGACGATGACGGGCTCCGGCCTGAAGCGCGGGTCGAACACCTCCTGGTTCGCGGCGCCCAGGAAGGAGAGCAGCCGATTGGCCAAGTCGCCGGCGTACTTTAGCTCCTCCAGCAAGCTGGCTGCCTTGTCGAGGAAGGAGGACGCATCGCGCATCCATGCGACGGCACCATCCAAGTCCGACGCGGCGGCGCTGAACATCTCCATTGTTGCTGCTGCGGGGACTCGCGAGTCTCGTGTTTGTTTGATTTGGCCGTGGGGGATTTGGGGCTCGCCGCGCTTGCGCTTGAGGAGACGACCTGGATTTTATATGCGGGATATCTGAGCACGTGGGGATTGCGAGGAGTCGATCAGTTCGTTACAGCATAGCTGCTCGCCGGACGTCGGTGCGCGTGCGCGATCATTGGCCGCCGATTGCCACAGACATTGGGCGAGGCCGACTCAGGCTTAAGGCGTTCCGCCGGTGTGATCAGAATCAGATCACACATCATAGTGGCAATGCTGCAACGGCTTTCACGCGGCGGCGGCGGCGCTTGTCGCTCCCTATCGCCGGCGACGAGATGGAAATTTGGAAAGCAAGCCCAGTATCCTCGGCCCGCCCGCCTATTCTCTGAATGCTGTCACCTGAAACTACTTAAGTGTCCAAGCCACAGTAGTAAGCTCCGCCAATGATCACGCACGCATTCACGCTGTTGGATTTGCCCTTACGAAATTGATTGACCCAAGCTGCTGCTGCTGCTGCAGAGCTTGCTTTGCTGACCTCACTGTTGCTTGCAGGAAATCAGGTTGTCGACAACAGATGATGATCGTTTCCTCCTCGGCCTTCTCTGTACAAAGGAAAGCATACTCTGACGCATGCTTTCAGGAATTTCTCAAAAAAATAAAAATAAAAATCTGATGTAGACATGAGGTCACTTCATGCTTGGTTGCAGCAAGGACCATCGTGAGTGAGGCAGCATTCAGCAATCGCAAGTAGCCAAATCACATCTTCAGGCTGAACAAAGGGGACAACATAGTTACTGACCAAACTGCCATGGGCACTGACCACTACATCGAATTGCTTGGCGAGCCGGTGCCGGTGCCTAGGGCACATTCCTTAAACCTTGACCCTCTCCGGCGGCCCGCCGTGGCGTGGACACCTCTGATCTAGAAACACCGCTATCTGAAGCTGAGATTTGGGAAACTGTACGCACCTGTGACAAGGCACCGGGGCCAGACGGATTTACCGCTCGTTTCTATCAAGTGTGCTGGTTAACAGTGAAGGATGCAGTCTTAAGGGCGATTGCACATTTTGATTCAGCGGATAGCTGGGGTTTCGTTAGACTGAATGAGGCCTACATCATTTTGTTGCCCAAAAAGGATGGTGCCATCGAGGTGGTGGGTTTTAGGCCCATCAGTTTGGTTCATTGCATTGCCAAGATCGTGTCAAAGGCCATGGCGCTTCGTTTCGCAGAGCCGCTTCCACTGTTAGTGGACCTGAACCAGAGCGCGTTCGTGGAGATATTTTGATCGTGGACAATTTTCTGATGGTTCAGCAGTCGATCAGATGCCTGCACCGCAGCGGAACTCCAGCTCCTATGCTCAAGCTTGATGTGGCGAAAGCCTTCCTTCTTAAGATCCTGAGGCATCGTTGATTCGGTCCCAGGTGCCTGGACAGGTCGGCAGCGCTTTTCTCGACGGAAAGCACAAGGGTACTTCTCAATGACAATGCAGGAGAGAAATGTTGGAACGCGAGTGGCCTACGGCAAGGAGACCCCACCTCTCCTACTCTCTTCATGCTGACAGTGGATGTTAATGAATGCTGCCTTCAAGCTAGCTGAAAATCACGGGCTGTTTGTATCTTTTGGGCATAGAGGAATTCGTCACAGTGTGTCCCTCTTCGCTGATGATGTGATCTTGCTTATTAAACCTGTGACAGAGGAGGCTAATGCAGCACTACAGATCCTACGAGATTTTGGAATAGCTTCAGGTTTGCACTGTAACTTGGCAAAAACCTCTGTCTCTCGTATTCATTGCCATGGTGTCGATCTGCTGCCTATACTCAACATCCTGGAATGCCCAGTTCGACAATTCCCAATTCAGTACTTGTCTCCCTTGCCAGACTGTCAAAAACTGATCTGCATGTAGTGGACAAAGGTTGCCGGTCACATCCCTACCTGGAAGGCTTCCCTGCTCGAACGAAGCGGCAGGCTAATCCTTGTGGATTCCACCCTCACGGCTACGCCTATCTACCACATGCTTTCGCTTGATTTGGCACCATGGTTTTTTATTTGCATCAATAATCTTCTAAGAGGGCTTTTCTGGGGGTGCCTAAGACTCAAGCTCGTGGTGGCCAGCGCATTGTGGCGTGGGACATGGTATGTTCTCCCAAGAGCTGAATTTCTGGTGCTGTCTTGCTGGTGTTAGTACTGCTGCTACAAGTAATTGATCACTATAGCGGGATACTTTTTATTGTAATTCTTCATTTTTTTGGTTCTGTGCATCCGTATTGCCAATAGCAATACTTTGTTGCAGCGTCTAGGTGTAATTGGTATTTTTGCAGTATTAATATATACTCTTTGTCGAAAAAAGAGTCTGTAAGCCTCTTGCTGCTAAGCAAACCAAGCTTTCTTCCCTTCAGGCACAATGTTTGAGATTGTCTTCATGACCATCTTGGATATATCCCATGAGTCAGATAGTACCCCTTGTTATACTGATGGCCATTAATCTCAAACTGCACAGGAGGAGCATTGCCTTCAACAAGCTTTTGAAAACATTTAAGCAATGCAACACATTGATGTTATTGTGCGATCCTGCCATACAGAAAAAAGCAAGCCAAATCTAGAGATCCCGATCTGCCACTGCCTCAAGCACCAAATTACATGATCCTTTGTGACTTTTATACATGTCTTGGTGTGCAAATGGACAGTTCTTCCATGCCCAATGCATATAGTCAATGCTTCCAAGCATTTCAGGAAATTCTCTATCTGCATTCTGTGCCAAGATCCGAGATGTGTCTTCTGCATTAGGTGTGCGCGGATAGTTCATTCCAAGCACTGCGATAATTGCTCTGTAGAACCTGTACATGCAATCAATGGCGGTGGACTCGGCCATGCGCAGGTAGTCGTCATATGTATCTCCAGGTATACCGTATGCAAGCATCCGGAGGGCGACTGTGTGATAAGGGTTGAACCCTAGGGGATGCCCGATCTTCATGGATTTGGGAACGGGGGTGAGGAACACGAAGAACACGGGTGGAACACGGGTGGAAAGCGGAGGGGATCAGAGATACAAACGCAACACACACAACCGGTTTTTCTTTGTTGGCCCGATACACCAACCCAATAGAATTGCAAGGCAAAGACTCACAAGGAGTAGAATCCCTCACAAAAGATTGGCAAGCAATTGGTAGAGTTCCAAAGAGGAAAAGAGTGAAAATAGATAGAATTGCAAGAAGCAAAAGATCCACAAACACTTGAATTCCTAGAATGGAAGAGACCAACTCCTCAGAAGATTCTTGATACACTCCATAGATTCTGATCTGGAGGGGTTTCCCATAGGGAGGAGCAAAGCTCATGTCTAATCTCAAAACAAGTCTAACCCTAGATCTTAGCCAACAAGACTATTTATAATAGGAGGGTCGAAGGGGTAAGTCAAAGCTGAAAACATGCAGTTTCGTGCTGAAACGCGTACATGCGGTAGTACCGGCCAGAGTGGGCGGTAGTTCCGGTCGGGGCGGTACTTCCGGCCAACTACCGGCCTAGTTCCAAAAACGACCTCCTTGCTTCCAGTAATGTCCCGGGGCGTTTTGGCGCATTTCCAGAACTGGGGCGAAACTTGGGCGGTAATACTGGCGGGCGAAAGTTCTGGTGGTCGCGGGCGGAAGTTCCGGTCGCAGCTCTTTCAGCTCGAGCATCTTCAGTCTTGGACAACATCTGAGCGGAAGTTCCGTTCTTGGCGGGCGGAAGTTCCGGCGGGAGCAGTTGATCTTCTTCAGCGTTTCCTTCAGTCTTGGGAGGCATCTAGGCGGTAGTTCCGGCCATGGGGGGCGGAAGTACCGGCTGGAGTGTTGTTGCGTCTTCTTCATCTCTTTCTCCATTGGCTTGGTCCTCGCGGCTTGTATCTTGTTCGATGTACCTGATTGAACACAAGGCATTCGCATGAAGTAGCATGCCATCCAATGAGGTATCAAATGTATACATGAAAAGGAGCGAATTGACCTCTTGGTGTATGGCTTTGGCCCGAGCTCGTGTCATTGGGCCACGAGGAGGGCTTGGCGGTTTTGAGGAGGAGGTGTCCAAAAGCCACACCGTATCATCTCCCCCCGCCTTGCGAAAGAGTCGTCCCCGACTCTATGTTCTCCTTATCTCCATGATAGGGTGAGAGATCTGACACATTGAATGTGTTGCTCACCAAGTACTTGGATGTTGGTATGTCGACGATGTAGGCGTTGTTCTTGATGCGCTTGAGGACCTTGAAGGAACCATCGCCTCGGGGCTTGAGCTTGGAGTTGCGTTCTTGAGGGAACCGGTCTTTGCGAAGGTGTATCCACACTAGGTCTCCTTCATTGAAGATCATTGCCTTCTTCTTCATGTTGAGTCTAGTGGCTTGACGAAGTACTTGTTGCTCGATTGTTGCTCTTGTATCTTCATGTAGTTTCTTCATGTATTGGGCTCACTTGTCGATGTTCATGTTTACTTGCTCATGTAGCTGAAGAGGAAGTTGGTTGATTTCCATTGGTGGTTCGAAACCATAGACGACCATGAAGGGACTTCTCATTGTTGTAGAGTGCTTGCGGCGGTTGTAGGCAAACTCCGCATGCGGAATGAAATCTTCCCAAGCTTTCAAATTCTTCTTGACGAGGACTCGTAATAGCGTGGAGAGGCTTCGGTTCACAACTTCGGTTTGCCCACCGGTTTGCGGGTGTGAGGATGATCAGAACAAAAGCTTGATGTTGAACTTGTTCATTAGTGTCTTCCAAAGGTAGCTCATGAATTTGAAGTCTCGGTCAGAGACGATTCTTCTTGGTACACCGTGGAGTCTCACAATTTCCCTAAAAACAAGGACACAATATGTGAAGCATCATTCGTTCGGGAGCAAGGTATAAAATGTGCCATTTTAGAGAATCTATCAACCAGCAGCAACGCCGTGTCTCCACCGGCAGAAAGTTCACCCCCAACAACCGCAACGGCCGTCTCTTCCACATGAATGCAGAGGAAGACCAAGAAGCACCAGATGTTGTCCTGGGTATGTTTTCTGTTAACTCAGTACCTGCAAGAGTGTTGTTTGATTCCGGAGCATCGCATTCGTTTGCCACTGAAGATTTTGCATGCACTAGTAAAATTCAACCAATCAGTATGAAGCATGTCATGATAGTTCAAATACCTGGTTCAACCACCAAAGCTAGAAAAGTTTGCAAAGATGTGCCTATCAGAATACATGAAGTAGTCTTTTATGCCAATTTGATTGTTCTGGGAATAAAAGGTTTGGAAGTAGTCCTAGGTATGGATTGGATGTCAAAACACCATGGATTGATTGACTGTGCCAAGAAAGCCATCACCATGACTAGTAGCACCGGTGTGTTAGTAGAACACATATCTGAAAGGCTGCCCAGAAAGTTTACCTGCAACCAAAGTGTAGCCAAGCCAACTCTGGATCAGATCAGGGTCGTCTGTCGATACCTTGATGTGTTTCCGGATGATCTACCCGGTATGCCCCCTGATCGGGATATCGAGTTTATCATCAAGTTAATCCCTGGAATCGGACCTATAGCCCAGAGAGCCTATAGTATGAACCCGACAGAACTAGTGGAGCTGAAGAAGCAATTGGATGACATGTTAGCCAAAGGTTTGATTCAACCAAGTGCCTCACCCTGGAGATCACCAGTTTTGTTTGTGGATAAGAAGGATGGTGCCACTCGTTTATGTACGGATTACCATAAGCTTAACGATGTCACCATCAAGAACAAGTACCCCTTACCCAAGATAGAAGACCTGTTATACCAGTTGACCGGTGCCAAAGTGTTCTCTAAGATTGATCTTAGGACTGGTTATCATCAGCGGAAGATTCGTGCCACTGATATCCCAAAGACTGCCTTCACCACCAGATATGGGTTGTATGAGTACAATGTCATGTCGTTTGGATTAACCAATGCCCCTTCTTATTTCATGAACCTCATGAATAAGATGTTCATGAACTTTTTGGATAAGTTTGTCGTTGTCTTCATCGACGACATCCTTATCTACTCCAAATCCGAAGAAGAACATGAGCAACATTTGGAGATTATCCCAGAAATCCTTAGACAACACAAGTTGTATGCCAAGTTTAGCAAATGTGAGTTTTGGTTGAAGGAAGTAGGATTCTTGGGACATATCTTGTCTGCAGGAGGATTTGCCGTAGATCCGCCAAAATCAAGACCGTTACAGAATGGCAAGCCCCAACAACCCAGACAGAGGTCCGCGCATTTCTTGGATTAGCCGGATATTACCGCAGATTTGTTGAAGGCTTTTCAAGCATAGCTAGACCAATGACCCAACTGTTAAAGAAAGACAAGAAGTTTGAATGGACTGATAAATGTGAAGAAAGCTTCCAGCAGCTCAAGAGAAGATTGACCTCAACCCCAATTTTGATCATGTCGGATATCACCAAGCCCTTTGACGTCTACTGCAACGCTTCCAAGATTGGTCTTGGATGTGTGCTGATGCAGGGAGGCAAGGTAATATCATACCTGTCAAGACAACTGAAGCAACATGAGCAGAATTACCCAACCCATGACTTAGAGCTTGCAGCCGTAGTCTTAGCCTTGAAAGTTTGGCGTCATTACCTCATGGGTAATCGATGCGAGATCTATTCCGATCACAAGAGCCTGGAGTACATTTTTACCCAGAAGGAGCTGAATATGAGGCAGAGGAGATGGATAGAATTGATCAAGGATTATGATATGGAAATTCACTACCACCCCGGCAAGGCCAATGTGGTAGCTGATGCCCTGAGTAGACTGTCGTGTCAGTTGAACTCCATGATCGCATAAGAGCAACCCAGCCTGTTTCAAGAGTTTGAGCAGTTTAGACTTGAACTAGTTAGTGAAGGATTCCTAGCCAGCATAGAGCTTCAACCCACCTTGGTTAGCCAAATCAAAGAAGCCCAGAAGGGAAATGCTAGTATCAACGGAATCAAGAGCCAAATAGCTGTCGGGAAAGCCCCTGGATTCACCGAAGATGAAGCGGGAGTTCTTTGGTACAACGGACACCTTTGTGTACCATCAGACTCAGAGTTGAAGCAAGTCATCCTGAAAGAAGCTCATGACACCCTTTACTCCATTCATCCCGGAGGGACCAAGATGTATCAAGATTTGAAGGAACAATTCTAGTGGCATGGAATGAAGAGAGAAATTGGAAGCTACATCGCCAAGTGTGATATCTGTCAGATAGTCAAGGCGGAACATCAGCGACCCGCAGGACTGCTGCAGCCACTGCAGATTCCGGAATGGAAGTGGGATTCAGTAGGAATGGACTTTATCACTGGTTTGCCCAAATCTAGCAAAGGAAATGATTCTATTTGGGTAGTTGTTGATAGATTAACCAAGGTATCCCATTTCATCCCCGTCAAGACCACATACCAAGGCCCAAAGCTAGCTGAGTTATACATCTCCAGAATAGTCGCCCTGCATGGAACCCCGAAGTCGATTGTGTCAGATTGAGGATCCCAATTCACCTCAAGATTCTGGCATACAGTGCATGAAGGACTAGGAACCCGGCTGAATTTCAGCACCGCATATCACCCGCAAACCGATGGACAGACTAAAAGAGTCAACCAGATACTCGAAGACATGTTGAGAGCCCGTGTACTAGAATATGGATCCAAGTGGGAAGACTGCCTGCCTTACGCAGAATTCTCGTACAACAACAGTTACCAAGCCAGTTTACAGATGGCCCCCTTTGAAGCCCTGTACGGAAGGAAGTGTCGTACCCCTCTGAATTGGTCAGAAGTCGGAGAGAGCCAAGTCTTTGGACCAGATGTTCTTCGAGAAGCCGAAGAGAAGGTGCACAAGATCCGCGAATACCTCAAGACTGCGCAATCAAGACAGAAGAGTTACGCCGACAAGAGACGCCGAGAGATGACCTTCGAGATCGGAGATTTTGTCTATCTCAAAGTATCCCCCCTGAAAGGAATGCAGAGATTCCAACTTAGAGGAAAGCTTGCACCCCGATATGTTGGACCCTTCAAAGTTCTGAGCCGCCGAGGATAAGTATCTTATCAACTGGAACTGCAGGAAGAAATGTCGGTTGTGCACAACGTGTTTCACATCTCACTACTCCGGAAGTGTCTAGAAGTGCCCGAGAAGACCGAAGTGTTCAAGAACATCGATCACAGATCGGTGGATATCAACAAAGACTTAACGTATCGCGGAGTACCTATTCGCATCCTAGAAGAAGCTTTCAGAACCACTCGCACCAGGAGTATCAAGTTCCTGAAGATACAATGGAGCAACCATACCGAAGACGAAGCCACTTGGGAGCGAGAAGACTATATGAAGAAGGAGTACCCAGATCTCTTTAGTACCTAGTTTTCTTTAAGATCTCGGGACGAGATCTTTTGTAAGGGGGAAGGGTTTGTAACACCCCAAATTTCAAGATCAATGAAGAAGAAGAATATCAATTACTCAAAATTTAGAACCAACAAAAACTTTTAATAACACATGTGCTATGCATAGTATTTATGTTTGATTTTTGGTGTGAATGCCATGATGATTGTTGTGTGCTTATGCTTACCACTTAAAACCCTAACTTGATCCTTTGGAGATCACAAACCAAATCAAAGAAAAAGAAAAGAAATAAAATGGAAAAATCACAAAACCCTCACATATGGTTTATGCCATTTTTGCAAATCTTCAACCTAGACCATTTTGGCTTGCACCATTAGTTGGGTAATGTTACTAAACACTTATAAACACTTTTTAAATCAAAGAAACTCAAATCAAATCAAATTTGAAATCAAATTGTGCTCACATGCACTAATGGTCAAATCTGCCATTTTTAACCTGATCCCTACTTTGAGCCTCTGTATTAAGAGATTTTCAAACCAAACAATGCCAACTCTTTGCACCTCATCCAAGACCACATCAAGGTGAACAACTTTGGTAAAGACCGCCCCTGCAAATTCATCCTATATCAAGAGTTATGCTCAAGCAAAGTTGGAACTTTTTAACAGATTCAACATCATACCCAATTTGAAATTTTGCATTTCTTTGTAATTTTGAAAACCACCACCACCATGGTGTGTCCTTGATCACATGTAGCAAGTCCAACAAGTTTCATTCAAAATTTTCAAATTTAAATTCATGCGGCCATTGTATCAAACACTTGATGAACCAAATCTAACCAAATCAAATTTTACTATTCTAAATAGTGTTTGGCCCAAATTTGAAGCCAACTTGCTTCTACCCTGTCTCCCTGTTCCCTCCAGCACAATGCCCTACTTGCATAACCCTAGACAAGGCCAGACATGGCCATGCCAATGGCATGCCGGCCATGTCACCCATGCCACATGCTCCCTCTCACTCTCCTCCTCTCCAACCCTAGCCACCATGCCCTACTGCTCCCCCTTAATCCCCTGAGCAAGCTCGTACTCGCCGTTGGTCGAGGAGAGGACGACAAGGCCTAGACATGGACGCGCCCGCGACACCCTGGCACGCCAGGAACGGCATGACCACGTCGACGCGTGCATGCCGGAGCGCGCCACGGGCACGCGTCGTCTCGACGCATCGCGCCACCCCCGGACCCCTTCTCTCGCCCAGCTCCTCACCACTGCACCCTGAACACCGCGGACATGCCCAATTCGCCGACCCGCACCCGCCATCGCCGGAGACGACCAAACCTTCCGCCACGGCCGCGCATATGCTCGCTTGCCCCTGACAAGGTTTGGCACCGCCTAGTCTCGCTGTTGCCGCCAGGAGGACCGCCTGGACACGCTGAACAGAACGCCGCCCTCGCCTACCCCTCTAGCTCGCCGCAACGCCCACGCCATGGTCAACCTAGCCGCAGCACCATGCCCCCTTCCGCCATTATAAATAGCGAGCTCCCCTCGCTTCATCCTTCACACCAGCACCTTCCTCTCATCTCCCTCGACCTCCTCGACCACCTCCCTTTCTCGATTAGCCGCCGTAGCCACTCAATTGCATCGCCGGAGCCGTGAAACCGCCGTAGAGGCCGCCGTCGATTGGAGCCGCCCCAGGACGCGCCGCCGGTAACAGGAGCTTCGTCATCGTCGACATCGTCCTCGCGTACACTGCCAACCCTTGCTGGAGCACCGGTAAGCTCGCCGGACCCCTAGCATCGCCGCGCCAGTACCCTCTTCTCGCCGGAGATGGCGACGAGCCTCAGCTGCTCGATCGCGTTCTAATCCGATGTCACGTTTAAAATGTACCATTTCGCTCGTTAGTTGAGGCTGATGGGTGGAGCCCACCTGTCAGGCAGCCCACGCGTGCGAGATGCGTGCTGGGCTGGCTTCCTCCCATTTAATTCGATTGGGCCCAGTAAAGTTTCCCGCCAGGCCTACTGAGTTCAAATTTCAAAATTTAGTTTAAATAAAAAACCTTACTGGCTCCATTTACAAATTTTAATAGAATTAGTTTGGCTAAACCAAATTTTATGAATTTCATATCTTTGGAAATCTCATGAAATTTCCTAACTAACTACACTGGTCTCATCATGAAATTCTTTGTAGAATTAATGTGACAAAAATAACAAGGCAGGGACTTTTGCCACTTCAAACAATTATTAAAAATCAACCAAAAATGCTTTTGAGTTGATTCCAACTCTCATAAATCACATTTCACATACTCTACCTAGTTATGTAAAAATATCCTATGGTTACTTTGGGTGATCATGGTTTAGATTGAATAAGGGCTCTATGGCTATTTCTTTTCAAGTGATATTGTCCAAAACTATTTAATAAATCATATGAGATGTTTTTCCTCATTTAAATCTTGTCCCAATTAACTTAATATGAGGTAGTGACCATGGTCTACCTAAGCTCATATTGAATTATTTGGTGATGTTAAATCATAAGTATGGTAGTATTAAATTGCATGAGGTACTTTACCTCATTTAAGTCATTTTCCCAAATGATGTTTATGAATGGTTGACCTTAGTCAACATGGGTTCATACATTACTTATTTGAGGAGATTAAATCTTAACAAGATTCAATGAGAGGAAATTATCCCCTCAGAAAACTAAAGAGAAGCATTAGTTAATAATTGTAATGAGAGGAA
Organism: Lolium rigidum; assembly: GCF_022539505.1. Classification (NCBI taxonomy): domain Eukaryota; kingdom Viridiplantae; phylum Streptophyta; class Magnoliopsida; order Poales; family Poaceae; genus Lolium; species Lolium rigidum. The sequence continues at coordinate 2,717,430 of NC_061511.1, read as the reverse complement.
CTTATTTTTCTTAAATTAAGAAAAACAAATTCAACCCACATGTTATGTATGTGATGAGGCTAGAATAGTTTGTGTGAACCCCTTTGTGTGCTCTTGGTGTGTGCTTAGCCTAGCTCTTAAGCCTGTTTGGTGATTGTTACCTCATATCCGTTTTTAGACACTAGTACCGAGGAGTACCAGGAGGAGGAGGTCTACTTCCAGGAAGAGGAAGACCACTTTGATCAGTACACCAACCAATGCAAGCTAATATTCTTGCAAGTGCAAGGCTCTATTGGGAGCAAGGCACCATTACTCTTACTTTATTTCCATTGTCCCAAGTTTTACCTTACAAGCTTTTACTTGGTTTATCAAAGATTTACTTTTATAGTTAACTTTGGTCTAAGTATAGAGTGTTACAAGAGAAGTAAAGTTAGCCTCCAAGATTGATAAGCAAGATAGCACCCCTCGTGATTAGTGCTAGTGCTAACAAATAAAATTGACTACTCTAGATGGGAACTTGTGATTTGAAATGATTTTGAAAACCTTGGGATGATGAGTCATTCTATTGAAAGGTCTTTGAAGGTGAATATGACCTGAATGATATGGTGAATTTTTGTAACACCCCAAATTTCAATAAAAAGAAAGTAAGAGAATTCCAGAAAGCAAATTTTCAAACCAACAAAAACTTTTTAATTTGCATATAGTACCATGCATAGGACTTGTGCATTTGATTGATATGCCATGATGATTGTTATTACTTGTATTTGATATGCTCTAAAACCCTAATATGATCATATGAAGATCACCAACCAAATAAATCAAAGAGGAAGAAAATCCAATAATTGGAAAAACCCTAAAAACCCTAACATATGCCATATGGCATTTTTATAAATTTTGACCCTAGACCTTTTTGGTCTTCACCATTAGTTGAATAATGTTATTAAACACTTACTACAACTTTTGGAATCAAAGAATCACAATTCAAATGAAATTCAAACACAAATCTAGCTCACATATGATAATGGTCAATTTGGACAATTCTAGTCTGATCACCACTTTGAGCCCTTGCCATTCTTTTTTCCCAAACCAACTCTTGCTAACTCCTTGCACCATTTCAAAGTCAACATCAAGGTGAACAACTTTGGTGAAGATCATCATGCCAAATTCATCTTTGATCATGAGCAAGGCTCATCCAAAGTTCCAACTTTTTCACATATGCAACATTCTACACTTAGCCATTTTGGCCAATTCTTGAATTCTAATTCTTCCACCACCACCTCAAAACCTCTCTGGTCATTTACAACTTATATCAACACTCACTTTTCAAAAAGGTTCACCTTTGGAATTATTTCAAATTTGAACAATTTTGCAAATTCAAATTTCGGGCACTATTAAGAACTATTGCAAATAGTGTTTCTACTCAACCTAATCTACCCTAACCTACCACATTATGTTCCCTGGTCCCCTTAAACCTTAAGTGGAGCATAGTGAGGCTAAGAGAGAGATAGAGAGAGAGCAAGCTAGGGCATGGCCATGCCGGCCATGTCCCCGAGCTCGTCGACCTCCCCTCTCTCCCCTTGCTCCTCTGCCAGGACCACCTCGCCACCGTGCGCCAACGCATCTCCTAGCAAGCCCTAGCACCGCCATGGTCGAAGGAACGGCGACCACACGCCGGACGACGCGCGCCAGCACACGCCCTGGACGCCGCTCGCATCGCACATGCATGCGCGCGGACACGCCCAGTACACGCGCCACGCCATCACCTCGCTCACCCCCTGGCCCTGCTTGCAACGCCTTGAGCACGCACTCGACACCTGGACACCGCCAGACAACCGCCAGACCACGACCCGCGCCCACCGCCGCCGGAGAAGGAGACCCTGCTCCGCCGCGGGCGCGACAGACACGGAAGCAATGCGAGCGATTCCGACGCTCCCCGACCACGTTGTCGCTGCCAGTAGCACCGCCTGGACCCGTAGAGCATCGCCATAGCCTCGCCTAGCTCGACCAGTCGCCGGAGACGCCGCGCCATGGTCGCCCGCATCACTGCCCCGCAACCCTCATGCGATTCTATAAATAGGGAGTTCCCTGGACAGAACCAAGCACACCATCTCACTCCTGTAACACCCCAACTTTTGCAACCTTGATTAATTGTCCTTATTGCAAAAATTAGGGGGAACAAAAACTTTTTCTAAAGACTAAATAGATGAATTGCCCTGATCTATTTGTTATGATGAATTGCTTTGATCTGTTGGTAGATGAATTGTCTTGTTTTGCTTGATGAGTTTTGTCTTACCTCAAAGAACAACACCCCTAGTGGTAAAACAAGCAACTCACCTAATAAAAACACATGTGTGACTTAGGAAGAATTGTTTTCCTTCTTATTACATCAAACTCTTTTCCTGATGGCAACCTGAGTGTGCCACCTTGATTTTTCTCTTTGTGGTGCAAACTAGCTCAATCATCCTAAATTCAAAACTTGGGATCATCTACCCCTAGCTACATCCCTCTCTTATACCCACTCATCCTTGTTGGTTTTGAGGCCATGTCGACCATCTGTGTTGACATGCTTAAAATGTCCGGACTTTGGCGCTTGATATCTAAACAACCACCACTGTTATTGTTGACTTCAATGCATGGATCTCATCTATGCAACATCCTCTTCAACCTCCACGTCTTGCATGTCTCAGTCAATCCTTTCAACTCATATACTCAACATGATCTGGTATCCTATCCCATGTTCCAGCACCAGATCACTTCTTCCTCTTTTACCTCTTGTTTTTGTTTTCATTCAAGTTTATCTTCACAAAACCAAGAGTGGAATGATGGGTATATTTTGTAGCCACCATCTACCCTTGAGAACACTTCTCCCTAAATTAGTTTTCTCTCCCAAAAATCCTATTGAATTCCTTCTCAAGTTTTGATCACAAAACTACTTCTAGTTTTATTAAATCTTTTCAAGATATTTCTACAAAGAAAACAAGAACTGAAATGGGTTTTGTTTTTATCCCATTTCTACCAAGTACTGATTTCTAAAACATTATTTTCTATCTTGCCTTCTTTTTAACAAAAGGCTTGTTTAGGGTACCTATACCATTTCTTGTTTGCTTTAAATTTGAGAAAACTCTACTTCACTTGAGAAAGTAAGTAGAATATTTTGAACTCCTATGTTCCAACTAGTTTCCTCTCAACATCTTCAAAATTCCATTTCACTTGAGTTCATTCCCAATTTCCTCTAGACAATTGAGGTGTGTCCCATACCTTTCAATAAAACTCTTTTTCAAATGGCAACTCCTGCACATCTTATGCACATCTCTGATCCACCACATTGTATCCCCTCATTCCCCAATTCTTGATCATGTAGATGATCATTTGATATTTTCAAATCACTCTCAATTGACCTCTTATTTGTAGAGCAACTTATAAATTTCATCCTACCCATCTCAATCATCTATTTTCTTCCATCATCACCTTGATCTCATAAATTGATGATTTATGTCAATATATTCATCCTTGTGAGTATATGGATACTTCACTCACCATCTCTCTTAACCTTGCTCTATCATTGACTAAACCACCATCACCATCCCATCTACCTTGGCATGCTCATGCATGGTTGCATGTGGCCAACCCCAATATTTCCAAGATTGAATTCAAATGAAAACTTTTATTCATCAACTATACCTTGGGAACCATCTTCATCATAAGTTGGTCTCAACCAAAGTGGTGGAGATTATTATCATGGCACATGGCACATGCCACCCTCATACTCCTTTCTATCTTTATGTATTTACTCCTATCTTATCATCATCAAAATCACTCATTGATATTATCTTCTCAACATCATACCTTGGTCTATACACATTGATGTTGTGTCTCTCTCTCACATTGCTCACTTGTGCTTGGCAAGAATGGAGCCGGCCATGACAATTTCGGCCAGCCATGTTTCTCCTCACTTTCTTCTCTTGCAAGCCTTGTCTCCCAACTACCTCAATAATTAAATGGGCAGCCACCCTCCATAGCCAATCAAAAAGGAGGCAGCCACCATCCTCCCTCTTTATAAGGAGCTTGGCCGGCCACCTCCACTCCCCTTTGCTCATTTCTTTCACACTCCACTCCCTCACACTCTTCTCCCACCTCTCCCCACGAGCTGCTGCTCCTCCTAAGCTCCATGGCCGGCCATGTCCATGGAAATCCACCAACATGAAGCTCTCCCCCCTCCCTCAAGCTTCCCCTCACCAGAGAGCCTCCCTCTCCATCTTCTCCCCAACCCTAGATGGTTTAATCTCCTCTTCTTCTTCCTCCATTGCTAAGATTGGATCTTGATGCTGGTGCATGTTGGTCCAAGCATGGAGAAGGTTGAGCAATCCTCAGATCTGAAGTTCTTGAGCAAAGTTCGTCCAAAAACTTGCTGTAATTTCTGCTTTCTTGCTGTTTCAGATTCTGGTACGATCTTGTAAAATCCGCCAAATCTCGTGTGAAGATCCAAATCGAGTGATTCAAAGTTCCACAGATAGGTATTGAAAAGATCTACAACTTGGCGTTGGTCTCATCCTCAAATTCGTTACGAATTTTTCATGGTAAATAAAGTTCTGAAAACATGCAGAATCACTGTTTGCTAGATTTCTCCCGTTTTACCAAACCTTTTTGAGCAAACTAAACGGTGGGTGAAAGCCCTTTCCAGTATCTTCATTTTGGCGTTGGTTTAACTTCAAATGACTTCCTGAAATTGAAATGGTTCACAGATCAAGATCTGGTCAGATCTGACTTTGTCGAATTAAACCAGGAGCTTGGAGACGAATTTTTGAATGAAACCTGTTGGGTAAGAACCACCTTTTCAGTACCTCTCAGATGCAGCTGACCTCATATTTTTATGAGTTGTGTACGATTTGTGGTGAATTAAACTTATTCTGTGTGTTCTGCAGACATGGCTGTTAGCTTTTAATTCATCAAAAATCCATTTTTGAACCTAATTGAGTGATTCCAGTTCTGTAGGGTTACTGAATGTTTTCTTAATCATCTCCAACAAGTTTCAAACCTTTATCTGTTCTGTAAATCCAGAGAGAAAGCAAATGGTACAGACATGCAGTAAACTTGTAAATCAATTTGTGAGAGTTTCAGAAACAATTTGAACCCAAATCCAATTGTGTATGCATCTCTGTTTAATTACCTTTCAAATGCAAGTGGCCTCATATTTTTAGGATTTTTCTACGATTTATGGCTTACAGATCTTGTTTTTTGTACAGTCAGATTCAAAAAAATTCCTAAAATAGTAGGATTAACCTTTTTGGGTGATTCCAATTGGGTTAGTCTTGTATTAGTACTGGCTATCTAGGAAAAATATTATTAGTCTCTGTTCATACATATTTGTTGCTGTTAGTAATGTTTATGTGTGACATGCATTGTTGAAGCAAAAACTTTTCGGTTTAATTAAAACCCTTTACCAACTCTTTTTAGTAGAGATGGGCAACCTTTGTTTTATGCTTGCAAAACAAAACCTCTGCAATTTAACATTATCTCTTTTGTTTTGCTTAAGTTTTCAAATGATGTGGTATATGGTTTGCTTCCTATTTTTGTATAATGTTAAGTGAGAAATTAAATTAGGAAAACTGATTTCTACTTTTCCAAAAATGTTTGAAATTATATTGTGAATGTTTGTGATGCCAAACTAATGCTCTTGTCCTCTTTATGATGTTATCTACCAGGGGGTACTTAGCTTGTGCCATGGTGATACCGAGAGAGGCAATTGCTAAGTTGTGATACTCTCATACCTTTACTAGGTAAATAAAATGGGTTTTCTTCTAGTTGCTTTGTAGTATCTTTAAGTCTTTTGTATGTTAGCCTTAGAAGAGTGGTTAGCTATTGTTTGCTGATTGTTGCATGCTCGTTATGATTGATGCAATGTGATTGATTGTGTTCCTTTTATATTTTCCGGCGATAGATTGCGAACGATTCCGGAGAAGAAGAAGAAGTGGAATCGGACGAGGATTTTATTTATATTGTTGGGATTCTTATATTGATGGAGTTGAAGACGTACAGGGACAAATAAGCCAAGGCAAGCCATCTTTGATCTCTGATTCGGTGTCTAGTTGGATGTCATTTGTTGATATCCAAAGCACCTTGTTTCTATGTGTGTTGTTCTCTTTATTATTGTCATCTATGTATGGTTGCTAGTGGGGTACTCCCTAGTGGTGATACTCCACTATTGTCTTTGTGATTATGGGATGCATGGTATCATGGCCGTGCTATTCCTCTTGGTCATCTTGTATGCTCAACTTGAGCATCTTCCCTCTCAAGATAGTATCTTACACCACACCCACCACTTTTGTAGTCTAGAGGTATCAAAGTCATGAATCTTGGTGTAATTCTCAACTTGAGAGGAGTATGCCGTGTACCCTTGTGAATGTTGGTTGGATAGTGCACCTTCACCATCCAAGTTGTATAGTAGTACCACCAATATGAAAGTTGGTTCCACCCTATGTTGTCATTATACATGCTTACCTTAAGCAAGTATAATCCTCCTTGAGCCACTCACACATACCCCTCATGGCGTGATGACCCGCATCTCGGCCATGGTGTTGTATTAGTTCCTTCTCATGAAACTATAGGTTGGGAACCCCTCAAGGTTTACCTTGTTGTAAATGTTTATGAAAACCTTGGGTGAGTTAATCCAAGTGTATGGTTTATGAAAGCAAAGGATCTTGATAAAGATGTTTGGAAAAGAGGTGTATGGAGGTTGGTTGACAACCGAGGTGTTGTGGGGGAAAAAGAAATGTTTTCTAAAAAGGAGCACTGCGTATAAGTGTACACCAGCCCAACTTTTATCGCGCAACCACTCTACCCCAATATGGGCACGGGGCTTAGCCCGTAGTTTGTTGAAGCTGGCAGGAGCACCCTTCACAACTTTCTAGGGAGGGTCATGACGACCTGCGACGCCGGGTTGCGCTCTGGAGGAGGCAATACACTGTAGTTGTCTATAGCCGGACGATTACTGAGGGTCTTCTGTCATGGCGCCGGAGATACGCTCAAAAGGAGGTATGCTGCCGGGGTGCCGGGAAGGGGTAAGCCCGCAGGGAAGGACTCGTGCCAGTGGAGATGGGCGAAAGGTTATGTCCGGGTATCCGTCGTGGCATATGTGGTTATGCAGGGATGATGCCCACACGATAGGTATCCGGATAGTTGTGGGGAAAGTGTGCAAACTCTGCAGAGTCAAATCTATTCGAATAGCCGTGTCCACGGTCATGGACGGGTTGCAAAGGTCTACCTTTACCGGGGCTTGAGTTTTGTTTTGATAAATGCTTTGCAAAGAAAGTGTTGTGTTGGATGTACCGGAAGGGTACGGAAAGTGGGCGTGTGTTGACCATATGGAGATGGTCGTGGGAAAAATTGAGACCAAGTGGGGAACTCTTTCCTAGTGTTTCATGTAGAGGAACTCTTCTTTAACAAAGATATAGAGATGTCATAGGACTTCCCTAGTATCCCCATCACCTGAGATGGCGGTATGCTAACTCTTATTCAATAAAGATATAGATATGCCATAGCTATCTTTTGAAGTATCTTCTTCAATAAAGATATAGAGGTGTCATAGGATCACTTTAGTGTCTCCATCAATTGCGATGTCGGGATGCTATATCCACAAGAGAAACTGATTCTCTTTCACATGCTATATCCACAAGAGAAACTGATTCTCTTTCACATGCTATATCCACAAGAGAAACTGATTCTCTTTCACATGTTATATCCACAAGAGAAACTATTCTTCCTCTCTTGTCTCTTTTAGTTAGCTCTGTTAGCATCTTTCTTGATGGTTTGCGAGTACAATTCCAAATGTACTCACGGCTTTGTCCCCGGCTATTTACTTGGCCAGACTTGGAGGAACACGACGGATGAAGAAGGAGTTGGCGACGTCTATGCGAGCTAGGAACGTCTTCCCGCCGGCTGCTCGTAGGGTTATGGCAGATGACTTGGGTACTGCGCTGCTGAAGTGATGATGCTACTCTGATGTTTTAGTTAGGCCCTTCGAGGCCATTATGTAAGTATTGGTCGTGTGACCATGTTGTAATTTTCTTATTCCGCTTTGTAATGGATGGTGTAATTTGATATCAGTTCGGTTATGTGTTCACGGCGCACTGATCATGGGATCGTGAACTGTATACATAACAGGGAATTTCGGACAGCTAGTCCGGGGTCCCCACAACTCCCCACCTCTCACTGCTTCTCAACCACCACTCCACCCATCGAATCATCGCCGGAGCTGCTCCAATTTGGAGATCGGAGCCGCCAGTACCTGGTGGATGCCGTCGTCGATTGGAGCCACCCCAGGACGAGCCACCGCCACCAGTCGACTCGCCGTCGTCCACAACTTCACCGCGCACCTTGCCAACCCTAGCTGGAGCCACGGTGAGCTCTCCGACCCCCTAGCTGAGCCGCCGGTGAACTCCCCTCTCGCCGGCGGGACGATGAACCACAGCCGTTTGATCGCGTTCTAATCCAACACCTCAGACTCGCCCATACCGCTTCGGCGTTTAACACTCGCTGACAGGCGGGACCCTCTGTCAGGCAGCCCGCGCGGCACTGGACCGTGGCTGGGCTGGCCTTGGGCCGTTTTTAAACCTTTGAGCCCAACTAGCTTTCCCGCCGGCCCTTTTAATTCAAACTGGGTTTAATTAATTCAAATAATTTTGAATACTGCTGCCACTTTGAAATTCAATAGAATTAAATTGGCTAAACCAAATTGGATGAACTTTATATGGTTGGAAAGATAGAGAAATTATCTAGCCAATGCCACTGGTCCCACGGCCAGATTCTTTGTAGAATTAATGTGATAAAAATAACAAGACAAGGACTTTTCCCTATTCAAATAATTCTTAAAAATCAACCAAAATAGATATTAAGTTAATTCCAACTCTAATAGCTCACATTTGACTTACAATAATTGTTTATGCAATAAAATGGTGTGGTCACTTTGCATGATCATGCCCTAGTTTAATTAATGGATCATTTGACTAGTTTAACTAGTTGATATTGTCCAAAACTATCAAAGTAAATTATGTGGAGTCTTACACTTCATTTAAACTTGTCTCACATGAATTCATGGGATGTTTGGACCCCTGGTTCCAAACTCTCTTATATGAATTACTTGAGATTTAAATCATATGTAGTGATATTAAATGATATGAGGTGATCTACCTCATTTAAATCATTTTCCCAAATGATGATGATGAACATTTGACTTAGGTCAATATGAGTTCATACATGATTGTTTGAGAAATTAAATCTTAAGAAGATTTCAATGAGAGGAAATTATTTCTCAAGAACCCTATGGAAACTATCATTTACATATTAAATACAAAGAAGTGAATTCTAATTAAACAACACAACCCATGCACCTAAGTAGATTATTTTGGTGTGCATAGAATAGTTTGTGTGTTTATATGTGATATATGGAATAGCCATTGAATTAGTGAGTAATTATACTCGTATTCAAATTTAGACGGTAGCACCGGAGAGTATGCCGAAGAAGAAGGTTGCTACCAAGAGGAGGAGGAGGAACAGTTTGAGAACTACCAAGGCAAGCTAATATTCTTGCAAAGTGCAAAGCCCCTTGGGGCAAGGCACCATGATTCTTATCTTATCTTATCTTACATAAGCCTATCCCAAGTTTTTACCTTACAAGCTTTTACTTGCTTTCTCAATGAGTTACTTTTATAGTTAACTTTGGTCAAAGTACAAGTTGGTTACTAGAGTAGTGAAGTGGGTCTCAATCAAGCAAAGCAAGATAGCACCCTTCATGATTTAGAGCTAGTGCTAATGAAATAAAACTTGACTACTCTAGATGGGAACAATGTGAATTTGAAATGAATTTGAAACCTTGGAATGATGATGCATTCCATTGAATGATTTTTGAAAGTGAATATGAACACGAGAAGATGGTGATTTTTTGATAAAACAACGATGTTGGTTTGAATGCGATACCTTTCCAATTATTAAGTACCCCCACAATACCTGATTATGGGTAGGGCTTAACTGGAAGTTTATGCATCTTAGTATGGGTTCCCTCTGAACACACGTCATAGGGGTTACGCTTGAGGCTGCCTCCGTTGTTGAGAAATGATGTGAAATTGAGGTGAATTGTACGGCCAAGCCCTATGCAGTTCCCAGGTTGACAGTTGGTCTTCACTGGGAGGCCAAGCTCATGGGGAGAGGTGCTCATAATAGGATTTGTAAGTGAAAGGTTATGGTTGATGATCCGCGTACTGTGTTACGATGATTCGGGGTAATCCCGACGGATGAAATCAAATGTTGTGGCCCAAGTGTGCAACCTCTGCAGAGTGTAAACCTATTCGAATAGCCGCGTCCACGGATACGGACGGTTGGAAAGGCCATACAGTTTCCGATGTCATATCTTTGAAAATGATGTTGAAAGGTGATGGTGAAATGACTTGTGGTGAATTGAATTGAAATCACCACTTGAATGGTGGGAATGACACTAATGTTCCCACTTGAGTTAGTTAGCACTTGAATAAGCTTTTCTCAAATTTTGTGAACTAAAACTAGCTTTATGCAAATAAACTAGAGCTTAGCAAACCATACTAGAATGTCTAGCACTTACATTAGTATTAGTTTGCGAGTACTTAAAGTACTCACGGCTTTGTCCCTGGCTATTCAAATGGCCAGAGTATGAAGATGAACAAGGAGATGACCAGCAGGACGCCTACGACAACTAAGCGCCTTCCGACGTCAAGCGTTGGCCTGTGGACTAGAGAGTCCTTGTATCTTACGCTTCCGCTATGTTGAACTATGAACTTGTGTTTGTCGTTGATCGATAGATCAACTATTTGTGTAATATGGTGTAGGATAACGTTGCATAGAAAACAAAAATTTTCCTACCGCGAACACGCAATCCAAGCCAAGATGCAATCTAGAAGACGGTAGCAACGAGGGGATGATCAAGACTAACCCTTGAAGAGATTCCAAAGCCTATAAGAGTAGGCTCTTATTGCTGCGGTAGACGATCACTTGCCGCTTGCAAAAGCGCGTAGAAGATCTTGATCACGATCGGTTCCGGCGCCACGAACGGGCAGCACCTCCGTACTCGGTCACACGTTCGGTTGTTGATGAAGACGACGTCCACCTCCCCGTTCCAGCGGGCAGCGGAAGTAGTAGCTCCTCTTGAATCCGACAGCACGACGGCGTGGTGTCGGTGGTGGTGGAGAAATCCGGCGGAGCTTCGCTTAAGCGTGCGGGATGTGGTGGAGGAGAAAGACCGCTAGGGTTTGGGGAGAGAGAGGGGGTTGGGCGCCGGCCCTCTAAAGGGTGCGGCCAAGGCTGAGCCAAAGAGTGGTCAGCCCCCTCTCTATGCCCCTCATTATATAGGTGGAAGCCCCAAGAGTTCTAGTCCAAGTCTTCGAATAAGACCCCAACACTAAAACCTCCCATATGTGGGAAACCTACTCAAGGAGGGAGTCCTACCCAAGGTGGGACTCCCACCTTTCCTTGAGGTGGGTTGGCCGGCCACCCTAGGGGAGTCCACCTTGGACTCCTCCCCTTTAGGGTTGGCTGGTCATGCAAGTGGAGTCTCTTTGGGACTCCACTTTCCAAAGTGCCATTCTTCCGGACTTTTCTAGAACCTTCTAGAACCTGCCATAAATGCACCGGATCATTTCCAAACTTGGAATATGACTTCCTATATATGAATCTTATTCTCCGACCATTCCGGAACTCCTCGTGATGTCCGGGATCTCATCCGGGACTCCGAACAAATATTCGAACTCCATTCCATATTCAAGTTCTACCATTTCAACATCCAACTTTAAGTGTGTCACCCTACGGTTCGTGAACTATGTGTAACAACCCAACTTTTGTGCATTGATTAAAATTTTGGAATACAAATTTTTGGGCCAACAAAAACGTTTTCTATCTTTAAAAATTTCATGCATATAATTAACCATGCCCTTGCATATTAGAATATGTATGTTGTTGCTTGTGAAAATTGTGTCTGTGTGTAAATCCCTAAAACCCTAGCCACTTTTTTTATCTTGTGCTTTTCTTTTCTTCTTAGTTAAGAATTTGAAATCTGCCCAAACACCCTTGTGCATGTGATCAAGATCTTCCAAGATCATAATTCCCTTAAAATTTCCTCCACACTTTCTTTTTAATCTTTTTCTCAAACGATATTCTGAAATTTTCCCTAGCCTTGTGCAACTTACCTCATCTCTTTTTCATCATTGACTCGACCCATCTCACATGGGGTTGACCAGGCCATGATCCCAAGAAATTTAACTTGAGCAAGAAATGGTCACTTAGACCATATGCTAATCATTTTGCTTTTCCTCTTTCTTCTTCCTTCTATTTTTTTTTCTGCTTAACCATCCCTCTCTCTACCCACTCACTCACCACATTTCTGCACTTGCATGTGACTGCCCATCGAGAGAGTGAGAAGGAATTAGAGAGAGAGAGATAGGGCCGGGGCTTGTTGGATGGCCATGCATCGCATGTGACCATGCCAACCATGTACTGCCAAGATTGGAAGCTTGCACGACTGCAGCACTCCCTCCTGCAGTTCCCTACCCTCCCTAGCTTCCCTCCTGTCCCTCCCTATCTCCCTAATCATCCTCTCCCGTCACCTCCCTCCGTTGGACACACACGCACGAAGACACTCCTCTTCCTTCTCTCTGCCGAGCGTGCGCATGAGGCCAGCAGCCTGTCGACGACTTCCTGCACCTCCCCCTCTCTCTCAGACACGCTCGCGCACACTCCTTTCCTCTGACGCGCCGCGGCACCCACCAATGGTCACCGTGCACGCCGGCGTTGGCACGGCCACGGTGGCGACCTCACGTTTCCAAGTCTCGTGCTCATGGATGGCCGTGGAGTGCTAGGGAGAGGGTCACGCGCCTCGGCCGACGAAAGCAACACCGTCCTCTCCCATCATCTGCACGCCACCGTCGATTGCCGTGTCGCGTCACCCCGTCGAGCAGCTGGCAGGCAACGTCGCCACCGCCCTGTCTTCACGCCCTCTCGCTGCTGGCCGACGCGCGCATGTGTCCATGGCGTGGCAACCTCGGTTGGACGCGTAGCGCGCCGCCCAGCTCGCCCAATGAGCTGCTGCCGCCCGCCCTCTCTCCCTCGCCACGGACCCGGTGCACCGTGCACCGGCGTCGCGCCTTTAAAATGCCCCAAACCCCTCCCTGCCTCTCCGTTCGCCAGCAGACTCACACCACTCCACAACACCACCTCCCCCGCGGAGAGGAGCTCCACTCCTCTCTGCAGCCCACGCTCGAGCTCGCCGTCCGCGAGACCCCGGTGAAGGTTGACGTCGCAGGACGCCGCTGTTTCTCCCCCAACCTAGCTCAATGGAAACCCCATCCTCTCCTTGCTCTAATGCTCCCCTCGTTTTCTTCCAGGAAAGCCTGTAGACGCCGGCGTTCCAAACAGCGTTTTCGCCGTCGCCGTCGCTCGCCGGAGAAAGGAGCGCTGTTTTCGTCGCCACCACCACCGTTCGGTAGCCCCTGCTCCACTGCCTCGAACGCGCCCCAACCCGCCGTCGACAGAGCCCCGAGGTGAGCGCCCTAGCCCCCGCCAACTTCCAGGGTTTCCTGTACGTCGTCCGCGACGTGAGGAAGGAGAAGGGAGCAGCACCGTTGGATCTCATCCAACGGTTGCATGCGCTCCAGACGCGGGCCCGCGCGCCAGCTTGGACGCCACGTCCTCCTCCGTTTAAAACGCGGCTCCCGCGCGTCTCTGTCGCTGCTGGGCTAGCCCGCAGCCCAATTTGGCCGTCCCCTTCAATTCCGGCCCGTCTCTGCTTTTCCTTTATTTCGGTTTAATACCTCCAGTAAATAGCTCAGTAGGTTTTGAAATGTTGTAAATTCCTCGACTGTTCAAATTTGTTGATTCAAATTCCTAGGTGCTCACAAATGAAATCTCTACCATAAATAAATTCATGCATGTGATTTAGTGCTGTAAATGTGTGCTGGAAAATACAAACCTAAAAAGTGTCTGATTGTGTAATTTATTTATTGTGTGATATTTATGCAACCTTTCTGCATGAGGTCAATTTGGTTGTGCAGTGTATGTAGATAGCTTCATTTTGGCACTAGTCCCACATGCAGGAGCTTCCTGTATTTAAACTGTTTTAGAAAACAAGATCTCGTCCGGAGGGAGAGTAAATGATTTTTAATTTGAAAAATAATAATGATTTTGAAACAAAACCAAGTTATACTGGTAGATATACCTATAGGCTAATTTTGTGCCAAAGGAAATATTTTTAAGAGTTATAGTTTAATTCCAAGAATTTAATTACTGAAACAAGTATACCTTTTCAGTATTTGATTTTTATAAAATCTTTCACAAATCAGAAAAATACAAATCCAGTGGGGTTAGTTCACATTTGTTCTTAGCTATCCAGGGGTATGCTTTGTTTTGGTTGGAGATGCTCTGGTTAGTGTTGGTTTAAGATTTGGAGTGCTCTGGTTTCTGTCTTTATTGAATTGTTTAGGACAGTAGAAATTTTATTTGCACATGATTCTTGTGCAGGTGTGTTCTACATGTCAATAGCTTTCTGTAGGTATGCTGCATGCATTTTTGTGACTTCCAGAAAGATTTAGGTCATTTAATTGGTTCTTAAGTCAATTCTGGAATTGCAAAAATCATATCTTTTGTTTTAAAAATCAAAAATGGGTGAAACCACTTTCAGTAGTTTGCATTTGTCAACCTCTACATACTGTGATTTTATCAAATTTTTGTGTGCATTATTCTGGAGATAGTTTGTTGATTTGTATGGTGTGTTTCTTTTATTTTTGCGACGATAGATTCGAACGCCGCCGGAGACGAAGGAGGAGGTGACCTTGGGGGATTTGAAGAGGAAGACCAGGGACACTTTGCTGAACAAGGCAAGCCACCTCTTGATGCATCTCTGATCCTATATATCTTGTTCTTGCATTATTACAAGTTTTACAAAAAGTGCATGTCTTCTATTTATTTTGTCGGTGGTTAGTGCCACCCGGAGATTTATTAATCCACCATTAGGGTGCAGCCCTCGTTGATACCTACTGAACACCTCTCTATTAGTGACCTGGTGCTTATCACCTTGTCATCCTTGTCGCCATTTTTCGAAGAAGAATTGGACTATAGGTTGGGAGCCCTGGAAAAATGGTTACGAAAATGTTTTCCCGAAAAGAAGTTTTTCGAAAACCTTGGTATGGGGTTGCCCTGCCCAAGTGTGAGTCTATTCAATGAAAAATGTTTATGAAAAGGAGATTTTGATGGAGGCAAGTGGAGAAAAGAAAATGTTTTCGAAAACTTTAGCGCCTAAGTACTCACCCGGACCGAAAGACAAGTGCAACCACATTACCCCAAAGTGGGCACGGGCGTAGCGTAGTAGTTTGTCTCGCCATAGTTTGGGTCCCGCAAATGTAAGGGGTAGTCCGAGCATGGACACCTATCGACCGTGGCCTTCCCGACGAACCGGGGACGCCTTTCCATTGCGTATCGATGGCAGGGGTACAACCTATGAGCTCCCATTGAATAATGCCCCGCAGCTTGGTCGCGGCATTCCGGAGGGTCGAGCTGGTCGGGGAATTTGCTACTCCCGGGTAAACGACCCCTCGAACTCGGTGTTGGGAGGTACAACTCTAGGCGGCATGTCTTAGGCTATGGCGGGCAAGCGAAAAACTGCGATCGGTTATCCGAACCTCGCGTTTTGACGCTTGGTGAACCAGGGATGATCCCGGCGGATTTATCGGATCTTGTGGGGAAAGTGTACAACCTCTGCAGAGTGAAAACTATTCGAATAGCCGTGTCCGCGGTTATGGACGGTTGGAAAGGCTGCTGCTTAGCACTAAAGAGTTTTGGTTTACAAAAGTGTTTTTCTCAAATATTGTTTTGGGAAAGTGGTGCCAGTGGGACTGGTGAAAAATGTACCTGGGAGGTACGGTGGAAAGTTGGAAAGAAAATGGCCATATGAGATGGCTGAAATTAAGTTGGGTCACCCTTACCTATTAGTCTGCAAAATAAAATGGTTTATCAAAAAGTTTTCAACAAAGATATGGAAATGTCATTCTCTCGAGAGGAACCACCTCTCGCTCCTTGTCGCCCTAGTTTAGTGCCTGTTCCTTGCTACTCGCCATATTGCATATCCTTTACTTCTCTCTAAGGTGGTTTGCGAGTACATTCAAACGTACTCATTGGCATTGTTGTCCTGGCTATTTACTTGGCCAGACTTTGAAGAGGAGTATTTTGAAGAAGAGGAGTACGATGCCGAAGACGCGAACTAGGACGTTCTCCCAGTCAGCCGCCTGTAGGGTAAAGGCCTGACGTGGGTTCCACCGCTGTTTGGAGTCAAATAAATTCCGCTGCTGTTTGTTGAACTTCGGCCTTGATGGCCTATGATGTAAGACTTCCGTATTAATGTTATTTCGCATGCTGTAATGGATGATGTAATCTGGTATCGGTTCGGTTATGTATTCACGATGGAATGATCTTGGGATCGTGAAATTGTATGCATAACGAGAGTTCCGGACCGGTAAGTCCGGGGCCCCACGAAGCCGGTATCGAGCCATCCTGACCGTAGGAGACCTTAGTTAGCATGGGCGTTAGAAATAGAACAAAAATTATTTTCTTAAACAAAAAGGTTGACTAAATGCTGAAAATGCTTAAGTCCCTTACCTCCTTCTATTTTCCGAAACTTTACTTGCATTACTCGTTTTATTATGCTTAAAATTTTGCACACCGTGGTCACTAACTTAATCTACTTTAAAATTTGTGTAGATGCCGATCGAGTACACGCACGTCCGTCGGGTGGGAGTGAGGCCGCCCCTCTACTTCTTCGAGCGGGCCTTAGCCGACCCGGCTATTCGCCGCGGACGTATGGTGCCCGAGATTAAGGGCGTCCGTACCGAGAGGTCCGCGGACTCGGAGATGGCCTGGTTGGTCACCTGCGTCGTCGGGGAGCGGGATTTCCCCCGCTACTGAGGAGTTCACCATCGACGTGATGGAGCGCACGTGGCTCGACGGGATGATTCGAGTCTCTCAGGAGGCGCTTGCACGCCTTGCCTTTCTTCACCCGGAGGTTGTCGCCGACACTGGTTGCCGCACCTTGGCCGGCGCGACCTCGCGGGCCAGCCCGTGGCCGGCGCCCCGCACGCCGACACCGCACACCAGCCTGCACCACATGGAGTACCTGCTTCACCACACTCAGACTCAGCAGGACCGCGCCCGTGAGAGGTGCGATCTGCAGGAGGATGAGATTGCTACACTTCGCGCTCAGCTTGCCGCTACACAGGCTGACCTTGCCAGTGAGCGCAAGTTGAGGGTTGCCGCACGCCGGAGGGTTACTCGCCTGAGGGCGAAGGTGACTTCGCTGGAGGCCCTGACTGCACAGATGGAGGCCACTATTGAGGAGCTTGAGGACGACGGTGAGGATCTCCGCAAGGAGAACGAGGCTCTCCTTAGTGACGACGACGACTACGAGGACGAGGACTTCGACATGGAGCCCGATACTGAGGATGAGGCCTTCATCAACGATGAAGATGAGGAGCCCGAGCCGCTGATGCCCGAGGAGGACCCCGAGGAGCCACCCTTCGACGAGGGCGCCCCACCAGCACCGGAGGTTCCTGTCGTGGACCTCGACGACTTCTAGAGCACCACCTTGGACTCGCACCACCTTACCTTAGGGCGATGAGATAGGCCCCCTTTTGCGATGCGAGTAGACTTGTGATGATGGTTCTATGAAACCATTCTTTTGGCTGTGTTGCATGAGACTTATGTGTGATGATGTATGCTACATTGTGCCATCGGCACCCCTGCTATGCTATGCTATCATTTGCCTACTTTGCATTTGTTGCGCCCGTTTTCGAATTTCCGTTTTTATTTGAAATCCCTCCCCTTTTAAGTGGCTGCCCATCTACTTGTTCCTATTTGTAAATCTGAATCCACCCTTCTTCAGGATGGTGGAAACCCGTAGAGGAGACCACAGCGGGGCAAACCGAGACCCCCCTCCACCTCCACCTCCCGACCCTACCATGGCTCAACTCCTGCGTATGATGATGGAAGACCGTGAGGCAGCCCGTGCGGAGCGTCAAGCTAATCTTGCTACTCTTCAGCACCTCACTCAGCTTGCTACCGGTAACGCCAACAACAATAATGGCGGGGATGGAAATGGAGACCCCCGCTCCAAGCCGAAGGATTTCCAAAGCACCAACCCACTCGTCTTCTCCAAGTGCACCGAACCCCTCGACGCCGATGATT
>NC_061511.1:2679412-2699108 GCF_022539505.1 Lolium rigidum | reverse complement strand
AATGATGACTGTGAATCTGTGATACTTAACTATTATGCCTCGCAACAACAATATTCCTGGGATTGCGATGTATGACATAATAGGCATTCGGACTTAAAAATCCGGGTGTTGACAATTTTGATAAAAACTGATGTTGGGTTGGATGCGATACCTTTCCAATTTTGAGTACCTACACAATACCTGATTATGGGTAGGGTTTAACTGGAAGTTTATACACCTTAGTATGGGTTCCCTCTGAACAAGCATCATAGGGGTTATGTCGAGGCTGCCTCCGTTGAAAGTGAAATGATGTGAAATGAGGTGAATGTACGGCCCAAGCCCTGTGCAGTTCCCAGGCTGATGGTTTTTCTTCACTGGGAGGCCAAGCTCATGGGGAGAGGTACCTATACTAGGGTATGTAAGTGAAAGGTTATGGTTGATGATCCGCGTACTGAGTTACGATGATTCAGGGCTATCCCTGACGGATGTAATCAAATGTTGTGGCACAAGAGTGCAACCTCTGCAGAGTGTAAATCTATTCGAATAGCCGCATCCACGGTTACGGACGGTTGGAAAGGCCATACTGTTTCTGGTGTCATAAGTTTCTTGAAAAAGATTGATGAATTGAAGGGTGACTGGATTTGAATCACAACTGAGTTGTGGGAATGACACTAATGTTCCCATTTGAGTTAGTTAGCACATGAAGAGTCTTTTATTAAATGGTTGTGAACTAAAATTGGCTTTATGCAAAAGAAACTAGAGCTTAGCACCCCCTTACTAAAATTGTTAGTACTTACACTAGTATTAGTTTGCGAGTACTTTAAAGTACTCACGGATGGGTCCCTAACTATTCCAATGGCCAGACTATGAAGAGGAACAACAGAACCAAGAGGACGGCTAGCAGGACGTCTACGACAACTAGGAATCTTCTGACGTCAAGCGTTGGCCTGTGGATTAGATAGTCCACTTCTATTACGCTTCTGCTATGTATTGTGTTCGTTGATCATTAGATCAACTATTTGTGTAATATTGGATCATGTGATCTGGATTTGTAAGACGCTTATGGTTTGTAATGAATGATGACTTATGATATCGACTGTTATGTCTCGCAACAACAATCTTCCTGGGATTGCGATGTATGGCATAATAGGCATCTGGACTTAAAAATCCGGGTGTTGACAGTGATCTTGCGGGAAAGATAGAGCGGCCGCAACTACATTGTCCTTGCCCTTCTTGTATTTGATTACATGTGGAAATGACTCAATGAATTCAACCCATTTTGCATGTCTTTTTCTCAAATTGGTTTGTCTTTTCAAGTACTTCATAGACTCATGGTCGGAGGGAAATGAAAAACTCTTTTGGACAAAGGTAATGTTTCCAAACTTCAAGAACTCGAACTAAAGCATAAAGTTCCTTGTCATATATAAGATAGTTTAGGCGTGCGCCATCTAACTTTTCACTATGATATGCAACGGGTTTACCATCTTGCATAAGGACACCACCAATTCCAAGTCCACTTGCATCACATTAAATCTCAAAAGTTTTAGCACAATTGGGTAGGACGAGGAGTGGTGCCTCGGTAAGTTTCTTTTTCAATTCATCAAAAGAATTTTGTTGTGCATTGCCCTAAACAAATGGAACGTTCATTTTAGTGAGTTCATTCAAAGGGAAAGCAATGGTGCTAAAATCTTTCATAAAGCGGCGGTAGAAACCGGCAAGTCCATGAAAGCTTCGAACTTGGGCAACGGTTGTTGGCGTAGGCCAATTATGAATAGCCTCAACTTTCGACGAATCCACTTAAATGCCATTGGATGAAACGACAAAGCCAAGGAAAACCAACTTGTTTTGTGCAAAAGTGCATTTAGGAAGATTTGCATATATCCTCTCATTGCGTAAGATGCATAAAACTTCTCTCACATGTCCAACATGGTCCTCGAGATTCTTGCTATAAGTGACAATACCATCGAAATATACAACAACACTCTTGCCAATGAGAGGTCTCAAGACATGGTTCATAAGACGCATAAAGGTTGAAGGAGCATTGGAAAGACCAAACGACATGACAAGCCATTCATAGAGACCAAGTTTGATCTTGAATGTCGTCTTCCATTCGTCACCAATGGCCATGTGGATTTGGTGGTAGCCACTACGCAAATCAATTTTCGAGAATATAGTGGCACCACACAACTCATCAAGCATGTCATCTAAACGCGGAATGGGATGGCAATATCTGACGGTAATGGCATTGATAGGACGACAATCCATACACATTCTTTGCGACTCATCCGGTTTAGGCACAAGTATGACCGAAACCGCACAAGGGCTTTAGCTTTCGCGAACATACCCTTTTTAGAGGAGATCTTGAATTTGTCGTTGAATCTCCTTTGTCTCTTCGGGGTTGGTGCGGTAGGCGGCGCGGTTCGGTAGAGGAGCGCCAGGTATGAGGTCGATGCGGTGTTCGATGCCTCTAAGCGGTGGTAATCCGGGAGGGAGCTCGTCGGGAAATACATCTTGAAACTCCTTCAAAAGAGACAACAAAGACGAAGGACGTGTTGTCAAGTTGTTAGTCTCCGATGGTGGTCCCTTGCAAATTAGCACATAGTGCAATTTGGTGGATGGGTTGTGGTGCACTTCTCTCATCTCACTCTTGGTGGCTATGAGAACACTCTTCATCTCGCTCACATTTGGCTCGTGGCGCTCACTTTCTTTTAGGTGGGTCACTCTCTCACCTCTCATCTCACTATTGATAGTAGATTCCTTAGCCCTCGCTAAAGCCTTTTGATACGTCCAAAACGTATCTACTTTCCCGAACACTTTTGCTATTGTTTTGCCTCTAATTTGTGTATTTTGGATGCAACTAACACGGACTAACGCTGTTTTCAGCAGAACTGCTCTGGTGTCTCGTTTTTGTGCAGAAATCCAACTTTCAGGAAAATCCTCGGAATTTATGCGAAGGCCCTATTTTCCCAGGAAACTAACGGAGCCAGAAGGGCAATTGAAGTGGAGGCCCGAGGGCCCCACACCACCTGGCGGCGCGGCCCAGGGGGGCCCGCGCGGCCCTGTGGTGTGGCCCCCTCGGCCGGCCTCCGACGCCCCCCTTCGGACTACTTATTCGCCTCGACCTAAAAACGCACGGGGAGAAGTCGAAGTCGCCAGAAACCCTCTAGAACGCCGCCACATCGCGAAACTCCGTCGCGAGAGCCAGAAGTCTCCGTTCTGGCACTCCGCCGGGACGGGGAATTGGAGGAGATCATCACCGCCATCACCGCCAACGCCTCTCCATCAACCAGCAATGTTTCCCCCATCCATGTGTGAGTAATTCCCCCGCTGTAGGCCGAAGGGGATGGTAGGGATTGGATGAGATTGGTCATGTAATAGCATAGGATTGTTAGGGCATAGTGCCTAGTGTCCGTAGATGGTACTTTTATGATATTGTTGCAACTTGTTATGCTTAATGCTTGTCACTAGGGCCCGAGTGCCATGATCTCAGATCTGAACATGTTATTGTTTCATCATGATATTCATTGTTTATGGTCTTACCTGCAAGTTGTATACACATGTCGCTGTCCGGAACCAATGGCCCCGAAGTGACAGAAATCGGGACAACCGGAGGGAATGGTAGCGATGTGAGGATCACATGTGTTCACGGAGTGTTAATGCTTTGCTCCGGTACTCTATTAAAAGGAGTACCTTAATATCCAGTAGTTTCCCTTGAGGCCCGGCTGCCACCGGCTGGTAGGACAAAAGATGTTGTGCAAGTTTCTCATTGCGAGCACGTACGACTATAATTGGAACACATGCCTATTGATTGATTAGTACTTGGACACCGTTTTATTATTATCTGCAAATGCCCTGCTATGATTGTTACATGAGTTTCTCTCATCCATGCAACGCCCGTTATCCGTCCCCGTGCCTACAGTATTTTAATCCTGCTGTTTACTATAATCACTACTGCTGTCTTTGTTACTCTGCTGCTGTTATTTCACTACTGCTACTGCTATAAAACTGTTACTACTGATAAACTCTTGCGAGCAAGTCTGTTTCCAGGTGCAGCTGAATTGACAACTCCGCTGTTAAGGCTTTCAAGTATTCTTTGTCTCCCCTTGTGTCGAATCAATAAATTGGGTAATACTTCCCTCGAAGACTGTTGCGATCCCCTATACTTGTGGGTCATCAAGACTATTTTCTAGCGCCGTTGCCGGGGAGCATAGCTTTATTTGGAAGTTCACTTGGATTAATATTGTTCGCTGCAAATTCTCCATCATGGGTAAACCTCGCGATACTAAGATCGCCATATTACCATCCACTACAAGAAAAGGTACAATTCTGAGTACCTCCGCTACACTTGATTCACCATCTGTGATTGATAAACTTGTTTCACCGCCACATGCTTCGCATGCGGGTACATCTGCTGAATCTGAACACTCTCATAATACTGATAATATTTCTGCTGTGCTTGATGATAGTGGTTCATTGGGAACTTTTCTAGATGCTACAATTGCTAGGTCTAGACAAATTGAAAATACTGAAACTCCTGATGTTACTACACCTGTTAATTCACCTGAGCTTGAATACTCTAGTGATGATCTTGAGCACTACAAGAAGAACCCACCTACAACAACACATACTTAGCAACCACTTAACTACTCGTTGCAAAACTTTACCATAGATACATATGTATGCGTTGCAGGCTAATATGTTGTCCAGTGTGTAGGTGCCTAATACAACTAAGCACGTCCAGTACATCAATCAACCGGTAAAAATTAAATATGGGCCTTAGCCCACTAAGCACCACTCCCGTAATAACCCCACCATGCCACACGATGATGCTGCCACGAACGCACGCACCTCGCCTCCTCTAACCTAGCCGCCTCCGTCTCTCTCTGGGCGCCCTGGGCAGTTTGCGGGCATGGCCTCCATCGCCGGTGAAGCACCTCATGCTGATACCTCATATTGCCGCTGGGAAGAGGAGCGTGTCTGCGGGGAGGTCACGAAGGTCTGATATAATTATGGATTTGCATTCGTGCACCGAGAGATCCCATTACAGATCAGCTGGATTTATATAGTTCCGATCTAAAATTCTTTTTCTATGTTTCTCATCTCCAACCTCATAACCCATGTTTTCCAGTGTTAGCAGGGATCACGGTGTGGAGTCTGCATGTTGAGGCGATGTAAATTCATCAAAGACTCCACCCACGTATGAGCCTCCGCTCTCCCTGCTATGGATGATTCTTTTATTATTTTGCATCTTTCCTCCGCCGCCCGACGACACCAGGGACGCGCCTCTGCCGCGCCAGGAATGCAACGGGCTGGCCTCAATTGTGGGAAGCAGATGAGATCGTGGATCAATGACCCCCTGCGTCAGGAGTCGAGGGGCGTCCATGGGTAAATAGCAGGCAGCAAAACGCAATCTAGTATCAACAAGACAGTGAGAATTTTCATTTCACAAAGTCATTTTCGTTTACAGCTTATTTTCAGGCAGAAGGTACTTGGAACCCAACGGAGGTCTGAATTCTGAAAGAGTATGAACGACAAACACCTTACAACAGAGATAAATATTGCCACTTTGTAGGCAAATGCTCCTATCCCTGGGACGATGATGAGAAGAAGAAGAAGAATGTGGGAGTGAGTGCGGTTCCATGCATCAGCTCTTCGCTGGATTCATGCGTGAGCATTATCACCTCGGCAAGTTCGCTCCGAGAGCCGTAGAAGAAACCTGTCCTGCAGTCCGAGTTTGTTCCAAGAAGATCGGCGACAACCAGATTGGGAGGAGGTGCC
Source organism: Lolium rigidum (assembly GCF_022539505.1). Lineage (NCBI taxonomy): Eukaryota > Viridiplantae > Streptophyta > Magnoliopsida > Poales > Poaceae > Lolium > Lolium rigidum. Next base: position 2,693,351 of record NC_061511.1, on the reverse strand, counting down.
ATCATTTGGTATAATGCTCTTTCTCCCGAGCCTATCCTAATTGTAACCATGATCTGCTTAGGTGTTTCATTCATTTTTCTCTTAATTTTGTGTGTACTGATTATGTGTTTAACTCTAGTTAAAATTACAGAATGTATATATTTTGGTACGATACTCCATAACAAGGCAGCAATTTGGGCAGACAGGGCAAGGCATAGGTTCGAATCATGCAATTTCTCCTTTTTCTCTGTCAGGCCACCTTCGATTCACAAGATTCTTACAGAAAAAATGCAGTATTGTTAATCATGTAGCAGTAAGATTTTGTCCTATAAAAGTGTTCCATTCACATAGATACAGTACGTTCCAAGTTCTAGTGGTTCACTGAGTCATTAGGACGTAGCACATTAGGCTACACTTATTGTTGTACATGAATAATTAGCATGTAGAGGCTATTACTTTTGCGTTAGAAATATTGGTATTTTAGTATATATAAAAAGTTGACAGGGGAGATTTGGTGTATATGCTGATTTCTTATCAAGTAGAATTACGCTTATCAAGCTTTTTAAGAAAGCGTGTTAGATTCCTTAACGCTACCTGCTTTTGCCACTGTGATACTAATATCGTAATTTTGTTTTTGCAGGTTCCATATATCACCAAGGCTTGTCATATTTGGATACAGACCTGAGCATACTCGGAAAAAATATTAGAATGAATATATATAGGACTTGGTAGAATATCCTATATTGATGCAATATTGTAAATTGTCCACTCTTTGGACAACTTTCATGTACGGGCTGGTGATTTGAATAATAAATGTTCCTTTCTTTGTCATGTAATATATTCGTATTCTTAGAATTTCTTGTGTTCTTAATGTCTCATATAAAATATTTTCACTCAGTGAGAAAATATTAACTATCTTCCAAAGAGACCAAACGATGCATGCATGACAAAATTTAAAAAATTAAAATAGAAATTTCAATTTGTGTGGGATTTATGTACCAACGCATACAATTGTTGCCTGAAGTTCGTATCTATTTTGCAACGGTTGGTACCCTTGCAACACCCAAAAATGCAACGCATCCTAATCCGTTGGTAATAGCCCTAGCAACGCCTATATTGACATTTAGATACGGATAAATGTGTTGCTGTAGGAGGGGTCCTCTTGTAGTGGAGGAAGATTATGTGGAGCTTGATGATGATTTTATTGAAAAATGCAATGCTACTACTGATGCAAGAAAAATTAAAAATTTGCTTGCAGAACACACTGTTAGATATAAACTGTCTCCCGATCCTAAATTTGCCACATCTCCTATAAACATTAGGGATAAAGATTATGATTTTTCTCTTGATCTATCTCATATAGCTATTGTTGAGAAAACACCTTTTTGTGGTACTGAAAAAGAAAGTGCTGTTGAACACATGACTGAGTTATCTACTTTGAGTAGTTTGTTTTCTGATGATGTTAAGAAGCGTACTTACTTTGTTGCTAAAATATTTCCATTCTCATTGAAGGATGACGCTAAAACTTGGTATAATAATTTGCCACCTAATTCTATTAAAAGTCCGAAAGAATTGCTTGATGTTTTCTTCCGCAAATACTTTCCTGCTAGTGCTCAACATGCTTGCTTTGCGGAGAGTTTATAATTTTGATCGAGGAGATGAGGAGAAATTGCCTGAGGCTTGGGCGAGATTTTGCTCTCTTATTAGAGCTTTGCCTGACCATGATTTAGAAAAGCATGATTTACTTGATATATTTTATTGTGGATTAACCATTGAGTCTAGGGCATACCTGGATAGTTGTGCTGGTTGTGTTTTCAGGAAAAGAACTCCAGACGACGCTGAAGAATTATTGGCTAAAATAGGCCGGAATTATGATGATTGGAATACACCTGAACCAACTCCAACGCCAATAGTGAAGAAGAGGGGTTTAATTAAATTAAATGATGAAGATATGAGGGAAGCCAAGAAGTCTCTCAAGGAGAAAGGTATTAAATCTGAAGATGTGAAGAATCTACCTCCTATAGAAGATATATGTGAGATAATTCCCCCTTCATCCATGATTGAGGTAAATTCCCTTCAACGCTTTACTAGGGAAGATATTCCGTATTCAAAACCTCTTGCGCAATGCTTAGATGAGTTTGATAATTATATTGTTAAGCAAGAAAATTTTAATATGAGAGTAGAGAATCATCTAATGGAAAATTCTCAAGCTATTAGTCAATTGCATGATATTGTGGAGAGAACCTCCAATGATGTTAAGATGCTTGTCAAACATTTTCAAATGATTCAGACTCAAATTGATCAACTCACTAAAGTGCAAAATGACTTGTTAGGAAATAATGCTAAAGAAAAACATGCATATGAAGTAACAACTAGAGGTGGTGTCTCTACCCAGGATCCTCTATATCCTGAAGGGCATCCCAAAAGAATTGAACAAGATTCTCAACACATTGAACCTAGAGCTCATTCTAAGAAGAAAAAGAAAAAGAAACATAAAAATGTTGTAGAATCCTCCGAACACTGTTAATGATCCTAATAGTATTTCTATTTCTGATGCTGAAACTGAAAGTGGTAATGAACATGATAATGATAAAGATAATGATAAGAATGATACTCCTGATAAAGAAGAGGTTGAAGAAGAACCTGAAAAGCATGCTAAAAATAAAAAGTATACTAAAGAAGATTTTATTACTGAGAAACATGGTAATGAAAGAGAACCTTGGGTGCAAAAGCCAATGCCTTTTCCTGCTAAGAAACTAAAATCAAAGGAAGAAGAACACTATAATAAATTTTGTGATTGGATGAAACCTTTATTCTTGCAAATCCCTTTAATCGATGCTATTAAATTGCCTCCTTATTCAAAGTATATGAAAGATATTGTTACTAACAAAAGGGAAATCCCCAATGAGGAAATTTCCACTATGCTTGCTAATTACTCTTTCAATGGCAAAATTCCAAAGAAGTTGGGCGACCCGGTATACCTACTATTCCTTGTTCTATTAAGAATAATTATGTTAAAACTGCTCTATGTGACTTGGGAGCTGGTGTTAGTGTTATGCCTTTTTCTCTATACAAGAGACTTTACTTAGATAAGTTGATACCTACTGATATATCTTTGCAAATGGCTGATAAATCTACTGCTATTCCTGTTGGTATATGTGAGAATGTTCCTGTTCAAGTTACTACTAACCGCTTGATATTAACTGATTTTGTTGTGTTGGAAATGCTCGAAGATGATAATATGTCTATTATTCTTGGGAGACCTTTTCTTAACACCGCAGGGCTGTTATTGATTGCAATAAAGGAAAGGTTACTTTCAATGTTGATGATAAGGAACACACCGTCTATTTCCCCAAGAGGATTGAAAAAGCGTGCGGAGTTAATACTATCTCTCATGTGAGAACTATCAAAGTGGGAACCATCGATTGTCCTATATATGAGCCTAAAGAAGAATATCAAACTCTTGTGATTGGATCCATATCAATACAATTCAAGGTAACATGATTGATTTGAGGTTTATTTCTTCATATGCTATATAAAATTTATTTGGTGGCAAGACTTGATCAACCTTGTTAACAAATACCTTTTATATGCATAGAGGAGGTAAACAACATCTGTTTCTTCCTCCACTTGTTTTAGTTGCTGTATCTCTTTTAATTTGCAAAGTTTCTTAGTTGATTTGAGATTTCAAAAATTTTCCTGGCCAGTAATAATAAACTTAATACCCAGAAAATGTGCATTTTTCAAAGTTTTCAAAAATTCGCGAAAATTGTACCGTTGGTCCTATTTTTCGACGAGGCACTCGGGAGCACCGGAGGATGACCTGTGGGGCACCGTAGGGCGCCAAACCACAGGCCGGCGCGGCCTGCAAGGTGGCCGCGCCACCATGTGGTGTGGGCTCCCTCTCGCCCCACTTTGTCATCTCTTTCTCCCAGCACCTTCTCTCTCCCGAAAAAACTCGTACCAAGTTCATCTCTCTCGCGTTTTTGCTCCTGAGCTCCAGATTTCTCGATCTCTTTGCTCAGCCCAGATTTCTGTCTGAAATTTGGCACATTTGCTCTTCGGTATGTGACTCCTCCACCCATCCAAGTAGAATTTCGTTTGGTTGAGTATATCTTGAATATTTTGCTGCTGTAGGTAATATGTTTAGTGAGCTTGCATGCTTGTTCTAAGTGGTAGAAACTAGTTTTGATGCATGATTAGTACTCTAGCAAGTTCCTATGGTAGTTTCCCTCAATTATATGTCACCGAATCAAATTTTTATATTGGTTGTTGAAATTTCAGAAAATGGAATGGAATAGATATCACTTGAATCAGCAAGAATTGGAAGTCCAACAAGTTATGATAGTCAATCGTGAAGAGGGAGTATACCCCTCTTACTACCCGTGCGCGGATTTCATGAGAAGCGCGGGGATATTTGAAGATGTTCAAACTCTAATTTCTCGTGCAGGGCTGAGTGACTTTGTTGAAGGAGAACCAAGACAATATGTAAAATTAACTATGGCTTTTGTGCAGGACTTCAAGTTTAATTGGTCGCGATCTAACCCCACGGTCCAGTATAAAATTTACAATAAAACTGTCAACTTGCCATTTAGTGCTTTTTGTGCAGCAATTAGAATACCGCAATGGGGGTCGTGCGAGAAGATAAGGGGATCGCCGCAAGAACTCTCGGATCTTTACAAGATGATTTGCGATGAAAGGAGTTTCTCAGGGGAGATTGGTCGGTCACAGAAGGTGCACTGGATGCACATATAGAGAGAGGAGGCCAACATGCAAGAGACGACATAGAGGTCGAGGAGCACCTCGACTCATCATCCGATGCAGCAAGTTCCTCGCATCAACATGGTGGATATGCGGAGCCTCCACGCTTTTCTTCTGCGCAGGAGCTTTACTATGACTACTCCATGGACTACCCACCGGCGAGGAACGACCCTCGTTGGGGTTGAACTCCACTTAGGCCAAGAGCCTAAGCTTGGGGGAGGTATACCGGCATCACTCATTCTTTGCATATTATGATTGCTGGATACTTGTATATACTTGTTTAGTCTCTTTGAGTGGTTTTCTAATGAGAGGAAGATGATATTTGGGGAAGTGCTGCCTGAAAACAGATTCTGGGCTGTTACCGTAAAAATTCGTGTGCACAGCCAGAACGTTATTTTAAGTTGAAAATTTTTGTGCAGGTTCCCCAGGTTGTTATCTAACTTTCATTAGTTGAACACTTTTTGAACTGAGCAACGTAAGATTTTTGTAAAAATCGATTTCTGTACTGCTGTCAAGTTTTGGCAGATTTCTGCCATTTCGGTTTTCTGTGTTTCTTTTAGTTTGCTATTTCTTGTTTCCACTTTGTTTCTTTCCCAAAACACAAAAAGACCAAAAATATTTCTGTTGTTTCTCTTCACCATTTCTTTATCTTGGTTCTTGCATTTGTTTCGCTTTATTTGCTATTGCTAGTTTGCTATAAGAAAACCCAAAAAGATTTTGCTTTGTTTGCTTGTTTCCTCTTGTTCTTATTTGCAATTTGAAAACACCAAAAATATTTGCTGTTCTTCTTTGGATTGTAAAGTTCATCTTGAGTTCAATGGTCTTCGGTGGCTGGAGCGTGGTTTTCATTTCATATTATCCAAGCTACACAAGTGAAAAGGCAATAATGACGATCTACGACAATCTGATTGTGGTGAGAGGCTGGTATGAACTCTATTTGTTTTCATTTTTGTACATATACTCGTCCATGTGAGCATGCTTAGTTGGTTCATGTGAGTTATATGTTATTTGAGAAAGTCTAGTAGTTCATGATCTCTCATGATTAGCTCCAATCTATTAATATGAGTAGCATGTCATGGATGTTTGCTTGCATTGTTTTATTCATAAGTAAGTATGGCATTGTGGTATCCTCCTCTGAATAATTCATTTATATCGACTTGGCACATGCTCACGCATGCATATGACTGAACAAGAGTCAATTAAGCCTCAATGATTTACATTGCTTCAGAGTTCTTGTATCACTTTTATGCCTCAGTTAATTTATTTTGCCGCAAGCATGATTATGACAATTACTGCTCTCTTGATTTGTCGCTCCCTAGTCTTTTTGCTAGCCTTCACTTGTACTGAGCGGGAACGCTGCTCGTGCCTCCAAACACATGAAAACCAAGTTATTCCGAGTGTCCACCATAAATACCTATGCATGGCATTTCAAACCATTCCAAGTAAATTCTCATGCGCTACCTTTAAAACCTTCAAAATACTTCTCAATTTGTGTTTATGTTTCATAGCTCATGAGGAAGTATGTGGTGTTTAGCTTTCAACCTTGTCATTTACTTTTGACGGACTCTCATATGGAATAGTGGCACATCCGCTTATCCAATAATTTTGCAAAAAGAGCTGGCAATGGGATTCCCGAGTCCCGAATTAATTAACTTAAATAGACACTCCTCCATGGTTTGTGATTGTTGGACGGCACCCGAAGGATTCGGTTAGCCATGGCTTGTGTAAGCAAAGGTTGGGGGGAGTGTCATCATCATAATAAAACTAAAATAAAAAGGCACTCCTTCATGGTATGAGATTGTTGGCAGGCACCCGAGAATTCGGTTAGCCATGGTTTGTGCAAGAAAGGTTGGAAGGAGTGCCAAATAAATATGCAATAATTCATGGGAGCTGCTCTTGAAAGTCCGGTTGGCGAGGTAGTTGGTGTACCCATTACCATTCGTTGACAACAACAAACACCTCTCAAAATAATTTTACTCCTGCTTTAAAAATGAAAAGCTCTAGCGCATGTTAATCCCTGCTTCCCTCTGCGAAGGGTCAATCTTTTACTTTTATGTTGTGTCTCCATTATTTCTTTGAGCACTTTCTTGAGAGCACAACTGTCATTCTTAGTATAATATGCTTGTCTCAAAATATGATTGATTGTGGTATAACTTTGATGCTTCTATCTTTGACAATCACTACTTCTATTCTTTCTATGAACTTCAAAGGTGCCCGGGCATTTATGTTTTGCCAATCAAATACAGGCAAGCGAGATACCACTTTATCATATTCTCTTATGAACATTGCAATCCTGCTTATATACATGATTCATGATGCTTATTATTACTTGTTGGTACCTCTTCATGATTGACATAGCTGTTAGATGATCTTATTTGCATATACCTTATTATGAACTGCTCAAGTATTAGCCATATCATGAGAATATATACATCATATGAGCAAATGTGTTCGTGAAAGTTCTTTTATCGCTCAGTTGTTAACTGAATTGCTTGAGGACAAGCAATAAGCTAAGCTTGGGGGAGTTGATACGTCCAAAACGTATCTACTTTACCGAACACTTTTGCTATTGTTTTGCCTCTAATTTGTGTATTTTGGATGCAACTAACACGGACTAACGCTGTTTTCAGCGAGAACTGCTCCGGTGTCTCGTTTTTGTGCAGAAATCCAACTTTCGGGAAAAACCTCGGAATTTATGCAGAAGGCCCTATTTTCCCAGGAAACTAACGGAGCCAGAAGGGCAATTGAAGTGGAGGCCCGAGGGCCCCACACCACCTGGCGGCGCGGCCCAGGGGGGCCCCGCGCGGCCCTGTGGTGTGGCCCCCTCGGCCGGCCTCCGACGCCCCTCTTCGGACTACTTATTCGCCTCGACCTAAAAACGCACGGGGAGAAGTCGAAGTCGCCGAAACCCTCCGAACGCCGCCACATCGCGAAACTCCGTCGCAGGAGCCGAAGTCTCCGTTACGGCACTCCGCGGGACGGGGAATTGGAGGAGATCATCACCGCCATCACCGCCAACGCCTCTCCATCAACCAGCAATGTTTCCCCCATCCATGTGTGAGTAATTCCCCCGCTGTAGGCCGAAGGGGATGGTAGGGATTGGATGAGATTGGTCATGTAATAGCATAGGATTGTTAGGGCATAGTGCCTAGTGTCCAGTAGATGGTACTTTTATGATATTGTTGCAACTTGTTATGCTTAATGCTTGTCACTAGGGCCCGAGTGCCATGATCTCAGATCTGAACATGTTATTGTTTCATCATGATATTCATTGTTTATGGTCTTACCCGCAAGTTGTATACACATGTCGCTGTCCGGAACCAATGGCCCCGAAGTGACAGAAATCGGGACAACCGGAGGGAATGGTAGCGATGTGAGGATCACATGTGTTCACGGAGTGTTAATGCTTTGCTCCGGTACTCTATTAAAAGGAGTACCTTAATATCCAAGTAGTTTCCCTTGAGGCCCGGCTGCCACCGGCTGGTAGGACAAAAGATGTTGTGCAAGTTTCTCATTGCGAGCACGTACGACTATAATTGGAACACATGCCTATTGATTGATTAGTACTTGGACACCGTTTTATTATTATCTGCAAATGCCCTGCTATGATTGTTACATGAGTTTCTCTCATCCATGCAACGCCCGTTATCCGTCCCCGTGCCTACAGTATTTTAATCCTGCTGTTTACTATAATCACTACTGCTATCTTTGTTACTCTGCTGCTGTTATTTCACTACTGCTACTGCTATAAAACTGTTACTACTGATAAACTCTTGCGAGCAAGTCCGTTTCCAGGTGCAGCTGAATTGACAACTCCGCTGTTAAGGCTTTCAAGTATTCTTTGTCTCCCCTTGTGTCGAATCAATAAATTGGGTAATACTTCCCTCGAAGACTGTTGCGATCCCCTATACTTGTGGGTCATCACCTTTGCATTGTCCGCAATTACTTGGCTAGGAGTCATGGGCGTAGGATGAAGGACTTGTCGTCGACCTTGAAGCTATAGGCATTTGTGTAACCATCATGGTTTGCTTTCTTGTCATATTGCCAAGGGCTACGAAGTAGCATGTGGCACACCGTCATTGGTACTACATCACACTCAATGGTGTCTTCATATGCTCCAAACTTGAACGATATTGTGACGGTGTGTTGAATCTTCACATTTCCGTTGTCACTTAGCCATTGTACATGGTAAGGATGGGGATGTTTCCGGAGCGGGAGGTTGAGCTTGGAACATAGTTCGGTGCTTGCAAGGTTGTGGCAACTTCCTACATCGATGATGACCTTGATTGACTTGCCATTGATTCCGGCTCTTGTTTGGAAGATGTTGCATATTTGGTCTTGATTGGGGATTGCATGGGTTGTCAAGACTTTGGTCACAACAAGTGATGGGCTTGCGTCATGCACACATAGGATTTGCTCTTGATCTTTCAATGCATCATCTTCAAGATTGGTTGCGGCTTGCACTAAGGCTTCATATTCTCCTTCACTTAAGTACTCCACATCTCCATCATCTCGATTTATCATAACTCTTGTGTTCTTGCATTCAAAGGATTTATGTCCTTGGGCACCACACTTGAAGCAAGTGATGCTACTAGATCTCGTGGAAGCTTTGGAGGACATAGTTGATGGTTCCAGCTTGAAGCTTGTTGTCTTGATGGCACTTCTTGTTTGCTTGGGAGGGTACTTGGATGCACTAGCACTTGTATTCTTCGTGCTTGAGGAGGCATTCGTTGCATTTCTTGCGGCGAAGAAGGTCTTTGACTTTGCACTTGCTAAGTCTTCTCGCACTTGGCGCTCGGCCCTTGTAGCTTGATGAAGTAATTCAACCATGTTGGTGTAAGGCAATAATTCCACTATTCTCTTGGCGGGGATGTTCAATCCATTTAAGAACCTTGCCATTGTTTGCTCTTCTTGCTCATCCACATTCGCACCATCATGGTCATGTGCATCTCCTTGTAGTATTCCTCAACGGACTTGAAACTTTGCTTGAGTTGGGTGAGCTTGTTGAAAAGGTCACGTTTGTGGTGAGAGGGCACAAAGCGAGTGTGCATCACTTCTTTCATCTCTTCCCATGTTTCAATGGGTTCAAGAAGGTTGGCTTCACGTTTTTCATTGAGTTCATCCCACCATACACTTGCATAATCTTCAAACTCTAAAGATGCCATGGCCACTTTCTTGGCGTTGGAGTAGTTGTGAATGCGGAAGATCTTGTCTACTTTGCGGACCCATGATAAGTATGCTTCGGGGTCTTCTTCTCCTCGGAACTTGGGCATGGTGAACTTTAGCTTCCCAAAGATTTCTTCCTCATCACGGACATTGTGTCGATGTAGTGTTCTTGCATCCTCTTGATCCTCATTATGGTTGCGAGTTTGTTGATGACGATCCTCATCTTCATTTGCGGTGATTTGGATGAGGAGCCCATGTGGTTGCCGAGGGTGTGGCATCATACTAGCTTCACTTGGTGCTTCGTCTTCATTGTGGTGACTTGCTTCACCTTGATGGGCATTCGGTGCTTGACGAGCTCGATGATTGAAAGGATTGTGTCTTCTATTGTCCATGTTGTTCCTTCTTGCACCATTATCTTGAGGAGCATCAATATTGATGATTTGGCATTCTTGATTCACTTCTTGTTCGACGTCATTTTGTGGTTGCCTTTGAGCATTGGACACTTGAGCTTGACGAGGTTGCTCTTGTTGTTGACGTGCCTCTTGCTCATGGCGCAGACGTTCTTGCTCACGTGCACGAAGCAGATCTTGATCATGACGAAGACGCTGTTCTTCTTCTTGGAATTGAGCTTCATGATTTTTTTGTTGGAGCCTCTCTTGTTCAAGTTGAACACGTGCTTGCTCCGCGTCTTGAGCTTGTTGTTGAAGTACTTGAGCATCCACATTATGGTTGTGTGGGTCTTCATTAGAGGCATGATGAGACTGAGATGGAGCTCGATGCCTTGAACTATGAGAGCGCGACGACCTTGAGTGTTTGCTTCGGTTGTTGGCGATATTGGCAATAGCTTGTTAAAGGCGTGCCAACCTTTCTTCTTGTCTTATCATGTTCGCCATGTTTTGTTGGACTTGAGCAGCGAGTGTAGCCTTCACATCGTGGCATTGTGCATCAAGATTCTCATGGAGGTCTTGCACTTGGACATTGAGGTCCCTTCTTTGCACTTGATATCGTTCTTCATAGAGGTTGACGGTCTCGTCTATCCTTGCCGATAAGTTACTCTTATTGACGGCTTGAGTAGCTATCCAATGTTGGTGTCGCGTCATCGACAATTGGTTCCCCTCTCCAGTAGACATGGTTACAAACTAAAACAAGAACTATGTTGTGGGGGGTTAGAGTAAAACTCACAAGTAAGTCAAAGACTCACAACAAAATTGGAAAGGTGTGTCAAGGTGAGGAACAACCAGTTACACACGCAAAAACACACGCAAAAGGCTAAGAACTCTATATGGTGTTAGGTATGGATGTGGAAAGCCAAATGGAAGAACCAAACAAAATTTCTATTGTCAAACGGGGGTAAGATCCAAAAGTCACAAGTCAAAAGCGGTGAGCACAAAAGGCATACACAAGGTGGAACACAGGCATGGGACAAAATGGGGTTAGCGCGATCAAGGAAAGTGAGCACGAACAAAATTGGTCCTAACGAAGACTACTATCTCGGTGTCACGCTAACACAAGAGAGATCGTGGTTTGGCTACAAAATTGAGAAGCAACAAGTTTGCGCAAGATGCCTCTCTTGTCTTTTCTCTCTTTTGCTTATAAGTTTTGGACTCTATTGCATATATGTGTCACTCACACACTATTTTCTTTTTGTATTTTTCTTTCTTTTTCTCACTACATAAAGATACTACTATCTATGTAAGTATGTCACACTTCTTTTGCTTATCTTTTCACAACGAGCTTGCTTTGTAGCTTTGCTCAACACACGCACACCCTCATGGTCGGGACGCTTGCGGAATGCTTCACAACACTAGAAAGACACTCTCGATGGGAAAGGTACGCTGATACGTCTCAAACGTATCTATAATTTTTGATGCTCCATGCTTGTTTTACACCAATTCATATATGTTTTGCTCATACTTCGTTGCACTTTTATACATTTTCCGGCACTAACCTATTAACAAGATGCCATAGTGCCAGTTCTCTGTTTTCTGGTGTTTTTGTATTTCGGAAAAGTTGTATAGGAAATATTCTCGAAATTGGACGAAACAAAAGTCGAAGTCAATATTTTACCGTAACAAAGACGAAGTCCGAAGGGGAGACGAAGAGGATCCACAGGGGGGCCAAACCACCCCTTGGCGCGGCCAGGCCTGGGCCCGCGCCAAGGCATGGTCTAGCCCACCCAGGTGGCCACCGACATCCCCCCTCCGCATATTTATTCACGATCTCGGGAAAACCCTGAAGACCTGAGCCTCCATCCACGAAAAGTTCCGTCGCGGTCGCCATCGCAGAACCCATCTCGGGGGGTTCTGAAGCTCTTCCCAGCACCCTGCCGGAGGGGGAAATCATCGTCGGAGGCATCTACATCGCCATGCCCGCCTCCGAAGTGATGCGTGAGTAGTTCATCCCTGAACTATTGAAAGGATCGTACGCCGCACCTAGAGGGGGGTGAATAGGTGCTAGCCAATTTTTAGTTCTTTTTCAATTTAGGCTTGACACAAAGGTAAATTCTCTAGATATGCAACTATGTGAATTTACCTATATGACAAGGTCAATGACTAAGCAAGATATGGCTACGCAATATATAGTGGAGATAAAGGATAGAGGTAACCGAGAGTGGAGCACACGGAGACACTGAGTTGATTCCCGTATTTCCCTTCCTTTGCAAGAAGGTACGTCTACGTTCGGAGGAGTGTAGTCGCTACGAAAGCCAGACCAACAACCACGAAGGCTTCACTCAGGTCTCCTGTTAGCAACGCCACGAAGGCCTAGCCCACTTCCACTAAGGGATTTCCTCGAGGCGGAAACCGGGCCTTTACAAAGTTTTTGGGGCACACATCCACAACCAAATTGGAGGCTCCCAAGTCTGTAACAACACAACAACAACAACAACAACAACAACAACAACAACAACAACAACAACAATATCAAGTAAAAATAACTAGGGTTTCTCAAAAGAGGAACACTAGCAAAGGGCCCTCAAGCATATGAGGGGGAAATGCAAATCGCTTCGGCGAAGATGTAGATCGGGGTCTTCTACTCCGAATCTCCAAAGATCAAGAGCTTTGGTTGGATGGAGGAAGAGATCTTGTGATTCTTGTGTTTATTGAGGTGGCTTGAGTTAGCTCTAATGGGGATGAACTTCTCATTGGGGGATTCAAAGAGAGATGAAGAGGGAATGTTGGTGGTGGCAATGGCGGCCACTTCCTTTGAGCTTTCTTCTTCATTACTACTACTTTCAACTTCATCGGAAGAATATTCTTCCCTAGTCACTAGCACAATCCTTGATGGCCTCTTGCCCTTCTTGCTCTTGTTGTAGAATTTCTTGTTGGGGGCCTTTGAATCTTTGCCCTTTGAATCTTTGCTCTTGTCCTTGGGAATGAGCCTTCCACCATGAGTTTCCCTATGCTCATAGGGGCATTGGGCGATGAAATGGTTCTTGTCACCACAATTGTAGCATGATCTTGTTCTTGGGCCCGAGCTCTTGAACCCACTTGAGTTTTTTCTCTTGATGTTGTCTTCCTTGGCCTTGGATGGATCAACCCAAAAGGATTTTTCATGGAATGCCATGTGATCATTGTAGTGGAGTTCCAAGTCTTCCGGATAGGACATACTCCAAGATGTCCTATATGGTTCTTGAGGGTTCACTTCTTCCACGGAATTGACCGTCAAGGCAAGATTGGTCCCTCTTGACATTCCAATGGAACGATTTCGAGAATCATGAGAGTTTTGCTCGAGCACCTTGAGAGCTTGCAACTCGTGCACCGCTTGTTGAGAAGTGAGAGAGGAATATCATTCTCTCCCAACAAGAGTCTTGACATCAATGGGTTCAAACGACATCATGCAATCAATATACTTATCTTTGATCCAAGAGTCATCAATGTGTTTGGCACCCACATTCCGGAAAGCATCGGCAACGGTGATAAGTCTTCTATACATGACTTCATGATCTTCATCCGGTAGCCTCATGAATCCTTCGGCTTGATTCCGAAGGGCATTAAACTTGTTCCTTCTCATGCTATCACTTCCCATGCAACTA
>NC_061511.1:2638371-2679312 GCF_022539505.1 Lolium rigidum | reverse complement strand
GAACCAGGAGGAGCCAAGAAGCACGTTGAAGGTTGATGGCGGCGGAAGGTAGTGCGGCGCAACACCAGGGATTCTGGCGCCAACGTGGAACCTGCACAACACAACCAAAGTACTATGCCCCAACGAAACAGTGAGGTTGTCAATCTCACCGGCTTGCTGTAACAAAGGATTAGATGTATAGTGTGGATGATGATTGTTTGCGTAAAACAAGTAAAAAACAAGTATTGCGAGATTGTATTTCAGATGTAAAGAATAGGACCGGGGTCCACAGTTCACTAGAGGTGTCTCTCCCATAAGATAAATAGCATGTTGGGTGAACAAATTACAATCAGGCAATTGACAAATAGAGAGGGCATGACCATGCACATACATGATATGATGAGTATTGTGAGATTTAATTGGGCATTACGACAAAGTACATAGACCGCTATCCAGCATGCATCTATGCCTAAAAAGTCCACCTTCAGGTTATCATCCGAACCCCTTCCAGTATTAAGTTGCAAAACAACAGACAATTGCATTAAGTATGGTGCGTAATGTAATCAATAACTACATCCTCGGACATAGCATCAATGTTTTATCCCTAGTGGCAACAAAGACATCCACAACCTTAGAACTTTCTCATCACTTGTCCCAGATTTAATGGAGGCATGAACCCACTATCGAGCATAAATACTCCCTCTTGGAGTTAAGAGCAAAAACTTGGCCAGAGCCTCTACTAATAACGGAGAGCATGCAAGATCATAAACAACACATAGGTAATAGATTGATAATCAACATAACATAGTATTCTCTATCCATCGGATCCCGACAAACACAACATATAGAATTACGGATAGATGATCTTGATCATGTTAGGCAGCTCACAAGATCCGACAATGAAGCACATGAGGAGAAGACAACCATCTAGCTACTGCTATGGACCCATAGTCCAGGGGTGAACTACTCACTCATCACTCCGGAGGCGACCATGGCGGTGAAGAGTCCTCCGGGAGATGAATCCCCTCTCCGGCAGGGTGCCGGAGGTGATCTCCAGAATCCCCCGAGATGGGATTGGCGGCGACGGCGTCTCAGTAAGGTTTTCCGTATCGTGGCTCTCGGTACTGGGGGTTTCGCGACGAAGACTATATGTAGGCGGAAGGGCGGAGTCGGAGGGGTCACGGGGGCCCCACACGCTAGGGCCGCGCGGGCCCCCCTGGGCCGCGCCGCCCTAGTGTGGCGGCGCCCCGTGGCCCCACTCCGTCTTCTCTTCGGTCTTCTGGAAGCTTCGTGGCAAAATAGGCCCCCGGGCGTTGATTTCGTCCAATTCCGAGAATATTTCTTTACTAGGATTTCGAAACCAAAAAAGCAGAAAACAACAACCGGCTCTTCGGCATCTCGTTAATAGGTTAGTGCCAGAAAATGCATAAATACGACATATAATGTGTATAAAACATGTAGATATCATCAATAATGTGGCATGGAACATAAGAAATTATCGATACGTCGGAGACGTATCAGTGACGGAGTGTAGTGCGGCGCAACACCAGGGATTCCGGCGCCAACGTGGAACCTGCACAACACAATCACAATACTTTGCCCCAACTTAATAGTGAGGTTGTCAATCTCACCGGCTTGCTGTAAACAAAGGATTAAACGTATGGTGTGGAAAATGATGTTTGTTTGCGAAGAACAGTAGAGAACAGAGTTTGTAGTAGATTGTATTTCAGATCTAAAATAATGGACCGGGGTCCACAGTTCACTAGTGGTGTCTCTCCAATAAGATAAATAGCATGTTGGGTGAACAAATTACAGTTGGGCAATTGACAAATAGAGAGGGCATAACAATGCACATACATATCACGATGACTACTATGAGATTTAATCAGGGAATTACGACAAAATACATAGACCGCTATCCAGCATGCATCTATGCCTAAAAAGTCCACCTTCGGGTTAGCATCCGCACCCATTCCAGTATTAAGTTGCAAACAACAGACAATTGCATTAAGTATGGTGCGTAATGTAATCAACACAAATATCCTTAGACAAAGCATTGATGTTTTATCCCTAGTGGCAACAAGACATCCACAACCTTAGAACTTTCCGTCACCTGTCCCGCATTCAATGGAGCCATGAACCCACTATCGAGCATAAATACTCTCTCTTGGAGTTACAAGTATCAACTTGGCCAGAGCCTCTACTAGCAACGGAGAGCATGCAAGAACATAAACAACACATATATGATAGATTGATAATCAACTTGACATAGTATTCCATATTCATCGGATCCCAACAAACACAACATGTAGTATTACAAATAGATGATCTTGATCATGATAGGCAGCTCACAAGATCTAACATGATAGCACAAGAGGAGAAGACAACCATCTAGCTACTGCTATGGACCCATAGTCCAAGGATGAACTACTCACACATCAGTCCGGAGGCGATCATGGTGATGAAGAGTCCTCCGGGAGATGATTCCCTCTCCGGCGAGGTGCCGGAGGCGATCTCCTGAATCTCCCGAGATGGGATTGGCGGCGGCGGCGTCTCTGGAACTATTTCCGTATCGTGGCTCTCGGTAATAGGGTTTTCGCGACGGAGAGTTTAAGTAGGCGGAAGGGCATTGTCGGGAGGCGCGCGAGGGGCCCACACCATAGGCCGGCGCGAGCCCCATCCAGGCCGCGCCGCCCTATGGTCTGGCCACCTCGTGGCCCCACTTCATATGCTCTTCGGTCTTCTGGAAGCTCCGTGGAAAAATAAGACCCTGGGCGTTGATTTCGTCCAATTCCGAGAATATTTCCTTTGTAGGATTTCTGAAACCAAAAACAGCAGAAAAACAAGAATCGGCTCTTCGGCATCTTGTCAATAGGTTAGTGCTGGAAAATGCATAATAATGATGTAAAGTGTGTATAAAACATGTGAGTATTGTCATAAAAGTAGCATGGAACATAAGAAATTATAGATACGTTTGAGACGTATCAATCCTCAATAAGGAAAATAGAGTTGTATTAGGAATCGTGTAGCAAAATAGGAAAGGCCTAATACGCCTCTCAACAGTTTGTAACTTACCCGAGACGAAAAGCCTCGGCTCCACCTCCTATATAAAGGGGAGCCGAGGGAGAAAGAAAGGATCGAATCTATTGTCAACACTCGCCATATTTTCTGAGTCGGGCACCTTTTCGGCTGAACCTTCGAGATCTACTTGCCCTCTACTTTCTACGAAATCCTAAGTCTACAATTCGTAGGCATTGACAAGTTAATCCCTTGTCACCGACGATGAAAAGAGGAAAGACCGTAAGGCTTTTTCATTAATTCAGCTTCATCTATCCAACAATATCTTGCAGGAAGTGTTGGCTGAGAAATCCGTAGCGGCGCTGTGGTTGAAACTCGAGTCGATCTGCATGTCTAAAGATCTAACCAGTAAGTTGCACGTGAAGATGAAGTTGTTCTCGCACAAGCTGCAAGAAGGTGCGTCAATGATGAATCACCTATCGATATTTAGAGACATCGTTTCTGATTTGCTGTCCATGGAGGTAAATTATGAGGATGAGAATCTACCTCTTATAATGTTAGTCTCATTGCCTAATTCGTTTGCAAATTTTCGAGACACCTTGTTATACAGCCGCGATGAACTAACCTTTGCCGAAGTTTATGAGACCCTATAACAGAGGGAAAAGATGAAATATATGGTGCATGCATAGGGTTCTTCATCTAAGGCAGAAACACTGCAGGTCCAAGGCAGGACCGAGAATTAATAGAAACAACAACTACAACAACTACAACAGAAATAAGAGCAAGACCGATAGAGGTCGCTCAAACTCCAAGGGACGAGACGGTAAGTTCTGCAAGTATTGTAAGAAAACTAAGCACAATATTGATGATTGCTGGAAGTTGTTGAACAAAGAGAAAAGAAACGGTACTTACCAACCGAAAAAAAATCTGATGGTGATGGTAAGGCTGCTGTTGTTTCCAATGATAATTCTGATGGCGATTGCTTAGTTGTGTTTACTGGTTGTGTTTCTGGTAATGATGAGTGGATCCTTGATTCTGCATGTTCATTTCATATTTGTTGTAACAAAGAATGGTTCAGTTTTATGAGTTTGTGCAGAGTGGAGATGTCGTGCGTATGGGAGATAACAACCCACGTGAGATTATGGGCATTGGCTCCGTTCAGATCAACATGCATGATGGCATGACACGCACTCTGACAGATGTGAGACACATACCTGGCATGGCCTGAAATCTGATCACTCTCAGTACCCTTGATGTTGTGGGGTACAAACACTCTGGTTCTCGCGGAGTTCTGAAGGTATCAAAGGTTTTCTCGTTCACATGATTGGTGATATGAATTTTGCAAAATTATATGTTCTTAGAGGTAGCACTTTGTCTGGTATTGCTGCTGATGTTATTCCTGATGAACCTGGTAAAACTAATCTGTGGCATATGCATCTTGGACATATGAGTGAACATGGCATGACAGAATTGCACAGGAGAGACATGCTAAATGGCTGCAATTTGAGTAAGTTTGAGTTATGTGAGCACTGCATTTTTGGTAAGTATAAAAGAGTTAAATTCAATGCTTCCATTCATACCACTAAAGGGATTCTGGATTATGTGCATGCTGATGTGTGGGGACCTTCACTACAAGAAAAGTTTAATAGACAACGTCCCAAAATCGTCCACTAAGGGCCATTTTTCGTCGCCTATGGGCCTAACCCGACGATATGGGTTCTGTGGTCGAAACTGCGTCAGGCAAAGTCCTACCACATTTTTTTCGGTCCGTCGCGTTCGGGCGCCCTTCCGCCACGGAAAATCGGACCGTTGCAGATGTGTTTTCGGGAGCCCGTTGACTGCTGACGTCATGCACCACGGAGAGACCCAAAATCGTCGGCCATGGTGCACCAGCAACCACGGCGCGACTTCAACTTCGTCGGCCATGGCAACTTTTCTTGTAGTGCTTCCCGCAAGACTTCTCTTGGTGGTGCAAATTACATGCTTACTATCATAGATGATTACTCCAGAAAAATGTGGTCTTTCTTTCTGAAACATAAATCTGATGTGTTTGATGTTTTTAGAAAGTGGAAAGTTATGGTAGAGAAACAAACATAAAAGAAACTTAAATTGCTTCGTACTGACAATGGCATGGAGTTTTGTTCTACTATTTTCAATGATTATTGCAACGATGAAGGCATTGTCAGGCACCACACCATCCCATATACTCCTCAACAGAATGGTGTGGCGGAGAGGATGAACAGAACCATCATCTCCAAGGCTCGATGCATGTTGTCCAATGCTGGTATGCATAGACGTTTTTGGGCTAAAGCAACCTCCACTGCTTGTTACTTGATAAACCGGTAACCTTGCATTCCGCTTGATAAGAAAACTCATATTGAGGTATGGTCTGGTTCACCTGCTGATTATTCACAGTTGAGAGTTTTCGATTGCACTACTTATGCTCATGTTGATAATGAAAAGCTAGAGCCTATGGTTGTTAAGTGTGTGTTTCTTGATTATGGTTCAGGAGTTAAGGCATATAAGTTATGGCATCCTGAAACTAAGAAAGTTTTGCATAGCAGGAATGTTCTCTTTAATGAGGCTGTCATGATTTATAAGGGTTTATCTACAGATGTTACTTATGTTGTTGATTTTTCTGATAATTCTGATGATGAGCAACAGAGGATCAGCTAGCGTGCAGGTGGAGCATGCGGAGGTGAAAGAAAATGATGTTGCTGAAATTGATAACATTGTTGTTCAGCACTCACCACCTGTTTTGGAGCAAACAAATAGTTCCATTGATGCTGATAGACCGAGGCGTAACAAAGGTCCACGTCATCGTTTGATTGAAGAGTGTAATCTTTTTCATCATGCTTTGAGTTGTGCTGAACATGTGGAGCATGATACTGAACCTGCTACATATGCTGAGGCAGTTGCATCTGTTGACCGCGTGAAGTGTATTTCCGCTATGCAAGAGGAGTTGCAATCGCTTGACAAGAATGATACATCGAATATTGTGCGCTTGCCTAAATAAAAGAAACTATCCAATGTAAGTGGATACTAGGAAAGTTTCCCGTGCTCGTTACACCGCGAGAATTTTTTGTTTTGCACATAGAAACCCACCAGATTCAACACTTTCCGCGTTTAGGTGACCGTTGCCTCCTCGACCAACCTGAAATACTAAGAAAAACCTTGCCATATTCGTCCAACCGATCTGGCCTACCGAAGAAAATCCTTATATCTACTGTTAACACTATCTACGCGAGGCCATCTAACATACACACTCTCGCTCGGTGTAACCTTAGTCTTAGCACTAAGGGGGACGTGATCTTCGCTGAGTGCTGAAAACACTCGGTGAGTAGCCAAAACACTCGGCGAAGAAACACTCAGCGAAGCCAACACGACACATGTTCTCTCACACTGTCGTTGAGTATATTTTTGCTTGTATATTTCTCGCATTTTGCCGTGTAGGCTGAGTGTCTGTACTTGGCAAAGTATGTTGTGGCATGTACCTAAATTTCACACACGGCAAAAAGCTTTTTTTGCCGAGTATCCGATATTTGGCACTCGGCAAAGACCAAATCAGTTGATACAAATTTGGGATAACCTTTCCGAAAGAGAAAAAAAAAATATTGAGCTCAAAGATATCTCTAGGATTTCATTACATTCGAAATATCTTTTTGCTCTTTGCACATGTATCATCACGTTTTAGATCGTAGAGGATTCTAGTGAGGAGGAGCCGCGTACGGTCTCTGGGAGCGTGAGTGCCTCTGTGTGTCCGACCATGGATACCGGTGGCTACAGCTAGCGCCGACGGACCGCGGCTTCGTTTCTGGCGGCCATCGTCGGAAGCCCGCAATGCCGACTTGGTCAATAACACGTTAGTTCGGACGGCGGGGCCGCATGACCTCGTCGTGGTTGTGCGCGGGTCGATGTCGTGCTCCGATGGGCGCGGGGCTAGGGCGTGTTCAGGGGCAACGAAGGACGTTCGGGAGCACCAGGGGGGCCACACAGAGCTTCTCCCGCACCGGTGAATCAGCCGATTGGTCTTCGGGGAGGCGGAGCTTCGCATAGCTTCTCCCGCCAAATCATTTGATAGGTCTACGGGGAGGTGGAGCTTCACATAGCTCGATTCGGCGGTGGACAATTCGCGTCGAAGGGGAAAGTACGGATGGAGCGGAGGGGAATCTCGGGGCACGCGGGGGCAGCGGCAGCAAGGGTGACCGATGGCATGGCGGTGGCCGGCAGTAAGACTCGCGCGGAGAAGACTCCGCGCACACCTACTCGTTCACGGGTTCCTCGCTGGCGATGCCATGTATGGGTTGCCCGATTCAACGTTGAGCTCGTGACTCACGAGGTCCTCGATCGCACGGAGCAGAGGCTTGAGCAAGAAGGCCATAAACTCTGAGTTGTGGATTCACCACAGGTCAGATTAGATCCAACCATGAACCCGTTGATGGAGGCTGGCCCTATCGACCTGGTCACCGTTGCTGTCGCCGCAAGACTCTCCAAATATCCATTGCAAAAACAAGATCGATTCGTGAGTCGACGAAAGATTATGTTGATCCAGCCACCATCGGGCATTGCATATTTATAAGCGTTTACATAGAGGCGGGTGGATCTGAAGATCGGAGTACATACGTGTTGTCGTAAACGCTTCGGAACTACTATCTACTGGCGCACGGATTTGATGTGGGCTCTCTCTCTAAACATGACGATGGTATTCAATCCGGGTTTTTTTTGGGCCGCTCCGATCGGTATGTATTGACGATTTTCTTGATCGATGGAAAAGTACACGCGTCAGGAACCGTTATTACTTGGCTAAAGCGGTGGCAGGCTTGTAATTTTGACTGAAAAATAGGGGTAATAAAAAACGGACGAATAAGAAGCCATATTTTCTTTATTATTAGGTATAGATTTAAAAGAAAGTAAGGTTTGTCTTCTAATGAGACTCCGAGGTTTAAGGCAAGGTTGGTAGCAAAAGGTTTCAGCCAAATTCCAGATATTGATTATAATGATGTATTCTCTCTGGTTATGAAGCATAGTTTCATTCGTGCATTTTTTTGGTATTGCGGCTATGCATGATCTTGAGCTTGAGCAGCTAGATGTAAAGACTGCTTTTCTACATGGTGAGTTTGAGGAGGAGATATACATGGACCAACCTGAAGGTTTTATTGTGCCTGGTAAGGAGGATCTTGTTTGCAAGTTGAAGAGGTCCCTTTATGGTCTGAAATAGTCTTCAAGACAGTGGCATAAAAGGTTTGATTCATTTATGCTTGCACATGAGTTTAAGAGATCTCAATATGATAGTTGTGTTTATATCAAGTTCCTTAATGGATCACCAATATATTTGTTGTTATATGTTGATAATATGTTTATTTCTTCCAAGAGTAAGAAACAGATCACTACTTTAAAGTCACAATTAAGTAGTGAGTTTGAGATGAAGGATCTTGGTGCTGCTAAGAAAATACTAGGTATGGAAATTACAAGAGAGAAAATCTAGTGTTATATTTCTTAGTAAGCAAAATTACATTCAGAAAGTTATTCATCGTTTTAATATGCATGATGCAAAGTCAAATCGGCTGAGACCAATCGGCTACTCACTATGTTCATCAGTACTAGGACATTGCAATGCTGACCATTTGCTACTCACTTTAAATTATCAGCATTGCAATGTCCAAGTACTGATGAACATATTGAGTACATGTCTCGAGTTCCATATTCTAGTGATGTTGGTTCCTTGATGTATGCTATGGTTTGCTCTCGCCTTGATTTTTTATATGCTATGAGTTTGGTCAGTCGATACATGGCTACTCCTGGTAAGAACATTGGAAAGTTGTACAGTGGATTTTCAGGTACCTTCGTGGCACATTCAAATCTTGCTTGAAGTTTGGCAAGACCGGTGAGGGACTCTCAGGCTATGTGGATTCTGATTATGATGCCGATTTGGATAAGAGAAGATCCCTCACAGGTATGTGTTCACTGTTGGTGGATGTGATGTGAGTTGGAAGGCAACGTTACAAATTGTTGTTGCCCAAATCTATGACCGAAGCAGAATATATGGCAATTGCTGAAGCTTGTAAAGAGTTTGTTTGGTTGCAATATTTGTATACTGAGATTTGTGGAGATGATTCTTGCATTAACTTATTTTCTGACAGTCAAAGTGCAATATATCTTACTAAAGATCAAATGTTTCATGAGAGGACAAAGCACATTGATATCAAGTACCATTATGTCCGCGAGTACTCATGATAATCCTGCTGATATGATGATAAAGCTAGATCCTGTTTTCATGTTTGAGCTTTGCTCGAGTTTGGTTGGTATAACTGTTTAGCCCAAGTGGTTGTTGATGCCAGCAAGTGTTTTTCTTTGTTGTTCAGGAGATTGTTGAAGTTCATGCTACAAGATGGAATTTATCTCAAGATGGAGTTTGTTATATTGTGATCCAAATTCATATAATATACTAAAGGGATGGTAACTTCTGACGAGCGGAGGGAGGCCCGTCGCCGGTACGGATCGTTGCCACCGCCTATATATACATCTTGTAAGCCGTCAGATAGGGTTTATCAGATTATAAGATATCACACGGCATTTGTAAATACTCCCCGATATAGTGAAGTTTTGCTGGCTGGCGTCCGTGGTTTTTTCCCTTTATGTGTTGAAAGGGATTTTCCACGTTAAATCTCGTGCCTTCGCAGCGTTTTCTTTTATCGTTCTTCGTTATCTGCTTGTCGCGTTTATAAAACGACTAGTTATTTCTGCACAATACGTTGCAAGCTTACGAATTGGCCATTGCACTTCTAAACATATCCGTTGATAGAAGATTACAGAGAGAAACCCCCTGTCCGCTGATAGAAGATTACAGAGAGAAACCCCTGTCCGCTGATAGAAGTTTGCAGAAGAAAGTTCAATGTCCGCTGATAGAAGCTTACAAAGAGAAGCACCCTCTCCGCTGATAGAAGCCTTTTTGGTTCAGATCAAAAAAAAATTCTCTTCTCATCGGTGTCCATAGGATCAAGATAGCGCAACAGGGTGGCGCGTGAGTTAAGATTTCTTTTGGGTTGCATAATGGCATTCGCGCTAATGAAGTGCCAACTTATGTTGCCCCTTTGCTTGTACAGTTATAATGCTAACAAATAGGAGTAGCTGCCATTATGATAGGAAAATGTCTGCAGAAGCTTACCATTGTGTGCCACTTCTCTAGAGCATCTCTAGCAGATCCCGCAACCCGCAAAAACCGAAATATAGGCTCGAGAAAAGTAGTTTTGCAGTCTCAATTATCATCGTGCAAATCAGATACGGCAACTGAAACTGCAAATAGGAGAATTTAAACACCGATTGTAAAATCAACCTAATGTCTACCGAAATCACTGCCACGCCAGCCTAATTACAAAAATGCGGCTCTGGGATGCCTATTACCGTGGTAGCAACGCAGGCGGTGACGGCTCAGGGCATCTCCAGCGGCGCGACGCATTTCGGTGTCCGCCAGCGTCCGTTTGCGTCACGCGGCGGATACGAGACAGACCGTTTTTGTCCGCGCGTCCGTTTGCACCTAGGGGTGGCTCTAGCGGCCCGACGCATTTCCACGTTTGCATCAATTATGAAGTTTCCAAACAACAAAATAAGGAATTCAACAAAGTCATAGTTATTACATTCAAATTTTGAAAAGTGTACATGAAAATAAGATAGTATTCCTCTAGGCATAATCTTCATGGCCAGCCAATGTCCACCGATGCTCAATCAGATCTGTCTGCAGCTGTTTGCAGACGTTTGATACGTCTCCGACGTATCGATAATTTCTTATGTTCCATGCCACATTATTGATGATATCTACATGTTTTGTACACATTATATGTCATATTTATGCGTTTTCCGGAACTAACCTATTGACGAGATGCCGAAGGGCCAGTTCCTGTTTTCTGCTGTTTTTGGTTTCAGAAATCCTAGTAACGAAATATTCTCGGAATTGGACGAAATCAACGCCCAGGTTCCTATTTTGCCCGGAAGCATCCAGAACACCCGAGAGCCGCCAGAGGAGGGCCCTGTGGGCCCTAGACGACAGGGTGGCGCGGCCAGGGCCTGGGCCGCGCCCCCCTATAGTGTCGGCGCCCCTTCGACCTTCTGACGCCGCCTCTTCGCCTATTTAAGCCTCCTCGACCTAAAACCTCGAGACGGAAAAGCCACGGTATGAGAAACCTTTCAGAGCCGCCGCCATCGCGAAGCCAAGATCTGGGGGACAGGAGCCTCTGTTCCGGCACGCCGCCGGGACGGGGAAGTGCCCCCGGAAGGCTCCTCCATCGACACCACCGCCATCTTCATCAACGCTGCTGTCTCCCATGAGGAGGGAGTAGTTCTCCATCGAGGCTCGGGGCTGTACCGCTAGCTATGTGGTTCATCTCTCTCCTATGTGCTTCAATACAATAATCTCATGAGCTGCCTTACATGATTGAGATTCATATGATGATGCTTGTAATCTAGATGTCATTATGCTAGTCAAGTGGGTTTTACTTATGTGATCTCCGGAGACTCCTTGTCCCACGTGTGTAAAGGTGACAGTGTGTGCACCGTGTGGGTCTCTTAGGCTATATTTCACAGAATACTTATTCACTGTTATGAATGGCATAGTGAAGTGCTTATTTATATCTCTTTATGATTGCAATGTGTTTTGTATCACAATTTATCCATGTGCTACTCTAGTGATGTTATTAAAGTAGTTTATTCCTCCCGCACGGTGTAATGGTGACGAGTGTGTGCATCCGTGTTAGTACTTGGCGTAGGCTATGATTATGATCTCTTGTAGATTATGAAGTTAACTATTGCTATGATGGTATTGATGTGATCTATTCCTCCTACATAGTGTGAAGGTGACGAGTGTGCATGCTATGTTAGTACTTGGTTTAGTTGTGTTGATCTGTCATGCACTCTAAGGTTATTTAAATATGAACATTGAATATTGTGGAGCTTGTTAACTCCGGCATTGAGGGTTCGTGTAATCCTACGTAATTAGTGGTGTTCATCATCCAACAAGAGAGTGTAGAGTATGCATTTATCTATTCCGTTATGTGATCAAAGTTGAGAGTGTCCACTAGTGAAAGTCTATTCCCTAGGCCTTGTTCCTAAATATCGCTATCGCTGCTTGTTTACTCGTTTTACCGCGTTACTACTGCTGCGTTACTACTGCTTGTTTATCTGTCCTGGGCAAAGCACTTTTCTCGGTGCCGTTGCCACTGCTCATACTTATTTATACCACCTGTATTTCACTATCTCTTCGCCGAACTAGTGCACCTATTAGGTGTGTTGGGGACACAAGAGACTTCTTGCTTTGTGGTTGCAGGGTTGCATGAGAGGGATATCTTTGACCTCTTCCTCCCTGAGTTCGATAAACCTTGGGTGATCCACTTAAGGGAAACTTGATGCTGTTCTACAAACCTCTGCTCTTGGAGGCCCAACACTGTCTACAAGAATAGAAGCTCCCGTAGACATCAAACTATTTTCTGGCGCCGTTGCCGGGGAGGAAAGGTAAAAGGTACTCACACTCCGGATCTCGGCTACTAAGATATTTTCGCCGTTGTAAGTACTCGAAGCTATTTCCTTTAGATCCTGCAATTGCATGTTTTTGTTTCTTGTTTACACTAGTTTGGCATAATAGACAACAATGAGCTTCTTATTCTATTTCCTGATTTAAGACATGGATGGTTTGATGCGAAAATTAAAAAACCTATGGAACCTTATTTGCATGCTGGTAGTAATATTAGTATGAACGCTTTGAACACCATTGTTGATAATGATATAGAAAGTTCTAAGCTTGGGGAAGCTGGTTTTCATGATCTTTTTAGTCCCCCAAGCATTGAGGAGAAAATTTTCTTTGATGATACTTTGCCTCCTATTTATGATGATTATAATGATAGTGGTCTTTTGGTGCCACCTACTATGGAGAGTAAATTTTGTTGTGATTATACTATGCCTCCTACACTTGATGAGAATAATAATGATAGCTACTTTGTTGAATTTGCTCTCACTACAACTAATAAAATTGATTATGCCTATGTGGAGAGTAATAATTTTATGCATGAGACTCATGATAAGAATGTTTTATGTGATAGTTATATTGTTGATGTGGGGACCCCGGACTAGCTGTCCGAAATACCCTGTTATGTATACAGTTCACGATCCCATGATCAGTGTGTCGTGAACACATAACCGAACTGATATCAAATTACACCATCCATTACAAAGCGGAATAAGAAAATTACAATGAGGTCACATGACCAATACTTACATAATAGCCTCGAAGGGCCTAACTAAACATCAGAGTAGCAACATCACTTCAGCAGCGCAGTACCCAAGTCATCTGCCATAACCCTACAGGCAACTGACTGGGAAGACGTTCCTAGCTCGCATAGACGTCGCCAACTCCTTCTTCATCTGTCGAAGTCCTCCAGGTCTGGCCAAGTAAATAGCCAGGGACAAAGCCGTGAGTACATTTGAATTGTACTCGCAAACCATCAAGAAGGTGATAACAATTCTAACTAAAGAAGACAAGAGAGGAAGAATAGTTTCTCTGGTGGATATAACATGTGAAAGAGAATCAGTTTCTCTTGTGGATATAGCATGTGAAAGAGAATCAATTTCTCTTGTGGATATAGCATGTGAAAGAGAATCAGTTTCTCTTGTGGATATAGCATCCCACATCACAGTTGAAGGGGACACTAAGAGGGTTCTATGACATCTCTATATCTTTGTTGAGGAAGATACTTCAAAAGAGTTCCACAACATAAAACACTAGGATGGGGTAACCCAATTTTATTTATCCTTCCCGACCATCTCCATATGGTCGACACATCCTTTCCCGTACCCTTCCGGTACTTCAAACAAGTTCTTTCCTTTCCTTTGTCAAACAATTTTGTAAAACAAAGCTCATCGGAGCTAAGCAACAGCCATTCCAACCGTCCATGACCGCGGACGCGGCTATTCGAATAGATTTTACTCTGCGAGTTTGCACACTTTCCCCACCTCTATCCGGATACCTATCGTGTGGGCATCATCCCCACATAACAACATATGCCACGACGGATACCCGAACATAGCCTTTCGCCCATTCGACTTAGCAAGAGGTCCTAGCCTATGGAGTATGTACCTCCCCGGCACCCTGGCAGCTCACCTCCCTTTGAGCGTGGCTCCACCGCCAAGCCAGGAGACCCATAGTGTCTTCCGGACGGGTCAGCCCCGAAGGCCTCCCGTTATACTATTGTCCCAACCATGACAACCCGGACTCGGGGGTAACCGTACCCTTGTATAGTTGTGCGGTGCCTCATGCTAAGAAGAACAAACGTCAAGCTAAGCTCCGTGCCCACGTTGGAGTAGCTGTGGTTGCGCGGGTTAATTGTCACGGGTGAATACTTAGACGCCAAAGTTTTCATAAACAAGATTCTCTTTCCAACCATCTTTGCCAAGATCCTTTTCTTTCATAAACACACACTTAGGTAAGTCCAACTTACCCAAGGTTTTCCAAAAATTCTTTTCAACAAGGTATTTTTCCAAGGGGTTCCCAACCTATGGTTTCATGTAAGAACTAAGAGACAACAGTGGCATGATGCCAACCATCATACCACTAAGGATGTGATAAATTAGGTGTCAAGGGGATCATACATACTTAGGATAAGCATGCATAGGGACAACATAAGTAGTATGATTAAACAAGGGTCATGATGTTAATCATCATGCCACTAAGAAGATGCTAATATAGGTGGTCAAGGGGGCATACATGCTTAGGGTAAGCATGCATGTTGTCAACATAAGAGGGAAAATACTTTCAGATTTGTGGTGTTAACCAACCAACACTAATAGAAGTGAGGGTGGTCAACGATATTTGACATACCTTAGGTAGGTAGGCATACTCATCTCAAAATGGGAGTACACCAAGATCATGATGTTGTTACTACTACACTCACAAGGGGTGTAGGAGTGAATCGACAAGAAGTGTCACATGCTTAAGGTAAGCATGTAACTCAACAAGGTAGGATGGCACAGCCATGATCAACAATTATACCAACAATTACTAAGATGATCATGAAGTATGACCAAGAGGATCATCATGCTTAAGACAAAGCATGCATCGACAAGATAAAGAGACTAACACACACAAGATCAAGAGACAAGAGTAATAATAAGGTGACAACAATATGAGACACGTCAATCAGAGATCAAGAGATGGCTTGCCTTGGCTTATTTGTCCCTGGACTTCTTCAACTCCATCAAATAAGAATTCCCACAGTACAAATAAAATCCTTGTCCGATTCCACTTCTTCTTCTTCTCCTCCGAAATTGTTCGCATCTATCGCCGGAAAATATAAAAGGAACACAATCAATCACATTGCTCCAAACATAACAAGCATGCAACATTCAACAATCAATAGCTAACCACTTTACTAAGGGCTAACATACAAAAGACTTATAGATACTACAAAGCAACTAAAAAAAACCCATGTTATTTACCTAGTAAAGGTATGAGAGTATCACAACTTAGAAATTGCCTCTCTCGGTTATCACCATGGTATAAACCAAACATCCCCTGGTAGATAACATCATAAAGAGGACAAGAGCATTAGTTTGACATCAAATACATTCACAAAACATTTTCAAACATTTTTGGAAAAGTAGAAAACAGTTTTCCTAACTTAGTTTGCTCACATAACACCACACAAGAATAGGAAGCAAATGATATGCCCTACAATTTGAAAACTTAAGCAAAACAAAAGAGTTAATGTTAAATTGCAGAGGTTTTGTTTTGCAAGCATAAAACAAAGGTTTCCCATTTCTAATAAAAAGAGTTGGTCAAGGGTTTTAAATAAACCGAAAAGTTTGGCTTCAACAATGCATGTCACACATATACATTACTAACAGTAACAAATATGCATGAACAGAGACTAATACTATTTTTTCTAGATAGCCAGTACTAATACAAGACTAACCCAATTTCATCCCAAAATATTAAATCTACAATTTTAGGAATTTCTTTGAATCTGACTGTACAGAAAAAAAGATCTGTAAGCCATAAATCGTAGAAAAATCCTAAAAATATGAGACCACTGGCATTTGAAAGATATTTAAACAGAGATGCAAACACAATTGGATTTGGGTTCAAATTGTTTCTGAAACTCTCACAAATGGATTGACAAGATTACTGCATGTCTATACCATTTGCTTCACCTCTAGGGTTACAAAACAGATAAGGGTTTGAAACTTGTTGGAGATGATTAAGAAAACATCCAGTAGTACTACCAAATTGGAATCACTCAATTTGGATCATAGATGGATTTTTGGTGATTTAAAAGCTAACAGCCATGTCTGCAAAACACACATAACAAGTTTAATTCACCCAAAATCGTACATAACTCATAAAAATATGAGGTCAGCTGCATCTGAGAGGTATTGAAAATCTGGTTCTTACCCAATTGGTTTCTTTCAAAAATTCATTCCCAAGCTCCTGGTTTAATTCGACAAAGTCAGATCTGACCAGATCTTGATCTGTGAACCATTTCAGTTTCAGGAGGTCAATCGAAGTGAAACCACCGCCAAAATGAAGGTATTGAAAAGGGCTTTCACCTACAGTTGAGTTTGTTCAAAAAGGTTTTGTAAATCGGAACAAATCTAACAAACAGTGAATCTGCATGTTTACAGAACTTTATTTACCACGAACAATCCGTAACGAATTTGAGGATGAGACCAACGCCAAGTTGTAGATCTTTTCCGTATCTATCTGTGGAACTTTGAATCACTCGATTTGGATCTGCACACGAGTTTTGGAGGATTTTGCAAGTTTGTACCAGAATCTGAAACAGCAAGATTACAGAAATTACTGCAAGGTTTTGGACGAACTTTGCTCAAGAACTTCAGATCTGAGGATTGCTCAACATTCTCCATGCTTGGACCAACATGCACCTGCATCAAGATCCAATCTTAGCAATGGAGGAAGAAGAAAAGGAGAGGAAACCAGCTAGGGTTGGGGGAGAAGAGAGTGAGAGGGAGGCTCTCATGGTGAGGGGGAGCTTGAGGGAGGGGGAGAGCTTCATCTTGGGGGCTTCCCATGGCCATGGCCGGCCATGGATCTAAGGAGGAGCAGCAGCTCGTGGTGGAGGGCAGGGAGAGAGTGTGAGGGAGTAGATAAGGTGGAGGAGTGAGTGAAGAGTGCAAAAATGAGAAGCAAAGGGGGAGGATTTGGCCGGCCAAGGGCCTTTTATAGAGGGAGAGGGGTGGCTGCCTCCTTTTTTGATTGGCCAAGGAAGGTGGCTGCCCATTTAATTGTTGGGGTAGTTGGGAGACAAGGCTTGCAAGAGAAGAAAGTGGGAAGCACAATGGCTGGCCGAAAATTCTTTCCATGGCCGGCTCCTTCATGTGCCAACAACAAGTGAACAAAGAGAGAGATGCACAACATCCATGTGTATAGACCAAGTCATGATGTTGAGGAGATAATGCCAATGGGTGACTTTTATGAGGATAAAAATAGGAGTAGATACATATAGATAAAAAGGAGTATGAATGTGACATCAATTCATGAGGTCAAGGTGATGATGAAAAAGAATAGAGGATTGAGATGAGCATGATGAAATATAAGTTGTTCTACAAATAAGAGGTCAAATGGGAGTGGTTTGAAATACTCCCTGAGTCTAGCATTAGTTGAAGGGAGTCCATTTGAAAGTACCAAATGATCATCTACTTGATCAAGAATTGGAGGATGAGGGGATACAATGGGGTAGATCGAGGGATGTGCATAAGATGTGCAAAAGTAGTCATTTGAAAAAGAACTCATTAGAAAAGTATTTGAAACATCTCAATTGTCTAGGGACAATTGGGAATGAACTCAAGTGGAATGGAATTTGAGAATGTTGAGAGAACTAGTTGGAACATAGGAGTTCAAAATATTCTACTCACTTTCTCAAGTAAAGTAGAGTTTTTCTCAAGTGCAAAATAATCAAGAGGAAAACAAGAAATGGTATAAGTACCATAAACAAGCCTTTTGCTGAAAAGAAAGCAAGATAGAAAATAATGTTTTTAGAAATCAGTACTTGGTAGAAATGGGATGGAAAACAAAACCCATTTCAGCTCCTTGTTTTCTTTGAAGAAATATCTTGGGA
The DNA here is from genome assembly GCF_022539505.1 of Lolium rigidum. Taxonomy (NCBI): domain Eukaryota; kingdom Viridiplantae; phylum Streptophyta; class Magnoliopsida; order Poales; family Poaceae; genus Lolium; species Lolium rigidum. The sequence goes on along the minus strand of NC_061511.1, from coordinate 2,661,199 downwards.
AGATTTAATAAAACTAGAGGTAGTTTTGTGATCAAAACTGAAGAAGGAAAAACAATAGGGTGTTTTAGAAAGAAAGCTAATTTTAGGGAGGAGTGTTCTCAAGGGTAGATGGTGGCTACAAAATGTACCCATCATTCCCACTCTTGGTTTTGTGAAGATTAAACTGGAATAGAACAAGAGGTAAAAGAGAAGGAAGTGATCCAGAGTTGAAACAAAAGGGTAGAGTGCAAGGTCAAGTGAATTAAGAGAGTTGCAAGGGTAGGCTGAGACATGCAAGACGTGGAGGTTGAAGAGAATGTTGCATAGATGAGATCCATGCATTGAAGTCAACAATAACAGTTGTGGGTGCTTAGAGATCAATTGCCAAAATCTGGATATTTAAAGCCTGTCAACACAGATGGTCGACATGGCCTCAAAACCAACAAGGATGAGTGGGTATAAGAGAGGGATGTAGCTCGGGGTAGACGATCTCAAGTTTTGAATTAAGGATGATTGAGCTATCTTGTACCACAAAGAGAAAAAATCAAGATGGCACACTCATGTTGTCATCAGGAGAGAGGTTTGATGTAGTAAGAAGGAAAACAATTCTTCTTAAGCCACACAAGTGTTTTATTGGGTGAGTTGCTTGTTTTACCACTAGGGGTGTTGTCCTTTTGGGGGCGCTCAAGATAAAACTCAACAAGCAAAACAAGACAATACATCTACCAACGCACCAAAGCAATGCATCATAACAAACAGATCAAGGCAATTCATCTATCTAGTCTTAAGAAAAAGTTTTTGTTCCCCCTGATTTTTGCAATAAGGACAATTAATCAAGGTTGCAAAAGTGGGGTGTGACAGACTCTTCCAACCTTAAAATAATCTCGTCCCGAGATTACTGAGCGTGGAACTAGAGGGGTTATAAAGTTTAACTAAAGTCAGACTCCATTCTTCTGTAGACGTGCCGTTGTAGAGAAGGCCGTTGCTTCATCTTCTGGGAGACATGATGGATTTCTGCCGATGGCGGGCTTCATGAAGAGGTTGACTACTCCATGCAGGTGTTGGATCTGTAGTTTCTTAACGATCCTAGAGGGGGTTCAAGGCTGTGGGAGGGTTAGTGCATCCAATGGTGCTTGAAAACTTTTTAGAGTTAGCTTAAATTTAGTGGAAGACTAAGTCTTCCACCCTTAAAATTGTTCATCGGGGGAGGGTTTAAAAACTCTAAGCTTCGACCACGGGTCTTGTCGGACGCTTTCGAAGAAGTCATTGATCTCTCGTCTTGAGTTGCACATCTTCAGAGGGCATTATGTAGTCCACGGCTTCAAGAGGGGTTTGTGCAATCCCACGTTTCCAACGGTGTTTTAGAAAGGTTAAAAAATTTAAGGTTAGCTCCAATTTTTAGTGGAAGACACCCTTAAGATTTTTCATCGGGCTTTCGGAAAAACTCGGAGCTTCTGCCTCGTGGTTCCGTCTGGGGCTTCTGAAGAAGTCATCGATCTTCCGTATTCAGTTGAAGAATCTTCAGGGGCGACGTGCAGACCACAACTTCAAGAGAAACTCACGGTGTTTACTAAACCTTATAAAACGCGGTAAGTTAGTAAGTCGATGAAGCGCCTGGTTGTTGTCCATATGAAGCATCATCAAAGGTCGTCGGAGAAAATCTTCAGCTTGAGTGTCGGTGCTGACTCACACCAGTTAAGAAGCGAGCGGGTAAACTATACCTAATCTTGGGTCTTGAAGTATCCTCAGGAGCTTCACTTGATGAGGACCAGATGAACCATGTGACATAGCTTGGGCTTTGACTCTATTGTCCTCTCAGCTTGTTAGACGGCGTGTTAGAGGGTAGTTTCAAAAAGTTATCCTCGAGGTTAGCACGATTATACTCCAAGGTTAGACCAAGTTAGTATGTCTTCTCGCAGAGGTGTAGTCACTTATGAAGGTGCGGGCTTCTGCTTTCTTGGCGTAGTAGAGATGCTCCAGCTGATCTTGAAAGTAGTCGGCGTGGATAGGGTCTGGGTTAGTTTCTCTGACGGTTGAGAATCGATGGTTAACAGAGTTAACTTATCCAGTAACTAGCAGTTAGTATTCTAACGGCGTGGTTGATGAGGGTAAAAACATCTTAGGGAGGCTGTCTAAGCTAGGTTATCACACCGAGGGTGTTTTTCAAACCGAAGGATCAAGACAATCATGCACACAACAAACAGATAAAAACACTCAAGGCAACACACTAGGAAACAACAAACAATCATCAAACCAAACATGGTACTCTAAGTACCCAGAAATTCTTAATGCGCGGGGTAGCTCAATCAAAGCGATTGAGTTTGTCCTATCCATCCTATTGGTTTGAGCTGGTCACATATGTTGATGTCTTCATACCGCCGGCATCGGCTTCAATAAGGACTTTCGAAGCTGTTGGTGGTGAAGCAGGCCTGGTGTTGAGTCTCCGATGTTGAGGTGGAGGCGAAAACTACATAGTCTTCTGTTCTCAACATCCCGGGGACGAGAGGTCTTCGAAGGGGTAGCCGCTGAGGTGCTCTCCGAAGTCAAGATCTTCTTGTGGCTGGCCTAAAAATTACTAGTCAAGAACGAGAGGACTTGATCCTCGACGACCGCAAAAAGTGCAAGTCCACGAAGGAACAAGGTCAGCTCATCGACAGACTTTGGCGACAACCAAAGACATGATCTTCCTATCCCTTTATGCGTACGGCTAAGTCGACATCCAATCTTCATTAACTGCACTTGGAGCTACTTGAGTCTTCCCGAAGGATTTAGTCATCTTTGAGTTCGACTCTCCGATCTGAGTTGGGGACATCGTCCAATATGTAAGTTTGAAGTGGATGAGACAATAGAGCAAGAATTTTCAATCCTTTTTATAAACCGGAGAGATAAGAATTTAGAAGTTTTGAAAAAAATAAAAGGAGTAGAAGCTATGCTTCCGACTAAAGAAAGAATTTGTTTCGTAAATAGTTTTTCCCAAGTACTTGTTTTCCTAACTAACGCCCATGCTAACTAAGGTCTCCTACAGTCAGGATAGCTCTGATACCAGCTCTATGGGGACCCCGGACTAGCTGTCCGAAATAACCTGTTATGTATACAGTTCACGATCCCATGATCAGTGTGTCGTGAACACATAACCGAACTGATATCAAATTACACCATCCATTACAAACCGGAATAAGAAAATTACAATGAGGTCACATGACCAATACTTACATAATAGCCTCGAAGGGCCTAACTAAACATCAGAGTAGCAACATCACTTCAGCAGCGCAGTACCCAAGTCATCTGCCATAACCCTACAGGCAACCGAGCGGGAAGACGTTCCTAGCTCGCATAGACGTCGCCAACTCCTTCTTCATCTGTCGAAGTCCTCCGGGTCCGGCCAAGTAAATAGCCAGGGACAAAGCCGTGAGTACATTTGAATTGTACTCGCAAACCATCAAGAAGGTGATAACAATTCTAACTAAAGAAGACAAGAGAGGAAGAATAGTTTCTCTGGTGGATATAACATGTGAAAGAGAATCAGTTTCTCTTGTGGATATAGCATGTGAAAGAGAATCAGTTTCTCTTGTGGATATAGCATGTGAAAGAGAATCAGTTTCTCTTGTGGATATAGCATCCCACATCACAGTTGAAGGGGACACTAAGAGGGTTCTATGACATCTCTATATCTTTGTTGAGGAAGATACTTTAAAAGAGTTCCACAACATAAAACACTAGGATGGGGTAACCCAATTTTATTTATCCTTCCCGACCATCTCCATATGGTCGACACATCCTTTCCCGTACCCTTCCGGTACTTCAAACAAGTTCTTTCCTTTCCTTTGTCAAACAATTTTGTAAAACAAAGCTCATCAGGCTAAGCAACAGCCATTCCAACCGTCCATGACCGCGGACGCGGCTATTCGAATAGATTTTACTCTGCAGAGTTTGCACACTTTCCCCACCTCTATCCGGATACCTATCGTGTGGGCATCATCCCCACATAACAACATATGCCACGACGGATACCCGAACATAGCCTTTCGCCCATTCGACTTAGCAAGAGGTCCTACCCTATGGAGTATGTACCTCCCCGGCACCGTGGCAGCTCACCTCCCTTTGAGCGTGGCTCCACCGCCAAGCCAGGAGACCCATAGTGTCTTCCGGACGGGTCAGCCCCGAAGGCCTCCCGTTATACTATTGTCCCAACCATGACAACCCGGACTCGGGGGTAACCGTACCCTTGTATAGTTGTGCGGTGCCTCATGCTAAGAAGAACAAACGTCAAGCTAAGCTCCGTGCCCACGTTGGAGTAGACTGTGGTTGCGCGGGTTAATTGTCACGGGTGAATACTTAGACGCCAAAGTTTTCATAAACAATATTCTCTTTCCAACCATCTTTGCCAAGATCCTTTTCTTTCATAAACACACACTTAGGTAAGTCCAACTTACCCAAGGTTTTCCAAAAATTCTTTTCAACAAGGTATTTTTCCAAGGGGTTCCCAACCTATGGTTTCATGTAAGAACTAAGAGACAACAGTGGCATGATGCCAACCATCATACCACTAAGGATGTGATAAATTAGGTGTCAAGGGGATCATACATACTTAGGATAAGCATGCATAGGGACAACATAAGTAGTATGATTAAACAAGGGTCATGATGTTAATCATCATGCCACTAAGAAGATGCTAATATAGGTGGTCAAGGGGGCATACATGCTTAGGGTAAGCATGCATGTTGTCAACATAAGAGGGAAAATACTTTCAGATTTGTGGTGTTAACCAACCAACACTAATAGAAGTGAGGGTGGTCAACGATATTTGACATACCTTAGGTAGGTAGGCATACTCATCTCAAAATGGGAGTACACCAAGATCATGATGTTGTTACTACTACACTCACAAGGGGTGTAGGAGTGAATCGACAAGAAGTGTCACATGCTTAAGGTAAGCATGTAACTCAACAAGGTAGGATGGCACATCCATGATCAACAATTATACCAACAATTACTAAGATGATCATGAAGTATGACCAAGAGGATCATCATGCTTAAGACAAAGCATGCATCGACAAGATAAAGAGACTAACACACACAAGATCAAGAGACAAGAGTAATAATAAGGTGACAACAATATGAGACACGTCAATCAGAGATCAAGAGATGGCTTGCCTTGGCTTATTTGTCCCTGGACTTCTTCAACTCCATCAAATAAGAATTCCCACAGTACAAATAAAATCCTTGTCCGATTCCACTTCTTCTTCTTCTCCTCCGAAATTGTTCGCATCTATCGCCGGAAAATATAAAAGGAACACAATCAATCACATTGCTCCAAACATAACAAGCATGCAACATTCAACAATCAATAGCTAACCACTTTACTAAGGGCTAACATACAAAAGACTTATAGATACTACAAAGCAACTAAAAGAAAACCCATGTTATTTACCTAGTAAAGGTATGAGAGTATCACAACTTAGCAATTGCCTCTCTCGGTTATCACCATGGTATAAACCAAACATCCCCTGGTAGATAACATCATAAAGAGGACAAGAGCATTAGTTTGACATCAAATACATTCACAAAACATTTTCAAACATTTTTGGAAAAGTAGAAAACAGTTTTCCTAACTTAGTTTGCTCACATAACACCACACAAGAATAGGAAGCAAATGATATGCCCTACAATTTGAAAACTTAAGCAAAACAAAATAGCTAATGTTAAATTGCAGAGGTTTTGTTTTGCAAGCATAAAACAAAGGTTGCCCATTTCTAATAAAAAGAGTTGGTCAATGGTTTTAAATAAACCGAAAAGTTTGGCTTCAACAATGCATGTCACACATATACATTACTAACAGTAACAAATATGCATGAACAGAGACTAATACTATTTTTTCTAGATAGCCAGTACTAATACAAGACTAACCCAATTGGAATCACCCCAAAATATTAAATCTACAATTTTAGGAATTTCTTTGAATCTGACTGTACAGAAAAAAAGATCTGTAAGCCATAAATCGTAGAAAAATCCTAAAAATATGAGACCACTGGCATTTGAAAGATATTTAAACAGAGATGCAAACAAAATTGGATTTGTGTTCAAATTGTTTCTGAAACTCTCACAAATGGATTGACAAGATTACTGCATGTCTATACCATTTGCTTCACCTCTGGGGTTACAGAACAGATAAGGGTTTGAAACTTGTTGGAGATGATTAAGAAAACATCCAGTAGTACTACCAAATTGGAATCACTCAATTTGGATCATAGATGGATTTTTGGTGATTTAAAAGCTAACAGCCATGTCGGCAGAACACACATAACAAGTTTAATTCACCCAAAATCGTACATAACTCATAAAAATATGAGGTCAGCTGCATCTGAGAGGTATTGAAAATCTGGTTCTTACCCAATTGCTTTCATTCAAAAATTCATTCCCAACCTCCTGGTTTAATTCGACAAAGTCAGATCTGACCAGATCTTGATCTGTGAACCATTTCAGTTTCAGGAGGTCAATCGAAGTGAAACCACCGTCAAAATGAAGGTATTGAAAAGGGCTTTCACCTACAGTTGAGTTTGTTCAAAAAGGTTTTGTAAATCGGAACAAATCTAACAAACAGTGAATCTGCATGTTTACAGAACTTTATTTACCACGGACAATCCGTAACGAATTTGAGGATGAGACCAACGCCAAGTTGTAGATCTTTTCCGTATCTATCTGTGGAACTTTGAATCACTCGATTTGGATCTGCACACGAGTTTTGGAGGATTTTACAAGTTTGTACCAGAATCTGAAACAGCAAGATTACAGAAATTACTGCAAGGTTTTGGACGAACTTTGCTCAAGAACTTCAGATCTGAGGATTGCTCAACATTCTCCATGCTTGGACCAACATGCACCTACATCAAGATCCAATCTTAGCAATGGAGGAAGAAGAAAAGGAGAGGAAACCAGCTAGGGTTGGGGGAGAAGAGAGTGAGAGGGAGGCTCTCATGGTGAGGGGGAGCTTGAGGGAGGGGGAGAGCTTCATCTTGGGGGCTTCCCATGGCCATGGCCGGCCATGGATCTAAGGAGGAGCAGCAGCTCGTGGTGGAGGGCAGGGAGAGAGTGTGAGGGAGTAGATAAGGTGGAGGAGTGAGTGAAGAGTGCAAAAATGAGAAGCAAAGGGGAGGATTTGGCCGGCCAAGGGCTTTTTATAGAGGGAGAGGGGTGGCTGCCTCCTTTTTTGATTGGCCAAGGAAGGTGGCTGCCCATTTAATTGTTGGGGTAGTTGGGAGACAAGGCTTGCAAGAGAAGAAAGTGGGAAGCACAATGGCTGGTCGAAAATTCTTTCCATGGCCGGCTCCTTCATGTGCCAACAACAAGTGAACAAAGAGAGAGATGCACAACATCCATGTGTATAGACCAAGTCATGATGTTGAGGAGATAATGCCAATGGGTGACTTTGATGAGGATAAAAATAGGAGTAGATACATATTGATAAAAAGGAGTATGAAGGTGACATCAATTCATGAGGTCAAGGTGATGATGAAAAAGAATAGAGGATTGAGATGAGCATGATGAAATATAAGTTGTTCTACAAATAAGAGGTCAAATGGGAGTGGTTTGAAATATTCCCTGAGTCTAGCATTAGTTGAAGGGAGTCCATTTGAAAGTACCAAATGATCATCTACTTGATCAAGAATTGGAGGATGAGGGGATACAATGGGGTAGATCAGGGATGTGCATAAGATGTGCAAAAGTAGTCATTTGAAAAAGAACTCATTAGAAAAGTATTTGAAACATCTCAATTGTCTAGGGACAATTGGGAATGAACTCAAGTGGAATGGAATTTGAGAATGTTGAGAGAACTAGTTGGAACATAGGAGTTCAAAATATTCTACTCACTTTCTCAAGTAAAGTAGAGTTTTTCTCAAGTGTAAAATAATCAAGCGGAAAACAAGAAATGGTATAAGTACCATAAACAAGCCTTTTGCTGAAAAGAAAGCAAGATAGAAAATAATGTTTTTAGAAATCAGTACTTGGTAGAAATGGGATGGAAAACAAAACCCATTTCAGTTCCTTGTTTTCTTTGAAGAAATATCTTGGGAAGATTTAATAAAACTAGAGGTAGTTTTGTGATCAAAACTGAAGAAGGAAAAACAATAGGGTGTTTGAGAAAGAAAGCTAATTTTAGGGAGGAGTGTTCTCAAGGGTAGATGGTGGCTACAAAATGTACCCATCATTCCCACTCTTGGTTTTGTGAAGATTAAACTGGAATAGAACAAGAGGTAAAAGAGAAGGAAGTGATCCAGAGTTGAAACAAAAGGGTAGAGTGCAAGGTCAAGTGAATTAAGAGAGTTGCAAGGGTAGGCTGAGACATGCAAGACGTGGAGGTTGAAGAGAATGTTGCATAGATGAGATCCATGCATTGAAGTCAACAATAACAGTTGTGGGTGCTTAGAGATCAATTGCCAAAATCTGGATATTTAAAGCCTGTCAACACAGATGGTCGACATGGCCTCAAAACCAACAAGGATGAGTGGGTATAAGAGAGGGATGTAGCTCGGGGTAGACCATCTCAAGTTTTGAATTAAGGATGATTGAGCTATCTTGTACCTGTTGCAGTCAGAAACCCACCGGCGGGCAGTGACTGGCAACACCGTAGAGCCGGGAACAACTCAGGGCTGCGGCTGGCCCTAGTCCCTCAGAGCGATGGCCCGCAAAGCCTTCTGGTCACACGTCCGATGCTGTCGCAAGGGCGTGCCACCTGACCTATACCTGGTCAGGAAGGTGTTGGATGATGCCTCGCTTAGTTTCCTGCATGGCATACACGTAAACATTAAATACGAGCCTCGATCGGCTCTCGAGGTTATCCCGTGAATCGGCTCAAAGAGCCGATCCACCCATGATTCGTACAAGGTGTCCAAATATATGGTGGTCCTGCTTGATCAAGATAAAGCTAATGCGATCTACGACGATTTAGGGTTTTCACCGCATAATCGGATCATCCTACTCACGGTTGGGCCTCGCGCTCGCGTACGGTGATCGTAAGCCGATCCTAGACAGGGCCTAAAAACTAACACGAGGTTGATCCCCGGAACATCCTGTCTAGGGCTAGCAAACTACACCCTACACGCCGCTGGATCGCAAGATGCGATCTAGGCAGCATGGTGCTTACCAGGAGAAACCCTCGAGACGAAGGAGTTGGCGATGCGCCGAGATTGATTTGTGTTGAACGTTGGTTGTTGTTTATTCCCTAAACCCTAGATACATATTTATAGTCCAGGGGACTTTCTAATTCAGGCGTGCACCTAACCGTGCACGGGTAAAACTCTACCTCCTAACCGACACGTATCCTACTATGGTACAGATACACGGGCAATTAGCCCAAACTTGGTACACAAGGCCGATTCATGTATTTCTTCTATGTATATATCTTCAAGCCCATCTCCAATCGCGGCCCACCTCGACTTGGTCAAATTCCGGTGATAACACATGCCCCCTGGTTTTGGAATTGATAATTCCAAAATCACTCTGTTTTTCTTCGTCGGGTCATGTCATGGCAGAGCAGAACCGTCGCAACATTCCTCATCATGATGCCCTGCCTTCTCAACTATTCCGCGTGATTTGACCGCTGTCTTTGGGCACCGCCTCCTCGGAAACTGCTGTGGCATTGAATTTCTACTATAGCCCCTTTATTTAACCGCCCTGAGCAGTTTGCCACTTCATCCCTTTGCTCTGTTCTGGCCATCGGCACCCAAAAAATCCCCAATCTCCCATAGCCATGTCTTCCTCTTCTTCCTCCTCCGCCTCGTCGGTCTTCTCTGACTCTTCCTCATCTCGCGAGCCGACGCCGGAGTGGGGATCGTTGGCGGCGCACGACATTCTCGCCCCGACGACGTGGGACAAAGAGAAACATGATTCCTCCATCTGGTCTGAGGATGACAAATCCCTGACCGATGGAGATGGCGACCTACAATTCCTCGTCGAAGGGGAAGAGGAGGCGGAGAGCGAGGACGACCGCTTCTCCTGGGACGATTTCACCTCCTCCGAGGAAGAAGCGGAGGAGGACGATGACGACTCCCTTGAAGGTTACCCACCAGCGAAGCGCCTCCGCACCTGGTGGGACGACGACAACGATGACGATGATGAGGAAGATGAGGCTCCCGTAGAAGGCTACGGAAGCTCCGATGAGGAGCCTATCAGCAGCTGCGCCGGAGGCAGCGACGACGAGGGCAGCAATGGCCCCTAGATTAGGGATCAGTAGTAGTAGTTGGCTTTTGCCTTCTTCTTCCCTGAGCAATCGGCTCTTTCTTTGTAAGAAATCCCTCTATTAATGAAGAAAATATTCCTCAATTAATTTCGCTTCCTTGTCGACTTTGCCGATCATCGAATGGAGTCGCCGTACAAAGAGCCGATAGCAGGACATCGGCTCGCATTGCGATCTGAGGCCAAGCTGTTGCCTAACCACGCGGTCCAACAGGCCTCACTAGGCCTAATTCTCCTCCAAACCGTCAGATTGAACTCCTCAGCAACCCATTAGGAGATTCGTCTCACACATCATGACTTCTGGTCTGAACCGATTCTGTTAACTTGCTAATTCGAGTTTATTCCTCTAGAGTCGATATCAGCGTATCGGCTTTGTTATTCTGAAGTCGATGCCTGTGCATCGGCTGTATTTGCATACTGTTATCTCCGTATGTTTTCTCAAGTCGATGTCTGCGCATCGGCTGTGATTTTTTTTTTGGCCGATTTAAAATCGGCCTCCATACCTCTTGCCCATCATCCCACATGCTTGGGAAATACTTCTTGAGGTGTTGACCATTGACGGCTACTGGGAACTTCTCGCCGTCCAACTCTTCCAACATGTATGCATTACCCTTCAAGGCCTGGACGACTTTGTACGGACCGTGCCAATTAGGAGACCATTTGCCATATGCCTTGTCCCTGGTTCCTAACGGCAACACAGCTTCCCATACTAGATCACCAACTTGAAACTCCTTTGGTCTAACCTTCTTATTGTAGGCACGAGCTACCCCGGCTTTGTTCTCCTTAATCTTCTCCAACGACCAAAGCCCGAGTTCATGTTGCGTCCTCAATAGTGTCACTCATCAAAGCTGCATATTCTTCCGCTGTCAGATCATTCTGAAACGTGACACGTCTTGATCCAGCCGTAATTTCCCAAGGTAATACGGCTTCCTGACCATAGACAAGCTGATAACTTCTCATGCCAATCCCTAGGGTTCTCGTCAATCTTTCTCTTGATCAGCTTGATTAAGCTCTGATTGGACGCTTCGGCTTGCCCATTAGCTTGAGCATAGTACGGAGATGATCGGATCAGTTTAATCCCCATGTCATCGCAGAACTTCCTGAATTCTTTAGAAACAAAGACCGAACCTCCATCGGTCGTGATAGTTTGGGGAATCCTGAACCTATGAATCACGTGTTCTTTCACAAACTTGATCACATCTTCTGATTTCACCTTCTTCATAGGGACGGCTTCCACCCACTTGGTGAAGTAATCTGTGATAACCAAAATCCATTCATGTTTTTTACTCGACACCGGATGGATTTTGCCGATTATATCCATGCCCCACCCCCGGAACGGCCAAGGCTTGATGATAGGGTTCATCGCTGATGCTGGTACCATCTGAATCTTCCCGAACATCTGGCACGCTTGGCACCCCTTGTAGTAATTGAAGCAATCTTCAAGCATGGTGGGCCAATAAAACCCCGATCGCTCTGATTAGCCACTTCATCTTATGAGCTGATCGATGAGTTCCACGGGCGCCTTCATGCACCTCATGTAAGAGCCGATTAGACTCGGTTGGTCCCGGGCACTTGAGTAGCAACCCTTCCAACGTCCCGTAGAACATGTCGTCCCCTATGATGACATACTTCATGGCTTTGTATCTTATCCGTTTAGGTGCCCCCGAGCCGAATCTTTTAAGTAATTGAAGATTTCGGCTCTCCAATCATCCTGTTCCGGGAATTGTACACGAACTTCCGACCCGTCGGGTATATCTATGTAGCTCGACGCCATTTGTGCGAGATTGTTGGCCTCGGTGTTTTGGGCTCTTGGGACCCAATTAAAGTTGATGTACCGAAACTGTGTCATCAACTCACGGCATTCCATCCAATATGGGAAAAGCGATTCACTCTCGCACTTATATTCATCCGTGAGCTGGTTAATCACCAACTTGGAGTCTCCAAAAGCTCTACCGCCTCTGCCCCGGCTTCCAGTAGCAACTCCATCCCCTTACGTACCGCCTCATATTCCGCTACGTTGTTGGTGCAAGGGGTAGATAATCCGATGGAGAAGGAGTATTCGCCCCCGAGGCGACACGAGCAGAATGCCGATGCCACATCCATTGTCGCAAGCCGATCCATCGAAGAACATAGCCCATGCACGTATAGATAGTGCTGCTATATTGGTACTGATTCGCTCAGCTATGAGATCGGCCAACGCTTGCCCTTTGACTGCTTTCGCAGGCTGATACCGGAGATCGAACTCTGACAACGCAAACATCCACTTACCCAGTCGGCCTTTCAACACAGGGGCCGACAGCATGTGCTTGACAACGTCTGACTTGCATATGACGAAGATCTCTGCCGTTAAAAGGATGTGATGCAGCTTGGTACAGGTAAAGAACAGGCAGAGGCACAGTTTCTCGACCTCAGGATACCTTGTTTCCGCGTCCAACATCCTTCGCTGAGGTAGAAAACGACCTTTTCAACGCCCTCGTAGAGTTGCACCACTACCGAAGCGATGGACGTGTCGGCCTGCGACAAGTAGATGTAGAACGGCCTGTCTTGCTGAGGCGGAACTAGCACGAGCGGCGTCGTCGGATACCGTTTAATCTCATCAAACGCCTGCTGCTGTTACGCCCCCGGTGAAATTCGTCATCGAGATTTAGTCTTCACCGGTGCCATGAATGGCTCGATTCGTCCTGACAGATTAGAGATGAATCGTCGAACAAAATTGATCTTGCCGATGAGACGTTGGAGCTCCTTCTTCGTGGTGGGCGGTTGCATGGTGCGCACCGCCTCCTGACTCTTCCAGGCCGATTTCAATTCCCCGTTCATGAACCAGAAAACCTAGGAACTGACCAGCCGTCACACCGAAGGCACACTTCTTCGGGTTCATTCTCAGTCCGAACTTCCGAGTTCGGTCTAGGACGCGCCGTAAATCATCCAAGTGTCCCTCCATGGAGACAGATTTGACTACCACGTCGTCGATATAGATTTCCACCAACTTACCGATCAGATCATGAAATATATAATTCATAGCTCGTTGGTACGTTGCACCAGCATTCTTCAACCCAAAGGTCATGACTACATTTTCAAACAAGCCTACTGCCCCTGGTACTCTGAATGCGGTCTTGTGTATATCTTCCGGAGCCATGAAGATTTGGTTATAGCCGGCGTTGCCATCCATGAAGCTCAACACCTTGTGGCCAGCAGCTGCATTGATCAGTGTTTCTGCCACAGGCATCGGATACTCGTCCTTTGGGGTGGCTCTGTTGAGATCTCGGAAATCGATGGCCACACGCCATCGGCCGTCCTTCTTCTCTACAGGAACGATACTGGAGATCCACTCAGCATACCTGCATGGCCTGATGAACCCGGCGGCCAACATTTTCTCGATTTCTTTCTTGACTTCTTCCAGAATTTCGGCCCTCATCTGACGTGCTCGTTGCTGGAACGGCCGAAATCCTTTCTTAAGGGGGGCCGATGTTCAATGATGCTCCTGTCCAACCCGGGCATCTCTGTGTAGTCCCATGCAAAGCAATGCGGGTATTCTTTCAATAGAGCAATCATCGACTCCTGAGCTGTGGATCTAACTTCTTGCTGATAAAAGTTGGTCGCGGCTTATCCCCGGGGCCGATGTCGACTTCCTCTAGCTCATCGGCCGAGGTGAACCCATACCCTAGCTTTCCGTCACTGTGAGGTCGACGCCAAATACTTGGGAGAGCCGGTGGTGCGGATAATACGGTCCGATCGCTGGAATCGGCCTCCATCTTGATCATCACCAGGATCTTGTGGCAGTGTCGGGACCGATCGCGTGGACCAGCTCCCTCTTTATCCTTGCTATGAGAGCAGCTGCCCTCGTCACTACCCTTACCAGGGCGGTGCCCAAGTTCTACCATGTTGATGTTGAACAAGTGTCCTGGCTGGCACCTCCCCGGGTACATATCTTCCGCCATGTCGACGGCGTATGCCGGTGAACTCGGCACTTCCGGTGCTGCCAATGCGCATGGCAACGGTGGACGGGACTGGAGTGGCACCTCTCCTTGATAGGTCCCGAGAGCTGGTCCTAACAGAGGGTACTGATGGCTCATGACTTCCTGGATCACGCGCAGAGCGACACGCTCCAAAGTGTTCACCAGGCTCTCAGAGTGGCGGTGCAGCGAATGAGCCACCATGAAGTTGATCTCCTGACGCAGCGACCTGGTGCGTTCTTCGACGGGGAGGACAGGTCCACTCCATCGAGCGCGCCTTCAGGTGAGAACCCCTTCCACCCGATGCCATGGGAGCGGGTTACGTGGAAAGAGCCGATGAGGTCGGCTTCGAGGACTGCCTTGATCTCGTCATGCTTCTTCTTGAGCTCGTCAGTCAGATCCTCGTACTTGACCGGAGTGCTTTCCGCCATCTCGGATGTAGATGGCGATGCGGTGGATGTCGAAGATTGTCCCACCGGGCGTGCCACCTGACCTATACCTGGTCAGGAAGGTGTTGGATGATGCCTCGCTTAGTTTCCTGCATGGCATACACGTAAACATTAAATACGAGCCTCGATCGGCTCTCAGGTTATCCTGTGAATCGGCTCAAAGAGCCGATCCACCCATGATTCGTACAAGGTGTCCGAATATATGGTGGTCCTGCTTGATCAAGATAAAGCTAATGCGATCTACGACGATTTAGGGTTTTCACCGCATAATCGGATCATCCTACTCACGATTGGGCCTCGCGCTCGCGTACGGTGATCGTAAGCCGATCCTAGACAGGGCCTAAAAACCAACACGAGGTTGATCCCGGAACATCCTGTCTAGGGCTAGCAAACTACACCCTACACGCGCTGGATCCTCCAACCCTTTGTAAGGCCTAACTATTGCGGATATTAAACTAATCCTTGAAGAACAAGGAGCAACCGTAACAGATCGGATCTACTAAACAATGATCAAGCGGGGTGCCGCCCCTACACCTAAGATAGGTGTAAGGGCGGCTAGATGCATAAGGGTTTCACTACGACATCATATGATACGAAGAACAATGCTAACCCTAACACATCTAAGATAACTACGTTGCTCGCCATCAAAAAGGCTTCAGCACGAGCAACGCATGAACAACGTAATAAGCTTATGCTGCCAAGATCGCAAGATGCGATCTAGGCAGCATGGTGCTACCGGGAGAAACCCTCGAGACGAAGGAGTTGGCGATGCGCCGAGATTGATTTGTGTTGAACGTTGGTTGTTGTTTATTCCATAAACC
This sequence comes from Lolium rigidum, assembly GCF_022539505.1. Taxonomy (NCBI): domain Eukaryota; kingdom Viridiplantae; phylum Streptophyta; class Magnoliopsida; order Poales; family Poaceae; genus Lolium; species Lolium rigidum. The sequence goes on along the minus strand of NC_061511.1, from coordinate 2,645,764 downwards.
CTAGATACATATTTATAGTCCAGGGGACTTTCTAATTCAGGCGTGCACCTAACCGTGCACGGGTAAAACTCTACCTCCTAACCGACACGTATCCTACTATGAGTACGGATACACGGGCAATTAGCCCAAACTTGGTACACAAGGCCGATTCATGTATTTCTTCTATGTATATATCTTCAAGCCCATCTCCAATCGCGGCCCACCTCTGACTTGGTCAAATTCCGGTGATAACAGTACCACAAAGAGAAAAAAATCAAGATGGCACACTCATGTTGTCATCAGGAGAGAGGTTTGATGTAGTAAGAAGGAAAACAATTCTTCTTAAGCCACACAAGTGTTTTATTGGGTGAGTTGCTTGTTTTACCACTAGGGGTGTTGTTCTTTTGGGGGCGCTCAAGACAAAACTCAACAAGCAAAACAAGACAATACATCTACCAACGCACCAAAGCAATGCATCATAACAAACAGATCAAGGCAATTCATCTATCTAGTCTTAAGAAAAAGTTTTTGTTCCCCCTGATTTTTGCAATAAGGACAATTAATCAAGGTTGCAAAAGTGGGGTGTGACAGTTGACTTTGCTCATGATGCTACTGAAAGTTATTATGAGAGAGGAAAATATGGTTGTAGAAGTTTTTATGTTACTAAAACACCTCTCTATATGCTGAATTTTTTTAAGTTACACTTGTTTTATCTTTCTATGCTTGTTGCATTATGCTTCATGAACTTGTTTATTTACAAGATTCCTATGCATAGGAAGCATGTTAGACTTAAATGTGTTTTGAATTTGCCTCTTGATGCTCTCTTTTGCTTCAACTACTATTTCTTGCAAGTGCATCATTAAAGCTGCCTGAGCCCATCTTAATGGCTATAAAGAAAGAACTTCTTGGGAGATAACCCATGTGTTTATTTTGCTACAGTACCTCTATTTTATATTTGTGTCTTGGAAGTTGTTACTACTGTAGCAACCTCTCCTTATCTTATTTTATTGCATTGTTGTGCCAAGTAAAGTCTTTGATAGTAAGGTTCATACTAGATTTGGATTACTGCGCAGAAACAGATTTCTTGCTTTCACAAATCTGGGCCTAATTCTCTGTAGGTAACTCAGAAAATTATGCCAATTTACGTGAGTGATCCTCAGATATGTACGCAACTTTCATTCAATTTGGGCATTTTCATCTGAGCAAGTCTGGTGCCATTTTAAAATTCGTCTTTACGGACTGTTCTGTTTTGACAGATTCTGCCTTTTATTTCGCATTGCCTCTTTTGCTGTGTTGGATGGATTTCTTTGTTCCATTACCTTCCAGTAGCTTTGTGCAATGTCCAGAAGTGTTAAGAATGATTGTGTCACCTCTTAACATGTGAATTTTTGATTATGCACTAACCCTCTAATGAGTTTGTTTTGAGTTTGGTGTGGAGGAAGTTTTCAAGGGTCAAGAGAGGAGGATGATATACTATGATCAAGAAGAGTGAAGAGTCTAAGCTTGGGGATGCCCCGGTGGTTCATCCCTGCATATTTTAAGAAGACTCAAGCATCTAAGCTTGGGGATGCCCAAGGCATCCCATTCTTCATCGACAACATTATCAGGTTCCTCCCTTGAAACTATATTTTTATTCGGTCACATCTTATGTACTTTACTTGGAGCATCTGTTTGTTTTTGTTTTTGTTTTTGTTTGAATAAATGCTTGTGTGGGAGAGAGACACGCTCCGCTGGTTCATATGAACACATGTGTTCTTAGCTTTTAATGTTCATGGCGAAGGTTGAAACTGCTTCGTTAATTGTTATATGGTTGGAAACGGAAAATGCTACATGTAGTAATTGGTAAAATGTCTTGGATAATGTGATACTTGGCAATTGTTGTGCTCATGTTTAAGCTCTTGCATCATATACTTTGCACCCATTAATGAAGAAATACATAGAGCTTGCTAAAATTTGGTTTGCATATTTGGTCTCTCTAAAGTCTAGATAATTTCTAGTATTGAGTTTTGAACAACAAGGAAGACGGTGTAGAGTCTTATAATGTTTACAATATGTCTTTTGTGTGAGTTTTGCTGCACCTGGTTCATCCTTGTGTTTGTTTCAAATAACCTTGCTAGCCTAAACCTTGTATCGAGAGGGAATACTTCTCATGCATCCAAAATCCTTGAGCCAACCACTATGTCATTTGTGTCCACCATACCTACCTACTACATGGTATTTCTCCGCCATTCCAAAGTAAATTGCTTGAGTGCTACCTTTAAATAATTCAAAATTTATCACCTCTTATTTGTGTCAATGTTTTATAGCTCATGAGGAAGTATGTGGTGTTTTATCTTTCGATCTTGTCATTTACTTTTGACAGACTTTCACAATGGACTAGTGGCACATCCGTTTATCCAATAATTTTGCAAAAAGAGCTGGCAATGGGGTTCCCAGCCCCAATTAATTAACTTTCATTAATAATTCTCTTCACATGTTTTGCTACGATTCATCGGTAAGCAACTTAATTTTGCAAATAGACACTCCTCCATGGTATGTGAATGTTGGAAGGCACCCGAGGATTCGGTTAGCCATGGCTTGTGTAAGCAAAAGGTTGGGAGGAGTGTCATCCATAAATAAAGAAAAACTAAACTAAAGTACATGTGTAAACAAAAAAGAAGAGGGATGATCTACCTTGCTGGTAGAGATAACGTCCTTCATGGGAGCCGCTCTTGAAAGTCTGGTTGATAAGGTAGTTAGAGTGCCCACTACCATTCGTTGACAAGAACAAACACCTCTCAAAATTTTACTTTTATGCCCTCTTTATGTTTTCAAAACCAAAGCTCTAGCACGAATATAGCAATCAATGCTTCCCTCTGCGAAGGGCCATTCTTTTACCTTTTATGTTGAGTCAGTTCACCTATCTCTCTCCACCTCAAGAAGCAAACACTTGTGTGAACTGTGCATTGATTCCTACATACTTGCATATTGCATTTGTTATATTACTATATGTTGACAATTATCCATGAGATATACATGTTATAAGTTGAAAGCAACCGCTGAAACTTAATCTTCCTTTGTGTTGCTTCAATACCTTTACTATGAATTATTGCTTTATGAGTTAACTCTTATGCAAGACTTATTGATGCTTGTCTTGAAGTACTATTCATGAAAAGTCTTTGCTTTATGATTCATTTGTTTACTCATGTCATTACCATTGTTTTGATCGCTGCATTCATTACATATGCTTACAATAGTATGATCAAGGTTATGATGGCATGTCACTCCAGAAATTATCTTTGTTATCGTTTACTCGCTCGGGACGAGCATGAACTAAGCTTGGGGATGCCGATACGTCTCCGACGTATCGATAATTTCTTATGTTCCATGCCACATTATTGATGATATCTACATGTTTTGTACACATTATATGTCATATTTATGCGTTTTCCGGAACAAACCTATTGACGAGATGCCGAAGGGCCAGTTCCTGTTTTACGTCGTTTTTGGTTTCAGAAATCCTAGTAACGAAATATTCTCGGAATTGGACGAAATCAACGCCCAGGTTCCTATTTTGCCCGGAAGCATCCAGAACACCCGAGAGCCGCCAGAGGAGGGCCCTGTGGGCCCTAACGACAGGGTGGCGCGGCCAGGGCCTGGCCGCGCCCCCCTATAGTGTCGGCGCCCCTTCGACCTTCTGACACCGCCTCTTCGCCTATTTAAGCCTCCTCGACCTAAAACCTCGAGACGGAAAAGCCACGGTACGAGAAACCTTCCAGAGCCGCCGCCATCGCGAAGCCAAGATCTGGGGGACAGGAGTCTCTGTTCCGGCACGCCGCCGGGACAGGGAAGTGCCCCGGAAGGCTCCTCCATCAACACCACCGCCATCTTCATCAACGCTGCTTGTCTCCCATGAGGAGGGAGTAGTTCTCCATCGAGGCTCGGGGCTGTACCGGTAGCTATGTGGTTCATCTCTCTCCTATGTGCTTCAATACAATAATCTCATGAGCTGCCTTACATGATTGAGATTCATATGATGATGCTTGTAATCTAGATGTCATTATGCTAGTCAAGTGGGTTTTACTTATGTGATCTCCGGAGACTCCTTGTCCCACGTGTGTAAAGGTGACAGTGTGTGCACCGTGTGGGTCTCTTAGGCTATATTTCACGGAATACTTATTCCACTGTTATGAATGGCATAGTGAAGTGCTTATTTATATCTCTTTATGATTGCAATGTGTTTTGTATCACAATTTATCCATGTGCTACTCTAGTGATGTTATTAAAGTAGTTTATTCCTCCTGCACGGTGTAATGGTGACAGTGTGTGCATCCGTGTTAGTACTTGGCGTAGGCTATGATTATGATCTCTTGTAGATTATGAAGTTAACTATTGCTATGATGGTATTGATGTGACCTATTCCTCCTACATAGTGTGAAGGTGACAGTGTGCATGCTATGTTAGTACTTGGTTTAGTTGTGTTGATCTGTCATGCACTCTAAGGTTATTTAAATATGAACATTGAATATTGTGGAGCTTGTTAACTCCGGCATTGAGGGTTCGTGTAATCCTACGCAATTAGTGGTGTTCATCATCCAACAAGAGAGTGTAGAGTATGCATTTATCTATTCTGTTATGTGATCAAAGTTGATTGTGTCCACTAGTGAAAGTCTATTCCCTAGGCCTTGTTCCTAAATACCGCTATCGCTGCTTGTTTACTGTTTTACTGCGTTACTACTGTTGCGTTACTACTGCTTGTTTACTGTCCTGGGCAACGCACTTTTCTTGTGCCGTTGCCACTGCTCATACTTATTTATACCACCTGTATTTCACTATCTCTTCGCCGAACTAGTGCACCTATTAGGTGTGTTGGGGACACAAGAGACTTCTTGCTTTGTGGTTGCAGGGTTGCATGAGAGGGATATCTTTGACCTCTTCCTCCTTGAGTTCGATAAACCTTGGGTGATCCATGATACGTCTCCGACGTATCGATAATTTCTTATGTTCCATGCCACATTATTGGTGATATCTACATGTTTTATGCACACTTTATATCATATTCGTGCATTTTCTGGAACTAACCTATTAACAAGATGCCGAAGAGCCGATTCTTTGTTTTACGCTGTTTTTGGTTTCAGAAATCCTAGTAACAAAATATTCTCGGAATTGGACGAAATCAACGCCCAGGGTCCTATTTTGCCACGAAGCTTCCAGAAGACCGAAGAGGAGTCGAAGTGGGGCCACGAGGCGCCGCCACACTAGGGCGGCGCGGCCCAGCCCCTGGCCACGCCAGCCTATCGTGTGGGGCCCTCGTGTGGCCCCTCGCGTTGCCCTTCCGCCTACTTAAAGCCTCCGCCGCGAAACCCCCAGTACCGAGAGCCACGATACGGAAAACCTTCCAGAGACGCCACCGCCGCCAATCCCATCTCGGGGGATTACCGGAGATCTCCTCCGGCACCTGCCGGAGAGGGGATTCATCTCCCGGAGGACTCTTCACCGCCATGGTCGCCTCCGGAGTGATGAGTGAGTAGTTCACCCCTGGACTATGGGTCCATAGCGGTAGCTAGATGGTTGTCTTCTCCTCATTGTGCTTCATTGTTGGATCTTGTGAGCTGCCTAACATGATCAAGATCATCTATCCGTAATGCTATATGTTGTGTTTGTCGGGATCCGATGGATAGAGAATACTATGTTATGTTAATTATCAAGTTATTACCTATGTGTTGTTTATGATCTTGCATGCTTTCCGTTATTAGTAGAGGCTCTGGCCAAGTTTTCGCTATTAACTCCAAGAGGGAGTATTTATGCTCGATAGTGGGTTCATGTCTCCGTGAATGCGGGGAGTGACAGAAACCCCTAAGGTTATGGATGTGCTGTTGCCACTAGGGATAAAACATTGATGCTATGTCCGAGGATGTAGTTATTGATTACATTACGCACCATACTTAATGCAATTGTCTGTTGCTTTGCAACTTAATACTGAAAGGGGTTCGGATGATAACCTGAAGTTGGACTTTTTAGGCATAGATGCAGTTGGATGGCGGTCTATGTACTTTGTCGTACTGCCCAATTAAATCTCACTATATTTATCATGACATGTATGTGCATTGTTATGCCCTCTCTATTTGTCAATTGCCCGACTGTAATTTGTTCACCCAACATGCTTTTATCTTATGGGAGAGACACCTCTAGTGAACTGTGGACCCCGGTCCATTCTTTTATACTTGAAATACAAATCTGCTTGCAATACTTGTTTTACTTGTTTTCTTGCAAACAATCATCTTCCACACAATACGGTTAACCCTTTGTTACGGCAAGCCGGTGAGATTGACAACCTCACTTTGTTTCGTTGGGGCAAAGTACTTTGGTTGTGTTGTGCGGGTTCCACGTTGGCGCCGGAATCTACGGTGTTGCGCCGCACTACATCCCGCCGCCATCAACCTTCAACGTGCTTCTTGACTCCTACTGGTTCGATTAACCCTTGGTTTCTTACTGAGGGAAACTTGCCGCTGTGCGCATCACACCTTCCTCTTGGGGTTCCCAACGGACGTGACAACTACACGCATCAAGCAAAATTTCTGGCGCCGTTGCCGGGGAGATCAAGACACGCTGCAAGGGGAGTCTCCACTTCCCAATCTCTTTACTTTGTTTTTGTCTTGCTTTATTTTATTTACTACTTTGTTTGCTGCATTATATCAAAACACAAAAAATTAGTTGCTAGCTTTACTTTATTTGCTATCTTGTTCGTTATATCAAAAACACAAAAAAAATTAGTTACTTGCATTTATTTTATCTAGTTTGCTTTATTTACTAATGCTAAAATGGCCACCCCTGAAAATACTAAGTTGTGTGATTTCACAACCACAAATAATAATGATTTCTTATGCACACCTATTGCTCCACCTGCTACTACAGCAGAATTCTTTGAAATTAAACACTGCTTTCTTGAATCTTGTTATGCGAGAGCAATTTTACAGTGTTAGTTCGATGATGCTTGCTGCCCATCTCAATAATTTTGTTGAACTATGTGAAATGCAAAAGTATAAGGATGTAGATGGTGATATTATTAAATTGAAATTGTTTCCTTTCTCATTAAGAGGAAGAGCTAAAGATTGGTTGCTATCTCTGCCTAAGAATAGTGTTGATTCCTGGACTAAATGCAAGGATGCTTTTATTGGTAGATATTATCCCCCTGCTAAAATTATATCTTTGAGAAGTAGCATAATGAATTTAAAACAATTAGATAATGAACATGTTGCTCAAGCTTGGGAAAGAATGAAATCTTTGGTTAAAAATTGCCCAACCCATGGAGTCGACTACTTGGATGATCATCCAAACCTTTTATGCGGGACTAAATTTTTCTTCGCGGAATTTATTGGATTCAGCTGCTGGAGGTACCTTTATGTCCATCACTCTTGGTGAAGCAACAAAGCTC
>NC_061511.1:2606976-2638271 GCF_022539505.1 Lolium rigidum | reverse complement strand
GGAAGCTTCGTGGAAAAATAAGACCCCGGGCGTTGATTTCGTCCAATTCGAGAATATTTCCTTTGTAGGATTTCGAAACCAAAAACAGCAAGTAAAATAGAACCGGCACTTCGGCATCTCGTCAATAGGTTAGTTCCGGAAAATGCATAATAATGACATATAATGTGTATAAAACATGTGAGTATCATCATAAAAGTAGCATGGAACATAAGAAATTATAGATACGTTTGAGACGTATCAAGCATCCCCAAGCTTAGTTCCTACTCGCCCTCGAGTAGGTAAACGATAACAAAGATAATTTCTTAAGTGACATGCTATCATAATCTTGATCAATACTATTGTAAATCATATGAGATGAATGCAGCGATTCGAAGCAATGGTGAAGACAATGAGTAAACAACTGAATCATATAGCAAAGACTTTTCATGAATAGTTCTTTCAAGACAAGCATCAATAAGACTTGCATAAGAGTTAACTCATAAAGCAATAGATTCTTAGTAGAAGGTTTTGAAGCAACACAAAGGATGACTAAGTTTCAGCAGTTGCTTTCAACTTCAACATGTATATCTCATGGATAATTGTCAACACAAAGTAATATAACAAGTGCAATAGGTAAACATGTAAGAATCAATGCACACAGTTGATACAAGTGTTTGCTTCTAAGATAGAAAGAATGGGTAAACTGACTCAACAATAAAGTAGATGATAGGCCCTTCGCAGAGGGAAGCATGGATTACTATATTTGTGCTAGAGCTTTTCATTTTGAAAACAAGAAACAATTTTGTCAACGGTAGTAATAAAGCATATGTGTTATGTATAAGATATCCTATAAGTTGCAAGCCTCATGCATAGTATACCAATAGTGCTCGCACCTTGTCCTAATTAGCTTGGATTAACATGGATTATCATTGCATAGCATATGTTTCAACCAAGTGTCAGAAAGGGGTACCTCTATGCCGCATGTACAAAGGTCTAAGGAGAATGTTCGCATTGGATTTCTCGCTTTTGATTATTCTCAATTTAGACATCCATACCGGGACAACATAGACAACAGATAATGGACCCCTCTTTAATGCATAAGCATTTAACAACAAATAAAATTCTCATAAGAGATTGAGGATTAATTGTCCAAACTGAAACTTCCACCATGGATCATGGCTTTAGTTAGCGGCCCAATGTTCTTCTCTAACAATATGCATACTCAAATCATATGATCATGAAAATCGCCCTTACTTCAGACAAGACGAACATGCATAGCAACTCACATGATATTCAACAAAGGTAATAGTTGATGGCGTCCCCAGAAATTAAACATGGTTACCGCTCAACAAGCAACTTATTAAGAAATAAGACACATAAGTACATATTCTTCACCACAATAGTTTTTAAGGCTATTTTTCCCATGAGCTATATATTGCAAAGACAAAGGATAGAATTTTTAAAGGTAGCACTCAAGTAATTTACTTTGGAATGACAGAGAAATACCATGTGGTAGGTAGGTATGGTGGACACAAATGGCATGGTTATTGGCTCAAGAATTTGGATGCATGAGAAGAATTCCTCTCAATACAAGGCTAGGCTAGCAAGGTTGTTTGAAGCAAACTCAAGTATAAAAGGTGCAGCAAAGCTTACATATGAACATATTGCAAGCATTATAAGACTTTACATCGTCTCCTTGTTGTTCAAACACCTTAACCAGAAAATATCTAGACTCTAGAGACCAATCATGCAAACCAAATTTTAACAAGCTCTATGTAGTTCTTCATTAATGGGTACAAAGTACATGATGCAAGAGCTTAAACATGATCTATATGAGCACAACAATTGCCAAGTATCAAATTATTCAAGACATTATACCAATTACCACATGCAGCATTTTCTGTTTCCAACCATATAACAATGAACGAAGCAGTTTCAACCTTCGCCATGAACATTAAAAGCTAAGAACACATGTGTTCATATGAACCAGCGGAGCGTGTCTCTCTCCCACACAAGCATGATTTTATTCAGAGAATGAAAATAACAAAACGAAAAAAAAAACACACAGACGCTCCAAGTAAAGCACATAAGATGTGACGGAATAAAAATATAGCTTCACTAGAGGTGACCTGATAAGTTGTCGATGAAGAAGGGGATGCCTTGGGCATCCCCAAGCTTAGATGCTTGAGTCTTCTTGAAATATGCGGGGATGAACCACGGGGGCATCCCCAAGCTTAGACTTTTCACTCTTCTTGATCATATTGTATCATCCTCCTCTCTTGACCCTTGAAAACTTCCTCCACACCAAACTCAAAACAAACTCATTAGAGGGTTAGTGCATAATCAAAAATTCACATGTTCGAGGTGACACAATCATTCTTAACACTTCGGACATTGCACAAAGCTACTGAAAGTTAATGGAACAAAGAAATCCATCCAACACAACAGAAACGAGGCAATGAGAAATAAAAGGCAGAATCTGTCAAAACAGAACAGTCCGTAAAGACGAATTTTTTAGAGGCACCAGACTTGCTCAGATGAAAATGCTCAAATTGAATGAAAGTTTCGCACGTAAATTGGCAGATTTTTCTGAGTTACCTACAGAGAATCATACCCAAATTCGTGACAGCAAGAAATCTGTTTCTGCGTAGTAATCCAAATCTAGTATGAACCATACTATCAAAGACTTTACTCGGCACAACAATGCAATAAAATAAAGATAAGGAGAGGTTGCTACAGTAGTAACAACTTCCAAGACTCAAATATAAAACAAAATTGCTGTAGTAAAATAAAAACATGGGTTATCTCCCAAGAAGTGCTTTCTTTATAGCCATTAAGATGGGCTTAGCAGTTTTAATGATGCACTCGCAAGAAACAAGAGTTGCAGCAAAGAGGGCATCAAAAAGCAAGTATGAAACAAATTTAAGCCTAACCCACTTCCTATGAAAAGGAATATTGTAAATAAACAAGTCATGTAGGCATAATGCAACAAGCATAGAAAAGCAACACAAGCGCAATTTCAAGATTCTCAACATAAAGAGGAGAAATTTAATATTATTAAGATGCATATAACCATGTTTCCCTCTCTCATAATAACTTTCAGTTGCATCATGAACAAACTCAGCAATATAACTATCACATAAAGCATTCTTATCATGAGTCTCATGCATAAAATATTTACTACTCCCAACATAAGCATAGTCATTCTTATTAATTGTAGTGGGAGCAAATTCAACAAAGTAGCTATCATTATTATTCTCATCATCAAATATAGGAGGCATAGTATAATCATAATAAACTTTATCCTCCATAGTAGGTGGCACCAAAAGACCACTATCATTATAATCATCATAAATAGGAGGCAAAGTATCATCAAAGAAAATTTTCTCCTCAATGCTTGGGGGACTAAGAATATCATGCTCATCAACACCAGCTTCCCCAAGCTTAGAACTTTCTATATCATTATCAACAATGGTGTCCAAAGCGTTCATACTAATACTACTAGCATGAAAATAAGGTTCCATAGGTTTTTTAATTTTCGCATCAAACAATCCATGTCTTAACTCAGGAAATAGAATAAAAAACTCACTGTTGTCCATTATGTCTTACTAGTGTAAACAAGAAACAAAAAGATGCAATTGCAGGATCTAAAGGAAATAGCTTCGAGCACTCACACACCGGCAACAAGACTAGGAGATAGCTTAGTAGTCGGAAGATGTGAATACCTTTTACCTTACCTCCCCGGCAACGGCGCCAGAAAATAGCTTCGTTGCTGGGGTCCAGAGTGTGAGTGCCTTTTACCTTTCCTCCCCGGCAACGGCGCCAGAAAATAGCTTGATGTCTACGCACACTCCTTTTCCTGTAGACAGTGTTGGGCCTCCAAGAGCAGAGGTTTGTAGAACAGCAGCAAGTTTTCCCTTAAGTGGATCACCCAAGGTTTATCGAACTCGGGGAGGAAGAGGTCAAAGATATCCCTCTCAAGCAAACCCTGCAATTACGATACAAGAAGTCTCTTGTGTCCCCAACACACCTAATACACTTGTCAGATGTATAGGTGCACTAGTTCGGCGAAGAGATAGTGAAATACAAGTAGTATGAATGAATATGAGCAGTAGTAACGGCGCCAGAAAATAGCTTGCCGGCGTGCAGTTGATGGTAGTAATATTGCAGGAAGTAAAGATGCAGTAAAACAGTAAATAAGCGATGATTGCAGTATTTAGGAACAAGGCCTAGGGATCATACTTTCACTAGTGGACACTCTCAACATTCATCACATAACAGAATAAATAGATAAATGCTAGACTCTACACTCTCTTGTTGGATGATGAACACCACTAACTGTGTAGGATTACACGAACCCTCAATGAGCGGAGTTAACAAGCTCCACAATATTCAATGTTCATATTTAAATAACCTTAGAGTGCATAACAGATCAACATAACCAAACCAAGTACTAACATAGCATGCACACTGTCACCTTCACACTACGAAAGGAGGAATAGATCACATCAATACTATCATAGCAATAGTTAACTTCATAATCTACAAGAGATCACAATCATAGCCTACGCCAAGTACTACACGATGCACACACTTGTCACCATTACACCGTGCAGGAGGAATAAACTACTTTAATAACATCACTAGAGTAGCACACAGATAAATTGTGATACAAAACACATTGTAATCATAAAGAGATATAAATAAGCACTTCACTATGCCATTCATAACGGTGAATAAGTATTCGTGAAATATAGCCTAAGAGACCCACACGGTGCACACACTCGTCACCTTTACACACGTGGGACAAGGAGTCTCCTGGAGATCACATAAGTAAAACCCACTTGACTAGCATAATGACATCTAGATTACAAGCATCATCATATGAATCTCAATCATGTAAGGCAGCTCATGAGATTATTGTATTGAAGTACATAGGAGAGAGATGAACCACATAGCTACTGGTACAGCCCCGAGCCTCGATGGAGAACTACTCCCTCCTCATGGGAGACAGCAGCGTTGATGGAGATGGCGGTGGTGTCGATGGAGAAGCCTTCCGGGGGCTTCCCCGTCCCGGCGGCGTGCCGGAACAGAGACTCCTATCCCCCGGATCTTGGCTTCGCGATGGCGGCGGCTCCGGAAGGTTTTCTCTCGGTTTCGTCGAACGTGGTAGGGTTTTCGCGACGGAGACTTTAAGTAGGCGGAAGGGCAAGGTCGGTGGAGTCCTGGTGGGGCCACACACTAGGCCGGCGCGGCCGGGGCTTGGGCCGCGCCGCCCTCATCGTGTCCCCACCTCATGGCCCCACATCGTTTCCCCTTCGGACTTCTGGAAGCTTCGTGGAAAAATAGGACCCTGGGCGTTGATTTCGTCCAATTCCGAGAATATTTCCTTACTAGGATTTCTGGAACCAAAAACAGCAGAAAACAGGAACTGGCCCTTCGGCATCTCGCCAATAGGTTAGTTCCGGAAAACGCATAATAATGACATAAAGTATGCATAAAACATGTAGATATCATCAATAATGTGGCATGGAACATAAGAAATTATCGATACGTCAGAGACGTATCACGGCTCTGGAAGGTTTCTCATACCGTGGCTTTTTTCGTATCGAAGATTTAGGTCAGGGACCTTTAAATAGGTGAAGAGGCGGAGTCGGAAGGGTTACGGGGGCGCCATACAATAGGGGGCGCCCCCCCTTGGGCCGCGCCGCCCTACTGTCTGGTGGCCCTGTGGCTCTCCTCTGGTCCCTCCCGGGTGTTCTGGAAGCTTCGTGGAATTCTAAGATGTTGGGCGTTGATTTCGTCCGATTCCGAGAATATTTCCTTACTAGGATTTCTGAAACCAAAAACAACAGAAAACAGGAACTGGTACTTCGGCATCTCGTCAATAGGTTAGTTCCGGAAAATGCATAATAATGACATATAATGTGTATAAAACATGTGAGTATCATCATAAAAGTAGCATGGAACATAAGAAATTATAGATACGTTTGAGACGTATCAACGGCGAGGAAGTCGAACAACCTGCACCTGGTCGTCCACGACAACTGAACCGCAACGCTCGCCCACCTCCACGGCTGGTACGTGATGATGATCATGTTGCTAAACCGAAACTGAATATTACGCCATTTGAGGGTAGATATAATCCTGATGCATATCCTACATGGGAATTAGAGGTAGAACAACGCTTTGCATGTTTAAAATACGCTGATCACTTGCGTGTTAGTGCTGCTACTTGTGAATTCAAAGATTTTGCTTCTATTTGGTGGTCTGAATATTGTAGAGCACATCCAGCAAATATTTCTACTACTTGGGTTGGTTTAAAACTTGCTATGCGTACTCGTTTTGTTCCTCCACATTATCAACGTGATTTGCTGAAAAAATTGTCTCGCTTAGAACAAGGAAAAAATTCTGTAGAAGACTATTATCAAGAATTGCAAACTGGCATGATTCGTCGTGGTATTGTAGAGGATAATGAGGCTATGCTTGTACGTTTCTTTGGTGGTTTGAATAAAGCGATTCAGCATATTTTAGATTATAAGGAGTACAACACTATTACTCGCTTGTTTCATCTTGCTTGCAAAGCTGAACGTGAAGTGCAGGATCGTCAACCACCATGGAGAAGAGCTAATGTTTCTGCAGGTCGTACATCGTCGTGGTCTCCGCGACAATCAGCGCCACCATCTCGTGGGACTGCACCAGCACCTACTACCTCCAAGTACACCGCGCCTGCATCACGAGCACCACCTGCTGCGGCTCCACCACCATCTGTTGGTCCTCCTCGGAGTTCATCTTCCATGGCCTCCACGGGGAAGACGCGCGACATTCAATGTCGCAAATGCTTGGGATTTGGTCACATAGAGAGAGAATGCAGAACCAAGCGTGTGATGTTGGTGCGTGAAGATGGAGAGTATGATTCTGCAAGTGACTTTGATTAAGATACATTGGACCTTATTGATGCACGTGATGGTGCCAATTCTGATTCTGAGAGAGAGATCGAGGTAATGGAAGCTGACACTGCTGATCAGTACATGAGCTTAGTTGCACAGCGTGTGTTGAGCGTGCAATTGAGCAAAGCTGAGCATGATCAACGCCACAATGTGTTCCAAACATGAGGCGTTGTGAAAGAGCGAGCTATACGGATCATCATTGATGGAGGGAGTTGCAATAATCTGGCTAGCATTGACATGGTGGAGATGCTTTCTCTCCCTACAAGACAGCGCACACATCCATACTACATTCAATGGTTTGAGAGCTCTCGGAAGCTCAAGGTAACAAGAACTACACGTGTGCATTTTACTATTGGTACATATTCTGATTTTGTTGATTGTGATGTTGTACCTATGCAAGCTTGTTCTTTGTTACTTGGTAGGCCTTGGCAATTTGATAGAGAATCTGTTCATAATGGCAGAACTAATCAGTATTCTCTTATGCATGATGGAAATAAAATTGGTCTCAAACCTATGACTCCTGAACAAATAGTAAAAGATGATCTTGCTAGAGCTAGTAGAGTAAAAAAGGAGGAGAAACATAAGAGTGAAAATCAGATTGTTGCTGCAGATTTTGTACCACATAAGACTAATACTAAATCTGATTCGAACCATGCTACTGAAATTCGTTTGAAAAATCCTTGTTTGCTTGCTAGCGAATCTGATATTGTTGAACTTGATGTGAACACTACTCAATGCTATGCTATCATTTGCACAGAAGTTCTGTTTTCATTTGAGGATATGCCTCCTTCTTTGCCACCTGCGGTTGCTAACCTTTTGCAGTTCATTGATGTGTTCCCACAAGATGTTCCCCCTGGACTACCACCTATTCGTGGCATAGAACACCAAATTGACTTGATTCCAGGAGCTTCACTGTCCAACCGTGCACCATATCATAAAAATCCTGAGGACACGAAAGAGATTCAGCGACAAATTCAGGTTCTCCAAGATAAAGGTTACATTCGTGAGTCTCTTAGTCCATGTGTTGTTCCTATTATCTTGGTACCTAAGAAAGATGGTTCTTCACGCATGTGTACTGATTGTAGAGTTTTTAATAATATTACCATTCGATACCGTCATCCTATATCTCGTTTAGATGATATGCTTGATGAATTGAGTGGTTCTATTATGTTCTCTAAAGTTGATTTGCGTAGTGGTTACCACCAGATTCGTATGCAATTAGGAGATGAATGGAAAACAGCGTTTAAAACTAAGTTCGGCTTATATGAGTGGTTAGTAATGCCTTTTGGTCTAACTAATGCACCTAGTACTTTCATGAGACTGATGAACAAAGTTTTACGTGCTTTTATTGGACGTTTTGTGGTGGTATACTTTGATGATATTCTGATTTATAGCAAATCTTTGGAGGATCATTTGGATCATTTACGTGCTGTTTTCAATGCTTTACGCAATGCACGTTTGTATGGTAATCTTGAGAAGTGCACCTTTTGCACCAATCGAGTTGCGTTTCTTGGCTATGTTGTTACTGCGCAGGGAATTGAAGTTGATCCAGCCAAGATTGAGGCAATTGAGAGTTGGCCGCAGCCAAAGATGGTCACACAAGTGAGGAGTTTTATTGGCCTCGCTGGTTTCTATAGGCGCTTTGTGAAAGATTTTGGATCCATTGCTGCGCCGCTGAATGAGCTTACAAAGAAGGATGTGCCCTTTGAATGGGGCGATGCACAACAAGAAGCCTTCATGATTCTGAAAGATAAGTTAACACATGCTCCATTACTCCAACTTCCTGATTTCAATAAGACTTTTGAGCTTGAATGTGATGCTAGTGGAATTGGTTTGGGAGGTGTGTTATTACAAGAGGGCAAACCTATTGCGTATTTTAGTGAAAAATTGAGTGGGCCTAGTCTGAACTATTCTACTTATGATAAAGAATTATATGCGCTGGTTCGGATATTAGAAACTTGGCAACATTATTTATGGCCTAAAGAATTTGTTATACATTCCGATCATGAATCTTTGAAGCATATTCGTAGTCAAGCTAAGTTGAATCGTCGCCATGCAAAGTGGGTTGAATTTATTGAGTCTTTTCCTTATGTTATCAAACACAAAAAGGGTAAATATAATGTTATTGCTGATGCTTTGTCGGGCCGAATCTCTGAAATGTATTCACAAAAAGGACTACACGAGATCTGTAGAGAATCTAGCGCCGAATCTCTGAAATGTATTCACAAAAAGGACTACACGAGATCTGTAGAGAATCTAGCGAGCCACTGGTTCCTCAGATCAAAACTGCAGGTCAAATTGGTTTTCATTTGAAAATTAGGCATAGCTCACACGTTGTTTGAATTGGTTTCTGAAGACATGAGTACTCAACTGACCAATTAGGCCCTAATTGATTGCCTTGTCAGCTACACTTACACACGTATTACCTCGTCAACTGTCTTATCATTCCAGTAGCACTCAACCATCCGTTACATCTGCCCAAATTTCTTGATGTTCTTTTCCACACTGTCAACGACAAGTACAGTGTTGGAGCAGAAGTTCCAACAACCTGGCATGCATGGGTGGAATTGGAAAGCACCCCGGTCAAAGTACTTGCACATGAAGCTTAACTAAAGTGTTGCATACCATTCAAATGTTTGCTGCAGGAGGCTGGCTACGTGGTGGAGGAGGCATGGCTGAAGGAAGCTCTCACGAAGGTGGTCGAGGACGCCACAATGGCGACGGCGGCGCCGCCAGGGTCGCTGTAGGCCAGGTCCCATGGCGCGGAACCAAAGCTTCTGAATAGGATATCAGTTTTGACCATATCAGGATGGCGAGAAGGAGGCAGGAATGGGACTCTGTTTCGTGGCAATGGCGGCGTCTCTGTTTTTCTTTCTCTAGTCTATTCTGTATCACGACTGAAGAGATATCATGGCATATGTCTATGTAGTTCTGGGATTCGTTAGAAGTATAGCCTAGTCTTCTCCATGGTAGTTTACCTGCTTGTCTATGTAGCTCCAACTTTGACATGAAATGAATCTGTTCTGCCGAGGAAAGGTCCAGTCATTGTAGAATTTTGTTAAAATAATCTGCACCATATTCACGCACTGGATAATAAAGCACAGTTCAGAACCAAGCTGGTGACTGGTCTGTTCGAACCATCAGCGTCTTTCCAGCAAAAGCTGTTACGATTCTAAAAAGGAAGGAGCCAAAATTCTGAATTCCATGAATTACCAGCAAGCCGGCAACGGAAGCCAACAAAAAATGATCTTCGAAACTACCAGGAAAAGCTGCCGGGACAAAACAGCATATTATGTCTTTCTTGATCACCTTCAAGATCTATACAGTACAAAACGGTATATTTAGTGGCTCCAAGGCAAAATTATTAACCAAATCCCATATAGTTTGTCAGTGGAGATGGCCTAATGGGGATCCACTAGGATCTCCAAGTGTTCTCTCTTGTCATGATCACCCTCTCTATGCTTCCATGTTGCTTACTCTTCTCGGAAACAAAGGCCTTATGACATATATACAAGGTGACAAAACTTTTTTGTAAAACATACATGCTAATTACAAGATATATACATCCAGTAAATGTGTCCTTAAGGTTGAACACTCTAGCAGACTGGCAGCTGTTCCTTTAGCCTAGCTGGTTACCTAGTTGTATCAAGTTCTTCTGTGAGAGATTGGTAATCGAATCTGCAATTACTCGTGCACTCGACTTCATGTAGCCGCCTGAGAAGGGGGTGGAACAGTGCATGATGTGATATTAGTCGTTGATGTATGCGAATATGCAGGGTAGCAGCAAAAACACAAATTATAGGAGAAGTGGTTCACCTGATGTCAGCATGAGAAGGGGAATGTTTTGCTCTTTTGCAAACCTGAACACCTTCTCATCTCTAATCACCCCACCTTCATGACTTATCTGAAATTTTGGGGGAAAACATGTCAGATTCAGCAGCATCGACCCAACTGGTGCAAGGGACTCAAGCAAAACAAAGGCAATATGCCTTAAATAAACTAGTGTTCATAATACTTTAGCGCACAATTAGTTTCCAATTTTCTGGCGTGGAATTACAGCCAAAAAAAGTCTAGTTTAGGCGGAGAGCTGTTGGACTACTCTAAGTCTTGGTTGCCATTTATGGTTAAGATTCTGTACAATGATGCCATCAAGAAACTTTTTGCATTTTGCACCGTTGCAGAATACATTATGCACATGCGAAGTTATTTATTCATGGGTCTAATCTTTGTGAAAAAAATATAGAGTTGATTAGAAAAGTACATTCAAGTTCCCCAATGGATCACCATCCAGGATGTCTGTTCCAGCATTATAAACAATCAACTGGGGCTGAAATCTACTTTGTGCGACCTGCAAACGGCATGATCCAAGAGGAACTGTAAATAGCAAGTCTCAGAACAAGAAATGAAATCATAAATATAAAATAAGAGTGAATGGTTAAAAGTGCAACAAGTCTGCCAAACAGGGGGAACAAGTACACTGCAAAGTGCATTAAGTTGGAAAGTTGGATTACAATAACAGATTAAAAAAAAAGTATTGTAGTACCATTGTGTATGACCATGTCATCAGAAAGTAACATGAGAAATTATGTTGCTCAAGTGCCAACCCATTTAGAACATATTATTTCCCATCTCAAACCTCTGTTTCTGTTGAATGTGACGCAAATAACTTAGTCAACACTATGCTCTTCACCTCACAATCTAAAATAGTATATAAAAATCACCATTATGTCCACTTTACTGTGATCCTAGAATATTGCAAAATATGGCACATAAGATAGCATGTTTCTCCTAACAATTCTCCTTAGCCATTGCACACAGGATAATTTCATTTATAATGCAAAATTTGCAAGCACCCCATCTGTAGCAGATACCTTGAGAGCCTTGTCAAGCTGATCCAAGTAATCATGTGTTTTTGTCCCACTCTAAAATGCACAATCACATAATGCACTCAATTCTTATTTGAATTACATGAAAAGAAACAAAAGAATAAATAACCAACAGCTTGCAAGATGTAACTTACAACTAAGTCGACTTTTTGATCAATATGCCGCTTAGTAGCGTGGTCCTAAAAACAAGTTATGTCAGTTTATATATAACATCAGAAACATTATATGCATCCAAAAAACGGAATGACAGTAGACAGGGACTGAACTTAAATTTGGTGACACAGACTAAGCATTGGACAGTGGGTGGTCAAGATTTCATAGCAATAAAACATTACAAATAATTTTAGCATCCACAGCAGGACTGTTGTTCTTTCTTTTTTGTTGCATCATTCTTTGGATGTTATCTTACAAAGCATGATGCAAGATATAAGTTTCTGGGGTTGAGAACAAAACTTATTGTCAACACCATGACATGGAAAAATATTCTAGACAAGTAACCTCTACACCAGAAGCAGTTCTGAACCATCAAAAAGAAGCTTGAATTTCCACAGTTGTAACTAGAATTCTAGACAGTGGTGTTTACGAAGGGATAAATTCCAGCATTGTACATGTCCAAAATGTAAAACCTTTCTGCAAGCGAAAAATTGAGATCACCGTGTCATCATAGAGAACATAAAATGCAAAGAAGAACGCAATAGAGGGCAGTCGAGGAGAAAGAATCGCTTTCACTCCAGTCCAGTCCTTCGGCCGCCGCCTCCATGGCGACCTCGAGGCCCCGGAGCCGGGCGGTCCCCCTCCTTCCGCTCCTCCTCGCCCCGCTCATCTACTCTGGTACGACCTCGCGGCGCCTTCCTCCTCTCGATTTCCGGCACACATTGCGCGGTTTGTTGCCCTCCTGACGATCCAATCTGTGTCCGTCCTTGCAGTTTCCAGGACGCGGTTGAGCTGGGCGCCGGAGCAGGGCCTCAACCTGCCCCATCCTGCCGCTACGAAGCGCCCCGATGTCCTCGTGTTCGGTCCGGCCGCCGGCCAGGGCCGCCCCGATCGCATCCAGTGCCAAGGTTTTCTCCTTTAGCTTCGGTGTAGTCCCATCAGTTTCTCGCATTGTGAATTGTTTTTTTCGAAATGGGGGTATACTCCGGCTTCTGTATCATGATGATGCACACGGCCTTTTACTAAAGTCCATGTAATAAAGTTTTACAACTCACGCAGCATGAAGGATTGATACAAAAATCATCCGTCGAAAAAATAACATACTAAGATGATACTCAACATATCCTTCTAGTATGTCGCCAACCAGCCTGGCACACGATATCCTGAGCGACCATCAGGAGACATGTGCATCCAGTAACCATAGCATCCCGTTGTCCCTCCGGAGAAAGCAGAGCCCAAAGCTAAACCCAATAGGAAACCATATGGATAACCTGCAAGAAATGAAAAGAGGGTTTTTTTATTAAAAATTGTATCGTTCCTGGTCCTCCAGATAGACCAACATAAAGCAGAAACCCCAATACGGATATACGCTTTAGATTGTCTATCTACTCCATTTAACCAATTACCAAACATATTAGTAATATTGGTGGGAGGTGGAAGATCATAGGTAAAATTAACCGTACGCCATAAGAGTTTAGCTAAAGGACATTCAATAAAAAGGTGTTGGATAGTCTCCTGTTCCCCACAGAAAACACATTTTGTACACCCATTCCAATGATGTTTAGCTAGGTTGTCCTTAGTTAATAACACCTTATTACTTAAGAACCACATAAAAATCTTAATTTTTAGCGGAATTTTAACTTTCCACAGATATTTTCTTAGAAAGGGGGTATGGTCACACATAAGGTCTTCATACATCGACTTCACTGTAAACTGACCATTTGGTGTCAATTCCCAAATAAAACGATCTCCCTCATTATTCAAATTTACGGCCATTAATTTCCTACATAATTGCAACCACAAATTCCATTTATTACCACTAGTCATTAACCCGTGCACCAGCACGGGCTAGCCAAGATTATAAGTTTTGCTACATATAATGGAATATTTTCATGGTAAATTTGTTTTAGGTATTGATTGTTTAATTCGCAAATATGTATATTTGTTGGCTACATCGATATTAAACCTCAATACTCGAAAAAAAAAACACCTCCTTTAACTCGGTATAACTTGTGCAAGTGTAAATATGCATCATGGGTTGTTCGGGTTTTATAACTCATTCAAATATTTTTAAATTTTTTTGAAAATATTTAAGTATCTTTAAAAACTGTGAATGTGCATCTGTTATTCATTTGGGCAAAGAGTTCGTATTTTAAATTTAATTTGCATAAAATTTACATGTTCATTGGAAAGAAAATTACATGTAACATATTAACTACATATTCCCAATGTGTACATGCACGGACTCATGATATTCATATCACCTCACCTCTCTTTATATAGATATACACATAATAAACCACTTTCTCCATTAGTACATCCGTTCCTATCACTTTTTTAGATGTCCGCAATATAACTGTTGGATCTGCTGTGCACAGAGTTGTCGAGACGATATGGCAAGGAGATTGATGGAGCAGCAATCGCAGTGGGGGTCGTTGAGAAGCACCTCGCCGACGTCGATGCTAAATGCGTACTGATAGGGGCATGGTCGTGGAGGGTTGTCTATTGCCCTTCTCTTCCTCCCGGTCAGTGCCAACCGTCTTCACCAGTTCACCTTCACTGTATAAAATCCAAAAGAAAACACAAAATACCAATTTTGTTCCATATAGTAATGAACTGTAAAAATGTGTTGGGACTTGCCGAAGAAAATATATTATGTTCTGCATTCCTCTGCTCCACAAAGACCTTGTTAGCGGTCACATTTTTCTGTCTTCTCTACAAAGAAAGAAAATTTTAAAATATGCAGCAATATTTCATATCACGTAGGCCATATCTCGGTCGACGCCGTGCACCCCTACAAAGATTCCGTTGTATTTCTCTTGCTTCAGTATTTTCGAATTTATTAATTGAAGCTGCAGTGTAATGTAACACTGGGATGCCAAACTAAATTAATCAACAACCTGACTCCTTAATTTTTCACATTTATGAATAATATTGAGCAACAACAGCTAGCAAAATCATCAGTGTTCTGCTAGAGTACTGCTTAAAGCAGATGAACAAATTTCAGTAGTGCAATAATCTTCTAAACAGATTTATAGCATGCATGTTCGTTCTATAATTTGGTACAAAATCGTCCATATATGCTCAGCTAGTATTATTTAAGCTTAAGCACTGTAAGAAACACAATGGAATCTGACTCGCGCTCACCTTTTCTGAACATGGCGTTGCTCTTTTTCAGATTCATCAATATTATTGATATACCGATGTAAAAATGTAACCATGTAGGTCCACAGATATATCTAATTAGGTAGGAAACCACACGAAAATTATCTTTAAAAACTGTACATAGAGTAAAAATGAAATAATATAATGTCTTCTGCACTAAAGGATTTCCTTATACACGATACTTTTGGGGAAATCATTTCATTATATTCATTACCTTCACGTGGACTGCATCTAGGTATAGTTATTTACACAAAGTTTCACTGAATCTGTAGTATTCGATTTGCAATGCTATATTAGCTCTTCAACTATGCAAGGAATAAACTTTTCTCATTCACGCTAACTTCATTAATCCTCACTCCCTTACCAGGCGATGTGGTCCCCGGAGACGCGCAATCTCAGCTGTACGTCTTAACCTCCGTAACATCCGGTCACTTTCTTCTCTAAATTAATCTGCAATATGCCGGTGCAATGCTATACACGAGTTCCAAATCTGCACATGAAGGAATTTTGTTTTTGCTCATTCATATTAATTTCATTAAAACCCACTATGTTACCTGTTCTTGATGACACATGTTCTCGTAATATTGTTGGATACTGAAAGGAGATGCCGCAGCCGTGTAGCTCGCAGCTGTCTTGGCTGCTGCTGCACCGGCCACTACCTGTTAATTCATTAATCGACACTCCGTTGCATGTTGATGATCAACGTTCTTGTAAACTTATCTGATGCAGCAAGGTGACACTGCAACCGGAGCTGTGCAGGTTGCAGCTATCTTGCTTCGGCACCGTGGCCGCTGCCTGCTTTCACCGTGCAGCAAGTCTCAATGGCCGCCTTCCCAGCATCACCGAACATTAGGGAGCCATCTAGGATTAGGGATATGCACACACGCGCACATGTCAAGTTGGATCGATGGAGGAGTTTGGGAGGGTGACGTTTCTTTTGCATTGCTTAATTTAAAAAAAAAACTAATGGAATAGTAGGTTGCTAAGGATGCGTCAACTTTATCCCACAACTGTAGATAAGTAAAGGGAAATCGGAAGTTTAATTTTTCAAGTTGTTGAGGATTAACATGGATCCTTAACTGTTGTGTCCAATACTCTGGGCAGACGTATATAGGTTGGACTCTACGAACCTAAGTTTTCAGCTTTGCAATCCCGTGTAGGACACAACCATTATGTGAAGCCTCGTGGTTGTAAAAAAACAGATATGTGGAGCCTCGTGTTAGCTTTATTGGATTTTCCACGATCAGCCATGTTCGGTTGCTCATATATGTTACGTATTATAATTAAACAACGTGTCAATGTAACACATGTGTGACATAATAAATTATGACTTTCTCGGTTAATCATAGCCGTAAATTTTAGATCTAATTGTCTTAATTATTCTAATGATGTGGATTAATGTGGTGTCTCGTATGGGGCCTCTAATTAGTAAATATAAGATTTAACACTCTTCTAAATGTAATATTCAGCGGTGATTGGCCTAATACCTGTGCAACGGTGACATTTTTATGATGGACAATATTATATAGTGAAGGATATTGATGAGCCAAAGAAGTCTTGCCTAACCAGGTATCTTCCCAGAAGCGGGTCTGCAATCCATTACCCACTTTGAAAAAACCCCTGGAAAAGAACTCCTGTTTGACAGCCATCAAACCTTTCCAGAATGGAGAGTCAGACGCCTTCGGTTGAACCTCTGATAATGTTTTTTGTCTTAGGTATTTGTTATGTAGCAACTTCTGCCACACCCCATCCTCATTAAGAAGTTTAAAAAGCCATTTGCTCAATAAACATCTATTTTTGATCTCCAGAACTTCAATACCTAAGCCCCCTTGATCCTTGGGACGACAAACAATATTCCATTTAGTAAGCCGGTATTTTATTTTGTTTTCGTCGGACTGCCAGAAGAATCTAGATCTATAGAAGTCCAAACGTTTCCTTACCCCAACGGGTATTTGTAGGAAAGACAACATAAACATCGGTAAGCTAGTTAACACTGAATTAATAAGCACTAACCTATCTCCTATTCCATAGGATAGTAACTTCCCTTTCCAGCATCCTAATTTACTCTCAAACCGTGTTTCTACCGGATACCAATCAGAATTTTTGAGTTTCTTGTAATGGATTGGAATACCTAAGTATCTAAAAGGGAGTTGTCCAGCATCACATACAAAGATCTGCTTATACTGGTCTTCCTCCTCTTTTGCCTTTCCAAAACAAAAAATCTCACTTTTATGGAAATTAATCTTGAGTCCCGAGAGTTCTTCAAAAAGACATAAGATTAGTTTCATGTTGACGGCTTTGTTAAGCTCATGTTCCAAAAAAAAGGATAGTATCATCAGCATATTGTAGTATAGAGAGACCTCCCTCAACTAAATGAGGAATTAATCCTCCGACTTGACCCTCCTCTTTGGCTCGTTCAATTAAGATGGCAAGCATATCACTACAAGAAAAGTTGCCATGGCCGACGAAGTTGAAGTCGCGCCGTGGTTGCTGGTGTACCATGGCCGACGATTTTGGGTCTGTCCGTTGTGCATGTCAAAACGTTTTTTTCTCATTTTTGAGGCCACCTAGCCCGACGAAAACGGCCAAAACGTTGCGTATGGTGGCCCGGGACGTGGTGCATCTCGAATTCTCGGGTTCGCCGGCCGAGTCAACGCAAATCCGCACCGCCGAGGGATGTAGGGCCCAGATGGCAGCCTCTGGCATTGTTTTTTTTCTCGATCGCGCCATCTCGTTCAACGCTCTCCGATCGAGCCGTTTACGATGCAGGATCATGGGTCCCGCATGTCATCCTCTATGAACAAAAATTCTTTCTATTCTTGGATTTTTTTGACTCCTCGATTTCCGGCTACTTCCTTTTCTTTTGATCCCTTGCCGCCTTGGAAACGTTGACACCACTCGCTGCTAATTGGGACCCGCATGTCATCCTCTATGAGCAATCAACTTTCTTTTCTTGGAGTTTTTTGGCACCTCAAATTTGGTCACTTGCCTTTTTCTTTCGATCCCCGCCGCCTATCAAACGGTGATACCGCTCGCTGCTAAATGGGACCCGCATGTCATCCTCTATGTACTATAAAACTTTTTTTTCTTGGATTTTTTTGGCACCTCATATTTGGTCACTTACCTTTTTCTTTCGATCCCCTGCCGCCTCTCAAACGGTGAGACCGCTGCTGCTAAATGGGACCCGCATGTCATTTTCTATGTACTATAAAACTTTCTTTTCTTGGATTTTTTTTTGGAACCTCATATTTGGTCACTTGCCTTTTCTTTCGATCCCGTGCAGCCTCTCAAACGGTGATACCGCTGCTGCTAAATGGGACCCGCATGTCATCCTCTATGTACAATCAAGTTTCTTTTCTTGAATTATTTTTGGCTCCTGATATTTGGTCACTTGCCTTTTTCTTTCGATCTCATGCCACGTTGAGGACCCGCAGGCTCATGGGACCCGCATGTCATCCTCTATGTACTATAAAACTTTCTTTTCTTGGATTCTTTTTGGCACCTCATATTTGGTCACTTGCCTTTTTCTTTCGATCCCCGCCGCTTCTCAAACGGTGATACCGCTATCGCTAAATGGGACCCGCATGTCATCCTCTATGTACACTCAAGTTTCTTTTCTTGAATTATTTTTGGCTCCCGATATTTGGTCACTTGCCTTTTTCTTTCGATCTCATGCCACGTTTGAAACGTTGAGGAACCTCGTCGGCTCATGGGACCCGCATGTCATCCTCTATGTGCTATAAAAGTTTATTTTCTTGGGTTTTTTTTCACCCTCTGATTTTTGGCTATTTCCTTTCCTTTTGATCCCCTGCCGCCTTGGAAATGTTGAGTAAGCTGCTGAATCATGGGACCCGCATGTCATCCTCTATGTACAATCAACTTTGTTTTTCTTTTGATCTCAAGCCGCATTTGAAACGTTGAGACCGCTGCTGCTAATTGGGACCCGCATGTCATCCTCTATGTACAATAAAGTTTCTTTTTTTGGATTATCTTTGGCTCCTGATATTTTGCCACTTGCCTTTTTCTTTCGATCTCATGCCGCCTTTGAAATGTTGAGTAAGCTGCTGGCTCATGGGTCCCGCATGTCATCCTCTACGAACAATAAAAGTTTCCTTTCTTGGAGTTATTTTTGACCCCTAATTTCTGGCTATTTGCCTTTTTCTTTTGATCTCGTGCCCCCTTTGAAACGATGAGGACGCTGTTGGCAGGTCGGTCCCACATGTCATCCTCTGTGAACAATAAAAGTTTCCTTTGATGGATTTATTTTGAACCCCTAATTAATTTCTGGATATTTCCTTTTTTTCCTTTGATCCCCTGCCGCCTTGGAATCGTTGAGGATGTTGCTGCCTCATGGGTCCCGCATGTCATCCTCTCAGAACGGTAAATGTTTCTTTTATTGGATTTTGATTACCAAATGATTTTTGGCTTATATTTTATTTCGATCTCCTGCCGCCTTTAAAACATTGAGGACGCTCGCGGCTCACGGGTCCCACATGTCAGCCTCTATAAACAATAAACGCTGAGGATGCTGCTGCCTCATGGGTCTCGCATGTCATCCTCTTTGAACGAAATGTTTCTTTTCTTGGATTTTTACCAACATATTTTTGGTTTATTTTTTCTTTCCATCCCCTGCCGCCTTTAAAACGTTGACGACGCTGCTGGCTCATGGGTCCCCGATGTCAGTCTCCCCGTACAAGAAACATGTGATATCTTGATTATTTTGCAGACAATAAACAGTGTATTGCGCTCTGAGCTATTTCAAACGGATAAATTAAATCTTTATTTTTACATAAACAAACTTATATGTTGAATCTCCTTGTTTTTTTGTTTTTGCGAAGCATAGGACTTTCCTGTTTTTTAGAAAATTCCGAACTTTCCTGTTTTGGAGTGGGCTGAAATTGTTCTAGTCAAAAGGCCAAGCAGGATAGTTCGAAGGCCCGGATGTCCGGATGTAGCCCAATTGAAATCTTTCTTCTTCGATTTTTTTCACCCCACGATTTCTGGCTACTTCATTTTTCTTTTGGTCCTGTGCCGCCTTGGAAACGTTGAGACCGCTGCTGCAAAATGGGACCCGCATGTCATCCTCTATGTACAATAAAATTTCTTTTCTTGGATTATTTTTGGCTCCTGATATTTGGTCACTTGCCTTTTTCTTTCGATCCCGTGCAGCCTCTCAAACGGTGATACCGCTGCTGCTAAATGGGACCCGCATGTCATCCTCTATGTACACTCAAGTTTCTTTTCTTGAATTATTTTTGGCTCCTGATATTTGGTCACTTGCCTTTTTCTTTCGATCTCATGCCATGTTTGAAACGTTGAGGAACCTGCTGGGCTCATGGGACCCGCATGTCATCCTCTATGTGCTATAAAAGTTTATTTTCTTGGGTTTTTTTTCACCCTCTGATTTTTGGCTATTTCCTTTTCCTTTTGATCCCCTGCCGCCTTGGAAACGTTGAGTAAGCTGCTGACTAATGGGACCCGCATGTCATCCTCTATGTACAATCAACTTTCTTTTCTTTTGATCTCAAGCCGCATTTGAAATGTTGAGACCGCTGCTGCTAATTGGGACCCGCATGTCATCCTCTATGTACAATAAAGTTTCTTTTCTTGGATTATCTTTGGCTCCTGATATTTTGCCACTTGCCTTTTTCTTTCGATCTCATGCCGCCTTTGAAATGTTGAGTAAGCTGCTGGCTCATGGGTCCCGCATGTCATCCTCTACGAACAATAAAAGTTTCCTTTCTTGGAGTTATTTTTGACCCCTAATTTCTGGCTATTTGCCTTTTTCTTTTGATCTCGTGCCCCCTTTGAAACGATGAGAGGACGGTGGCAGTGTCGGTCGCACATGTCATCCTCTCGTGAACAATAAAAGTTTCCTTTGATGGATTTATTTTGAACCCCTAATTAATTTCTGGATATTTCCTTTTTTTCCTTTGATCCCTGCCGCCTTGGAATCGTTGAGGATGCTGCTACCTCATGGGTCCCGCATGTCATCCTCTCAGAACGGTAAATGTTTCTTTTATTGGATTTTGTTTACCAAATGATTTTTGGCTTATATTTTATTTCGATCTCCTGCCGCCTTTAAAACGTTGAGGACGCTGCTGGCTCACGGGTCCCACATGTCAGCCTCTATGAACAATAAACGCTAAGGATGATGCTGCCTCATGGGTCCCGCATGTCATCCTCTTTGAACGAAATGTTTCTTTTCTTGGATTTTTTACCTACATATTTTTGGTTTATTTTTTCTTTCCATCCCCTGCCGCCTTTAAAACGTTGACGACGCCGCTCGGCTCATGGGTCCCCGATGTCAGTCTCCCCGTACAAGAAACATGTGATATCTTGATTATTTTGCAGACAATAAACAGTGTATTGCGCTCTGAGCTATTTCAAATGGATAAATTAAATCTTTATTTTTACATAAACAAACTTATATGTTGAATCTCCTTGTTTTTTTGTTTTTGTGAAGCATAGGACTTTCCTGTTTTTTTATAAAATTCCGAACTTTCCTGTTTTGGAGTGGGCTGAAATTGTTCGAGTCAAAAGGCCAAGCAGGATAGTTCGAAGGCCCAGATGTCCAGATCCAGCCCAATTGAAATCTTTCTTCTTCGATTTTTTCACCCCCTGATTTCTGGCTACTTCATTTTTCTTTTGGTCCTGTGCCGCCTTGGAAACGTTGAGACCGCTGCTGCAAAATGGGACCCGCATGTCATCCTCTATGTACAATAAAATTTCTTTTCTTGGATTATTTTTGGCTCCCGATATTTGGTCACTTGCCTTTTTCTTTCGATCCCGTGCAGCCTCTCAAACGGTGATACCGCCTGTTGCTAAATGGGACCCGCATGTCATCCTCTATGTACACTCAAGTTTCTTTTCTTGAATTATTTTTGGCTCCCGATATTTGGTCACTTGCCTTTTTCTTTCGATCTCATGCCACGTTTGAAACGTTGAGGAACCTGCTGGCTCATGGGACCCGCATGTCATCCTCTATGTGCTATAAAAGTTTATTTTCTTGGGTTTTTTTTCACCCTCTGATTTTTGGCTATTTCCTTTTCCTTTTGATCCCCTGCCGCCTTGGAAACGTTGAGTAAGCTGCTGACTAATGGGACCAACATGTCATCCTCTATGTACAATCAACTTTCTTTTCTTTTGATCTCAAGCCGCATTTGAAACGTTGAGACCGCTGCTGCTAATTGGGACCCGCATGTCATCCTCTATGTACAATAAAGTTTCTTTTCTTGGATTATCTTTGGCTCCTGATATTTTGCCACTTGCCTTTTTCTTTCGATCTCATGCCGCCTTTGAAATGTTGAGTAAGCTGCTGGCTCATGGGTCCCGCATGTCATCCTCTACGAACAATAAAAGTTTCCTTTCTTGGAGTTATTTTTTACCCCTAATTTCTGGCTATTTGCCTTTTTATTTTGATCTCCTGCCCCCTTTGAAACGATGAGGTCGCTGTTGGCAGGTCGGTCCCACATGTCATCCTCTGTGAACAATAAAAGTTTCCTTTGATGGATTTATTTTGAACCCCTAATTAATTTCTGGATATTTCCTTTTTTTCCTTTGATCCCCTGCCGCCTTGGAATCGTTGAGGATGCTTGCTGCCTCATGGGTCCCGCATGTCATCCTCTCAGAACGGTAAATGTTTCTTTTATTGGATTTTGTTTACCAAATGATTTTTGGCTTATATTTTATTTCGATCTCCTTCCGCCTTTAAAACGTTGAGGACGCTGCTGGCTCACGGGTCCCACATGTCAGCCTCTATGAACAATAAATGCTGAGGATGCTGCTGCCTCACGGGTCCCACATGTCAGCCTCTATGAACAATATTTTTGGCTCCTGATATTTGGTCACTTGCCTTTTTCTTGCGATCTCATGCCACGTTTGAAACGTTGAGGAACCTGCAGGCTCATGGGACCCGCATGTCATCCTCTATGTACTATAAAAATTTCTTTTCTTGGATTATTTTTGGCTCCAGATATTTGGTCACTTGCCTTTTTCTTTCGATCCCCAGGCGCCTCTCAAACGGTGATACCGCTGCTGCAAAATGGGACCCGCATGTCATCCTCTATGTACAATCAAGTTTCTTTTCTTGAATTATTTTTGGATCCTGATATTTGGTCACTTGCCTTTTTCTTTCGATCTCATGCCACGTTTGAAACGTTGCGTAAGTTGCGGACTCATGGGACCCGCATGCCATCCTAATTTCTGGAGTTTTTTTTTACCCCTAATTTCTGGCTACTCCTTTTCTTTTGATCTCAAGCCGCATTTGAAACGTTGACACCGCTGCTGCAAAATGGGACCCGCATGTCATCTTTTATGTACAATAAAGTTTCTTTTCTTGGATTATTTTTGGCTCCCGATATTTGGTCTCTTGTCTTTTTCTTTCGATCTCATGCCGCCTTTGAAACGCTGAGGAAGCTGCTAGCGCATGGGTCCCGCATGTCATCCTCTATGAACAATAAAAGTTTCCTTTCTTGGAGTTATTTTTTACCGCTAATTTCTGGTTACTTCCTTTTTCTTTTGATCCCCTGCCGCCTTGGAAACGTTGAGTAAGCTGGCTGACACAAGGGGCCCGCATGTCATCCTCTATGTACAATCAACTTGCAAGATCTTGGAGCGAAAGAGCTTGTATAAGTGGGACCCATATGCCATCCTCTATGTACAATAAAAGTTTCTTTTCTTGGATTATTTTTTGCTCCTGATATTTGGTCACTTTCCTTTTTCTTTCGATCTCATGCCGCCTCTGAAAAGTTGAGTAAGGTGCTGGCTTTTTCTTTCGATCATATGCCGCCTTTGAAATTGAGGTCGCAGGTGGCTCAAGGGTCCCACATGTCAGCATCTATGAACAATAAACCATTCCTTTGTTGGATTTATTTTTTACCCCTAATTTCTGGCTATTTGCCTTTTTCTTTTGATCCCTCGCCCTTTGAAACGCTGCTGGCAGGTCGGTCCCACATATCATCCTCTATGAAGAATAAAAGTTTCCTTTTTTGGATTTATTTTTGACCCCTAATTTCCGGCTATTAGCCTTTTTCTTCGATCCCCGCCGACTTCGAAATGATGAGGATGCTCTGTGTGCGATCGGTCCCACATGTCAACCTCTATGAACTATAAATGTTTCCTTTCTAGGATTTATTTTTTACCCCTATTTTCGGGCTACTTGCCTTTTTCTTTGAAACGTTGAGGACGCTACTGTCTCATGGGTCCCACATGGCATCCTCTCTGAACGATAAACCTTCATTTCTTGTTAACGACAGGTTTATTAGTATTATTTTTGCAGACTAATACAAGCTCTTTCTCTCCAAGATCTTGCAAGTTGATAGATTAAATCATGGAATTATCAGGATATGTTTTAAATTTCAAATCCACTTTATGAATTTTTAAAAATACCGTTATCCATGTGGTTATGGAGCGATCAAGGATTTTCATATTGTGCATGAGCATTTTAAAAAATTGGAACCCAATAATTCAAAATAAATAAAAACAACTTTTATGTAGAATCTCCGTGTTTTTTTGCCAATCATAGGATCTGTGTTTCATTAGAAAAGGGCCGAAATTGCATGAGCAGAAAGGCCCATTTGTGGTTATTGGGCTTCGACAGCCGGAGCAAGTAGACCGATAACAATTACCATGTAGATGTTCGTTGGCAACCCAAAAGTGAAATATTGGGCCCAACAGGGGAAGGTTGAACAGTACTTTTTCTATTGGGAAGGTGGTACATGGGGTTATCCTGACAAAAAAAATGGAACATGGGTTACTGAAGGTTGCCCATTTGTGCCCAATATGTTTGTCAGCAGGAGCTTTACCTTCCGCCGCCGCCATGATCGAGCTAGCGGTACGACGGCGTCTCGAGCTCGGGGTAGCGCAGCGTCCGCGCGCGCCCCAAATTAAGGTACCTATTAAGCGGAGATACGTACCGGCGACGAGCACATCGGCCTCGCGACGGCACCTACGATAGGCTCGGCTGGCCTTGGGGCATTTACCCCTAGCCTCTTCCATGCTCAAGTTTTAGAAATGTTTCTGGCTCTGTTCAACACTGGATCAAATTTGTCAACATGACCATTTTTATGGAGTAGCAACGAGTTGAATCTCTCAAAACTCTTTAAGTTCGGCAATATAACGACTAATTGGGACTACCTTATACAAAATGATTACATATCCTTATTTTGGAAGCAAGCAATCACACACTTATAGTTTGCTAGTCAGCTGCACGTAACGTTAAAAATCGGCAATTATAATGAATAAACCTGTAATCTTCACTTAAAATGCATTAAGGAGCATCAAATTTGACAAATCAAACCATGTCTTACTCGAAAATTGACATGTCTTTCTCATGCAGAAATTAAAATTATCCATGCATGTGCGTTTATACAGAGTTAAGTTTTGCACGTATTATTTTTTGTACCAACTTTTTCGACTACCTTCAAAGCTCCAATCCTTCTTCATCATCTTTGTTGTACCGCACCGATGCAAGTGAATGCGAGCTGCTCGCCGGACGCGACTTCGTGTCCGATATGTGTACTATGCCTTCTCCATCTAGTGCTAGTTACGCCTCCGTGCTAATTAATTCTATCCCAGTGCCTACATCCAGGCACAAACCTCTCGTCATTGCAGCCGTGACTCACCTCGACCATTGGAGCCCAATCACAAGAGCGAGCTCGATCGGTCGTCTCAACCGGAGAGGCATGTGTCTCATGGTTAGCTATCTACAACTTGCTGTCTTACTAAAACCGTGCCTATCATAGAGATCACCTCGCTGGTGTAGCAATGGCTGCAAGTAGCTGCTATGGGGATAAGGAAGAAAAGATTTAAAAAATGGGGTGGGGCCAACAAGCAGGAAAGCTATCTATAGCTTTATGGATGTTTCTGGAATTGGGTAGAAAATAGTAGATGACACTGTAGCAGCGAATCCCAGAGACCAAGGCCGTTGGATGATGTCTAATGAACGGCGAACTGTGTTCAAGAAAAAAACGGCAGAACAAAATAGGCGAAATTAGCTTGAATTTTGATAATAAATCTTGGGCATTTTCCCTCGAACATGATGTACTACTACTACTGTACTCAACTTGGGTAGTCTCTGGACTAGTCTCCCTCGTCCACCAATTATTATTAGTATATTATACTACTGCGGAAAGTTGAGGGGAGTCCCTAGTCCCGAGCACTTCGCCCACTTACCCTGGCCTCATCCCAGAGATCTCACACCAACCACCTCACCGTCGACTAGCCGCCAGTCTACACCCCTCCGAAGAATCCCCAATGGCGGCGATGCCCCTACTAGAGCGCTCCTCACGCGAGCGCATCATCGAGTCTGGCCCACATGTCTTCCGTGCCTGCCGTGTGTCGGCAAGCACGACCGACTTCTCCGTCGGCGAGCCGCCGGCCGTGGGAGAGGGCGAGGCGTCCCGTACACTATGACAGTGCACATCTTCTTCTCGAGGACGTACGAGCTCAGGAGGATGGCCGGCCCCCTCCCTGCCCCACTGGATGAGGACGATATCGCCACTACACCCTGCGAAGAGGTGGTGCTGGATCTTGGCTTGCCTCCGAGGGAGCTGCGTAGTGGGGGCTATGTCGTGCGAACTATGCGCGAGATTCTTGCCCGTGTATGGCTGCTCAAGAACCTGAACCTCACGGAGGAGGAGTGGGACATCATCATGCCTTACGATGTTATGCACCGATGTGGCAGCAGGCGTGTCGTCGGGTCGGTGGCCTCCACTTCGACCTCACCCTTAGGGTGGACCACCGGCTCATCGTCAACTTGCCGGCGCTGCAAGACAGTTGGGTCCTAGTTGCGCCGGAGGACGGCCACTGCAGCATATGCATGCAGGGGATGTCGCGGCGCACAACGGTGCGTCTCCGGGGATGCAAACACCCGTTCCGTAGGAAGTGCATCTTCTCCTGGTTTGTAACGAACGCCAGCTGCCCTATCTGCCGCGATAAAGTGCTGACCCATCTTATTTTCGATTTGTAGCATAGTATGAATAAAAACCCTATATGATAGGGATGTGATACGTCTCCGACGTATCGATAATTTCTTATGTTCCATGCCACATTATTGATGATATCTACATGTTTTATGCATACTTTATGTCATATTTATGCATTTTCCGGCACTAACCTATTAACGAGATGCCGAAGAGCCAGCTGCTGTCGTCTTGCTGTTTTTGTTTTCAGAAATCCTAGTAAGGAAATATTCTCGGAATTGGACGAAATCAACGCCCGTGGGCCTATTTTGCCACGAAGCTTCCAGAAGACCGAAGGGAAGACGAAGTGGGGCCACGGGGCGCCGCCACACTAGGGCGGCGCGGCCCAGGGGGGCCCGCGCGGCCCTATCGTGTGGGGCCCCCTTGACCCCTCCGAGGCTGCCCTTCCGCCTACAAATAGCCTTCGTCGCGAAACCCCCAGTACCGAGAGCCACGATACGGAAAACCTTCCAGAGACGCCGCCGCCAATCCCATCTCGGGGATTCGGGAGATCGCTCTCCGGCACCTCGCCGGAGAGGGGAATCATCTCCCGGAGGACTCTTCACCGCCATGGTCGCCTCCGGAGTGATGAGTGAGTAGTTCACCCTCGGACTATGGGTCCATAGCAGTAGCTAGATGGTCGTCTTCTCCTTATGTGCTTCATTGTTGGATCTTGTGAGCTGCCTAACATGATCAAGATCATCTATCCGTAATGCTATATGTTGTGTTTGTCGGGATCCGATGGATAGAGAATACTATGTTATGTTGATTATCAATCTATTACCTATGTGTTGTTTATGATCTTGCATGCTCTCCGTTATTAGTAGAAGCTCTGGCCAAGTTTTTACTCTTAACTCCAAGAGGGAGTATTTATGCTCGATAGTGGGTTCATGCCTCCATTAAATCGGGGACAGTGACAGAAAGTTCTAAGGTTGTGGATGTGCTGTTGCCACTAGGGATAAAACATGGGGGGCCACTAGGGATCGGAACCCGATGGCTGCCATTCTATCGGACTCCTGTGTTGCCGTACGATGCGAACTGATCACCGATCCCTCAACAACATGCATGCGTGGGCCTGGCTGTAGCTTTGATTACTTTCCCTCAACTGATTCCACTAAAACAGCCAATCTATCCAAAACAATTCCGTAATTTTAGGAAATATTTAAAGGAAATAATGAATTGTTTCCGACTAGTAAATGTGAGAAATGAATTAGTACGTTTTTTCTTAGTCACAACAGCATATTTGTGTCATTGTGTGTCACAGAAGCATTGCTTTCCAGTAAAAGAAGCATTTGTTTCCAACTGTGGTAAATTTTCTTGTAATTCAACTTAACTTTGCTTCCTACCAAGAATGTGGTAAATTTTCTTGTCATTCAACTTAATTTTGCTTCCTACCAAGATTGTGTTGCTTCTGGTAGCCGGCAAGATTGCTTCCAAGACTAGAAAATATGCAACAATTATTCATCTGTACCAACATGCAACCAACAAAGAGTATAATTTGCTGAAAACGAAAATAGTGTTGCTTCCAATGTAACAAAATTTATTTCAATCAACATTCTTACAAAAGATCTTATAATTTGCTTCCGAAGGAAAAAAAAGTATTTTCTATTATCAATGCTTCCTATTTAGGATGCAATTTGCTTCCAATAAAGCAAAATTTGCTTCCATATACAATAAGAATCTGTTGTCAGAGGGTTTGTACTATCTGGCACAATGCCCGCCATTCACCTCTCATGGCAATGACACATGCACAGGGGACACACCTACAAGATCATTGAAGCAAGCACGCCTGGCTTATAGATCGATATGTTTGAGAACAACATCGACAGGAAATATTAGCGGCTCATCGACGGCGACCTCATGACACCATTGGTAATCATCCATGCCTCCTGGTAAGAACCCGCTAATGAAGGGTACCGTGGTACTATGGGTATCACACCGGTATTGATTCCAGCGGCATGAGAAGTCGCGTGTCTCAGCGGTGGTGCTTCAAACCTGATACATTTGCCAACATAATCTTTACCTAGACATGCTCATCGTCGACGTCGTTTAAGCCTGCAGGTAGCAACCATTGGAAAAAGGTTACATGTAATATGTGGTGACTTGAATCATGTTCAGCATATGAGAAATGTAGGAAGCATGGGGCAATGTTTAAAATGCAATGTTATTGACAATTTAAATTAGAAAAATGCAAAAAAATGGTTGAAGCATGGTTCTATTTTTGCAAACTACCATGAAAAAACACATACATGCTTTGGAAGCATCAATTTTATGTTGTTCAACATAACTAGGACGACGTAAAAGCTTTGAACCCTGAAAAGTCATAACTAGTAGCACAAGGGCAATATTGATATGAAAATGATAAGAACAGATCAGGGAGGAAGAAGCATGGTTATATGCCGCAAACTTTAGCGCAAAAGAAACATATAATATTCACAGTAAGCATGGATATTTCAAAGCAAGAGATTTTCTTGGCATAAATCATATATATTGGAAGCATTGAAAACTGAAACTGGAAGCAAGGAATTAGTACTATTTCAATATAACCAATCTATATTGAAATCATAGATATTTCGGAGTACAGTGCAATCTCAATATACTCATCTATGCTGGAAACAACGTGTGATGCTTTTGGAAGCATGGAAACACAGAAGTATCAAATTGTAGCATATTGAAATCTTAGTAAAACAGACAAAACTTAAATTTATAATATAACAATGGTTGGTTCCAATTTGTCTGTATATGT
The DNA here is from genome assembly GCF_022539505.1 of Lolium rigidum. Classification (NCBI taxonomy): domain Eukaryota; kingdom Viridiplantae; phylum Streptophyta; class Magnoliopsida; order Poales; family Poaceae; genus Lolium; species Lolium rigidum. The sequence goes on along the minus strand of NC_061511.1, from coordinate 2,608,429 downwards.
ACCAAACTTCCTAATCATCGGTGTATAATTTTTGAAAAACCTAGTAAACACAAAGCAAGAATATAGATCTCGCACAGCACAACAAGCAATACATGGAAGCAGAAAAAATATCTTGTGACCACATATCGGTGTATGAACTGGCTAGTAAATTAGATTACACAAATCCAATGGTAGAGGACTACAAGGAGTTGACGTTCAGAAATTTCAGAAATAGGCACGCACGGGGAGGGGACGCAGGTGAGTTGCTATTACGTACCTTTTCCCAGATCGTGTAGTCGTTGAAGGGGATCCAGATGGTGACCCTGAGCGGTGGACGCAGCCTACACCCGTGGCATCGGCCGCATTGCAGATTAGCCGGCGGCCGGTCAATAATGCCCCGATGACGTCTCCCCGCGGCGGAGCGTCATGCGTGCCGCCGGCGCACGAGATAGACAAGGGAGGGGCGGTGGACTCGACCTGGATGGAAGGAAGCAGAGCTGAGGGGAGAGGGGCTAGGTGGGGAAGCATGGCGACAGCGGCGCAGATCGATTTGGGGTAGGGGGTGTGGGAGGCGTTAGGAGGAGGGAGGTGATAACTGACCACAAATTCCGGAATTTCGGTCGGTAAACATGCGTGATTAACGGGTAAAAAACGAAGTACTCAACCTGACCGTTCGATGGAAACGTTATGGACGTCGTTGGAGAGGTCCGACAAATCGTTTCCCATCGGACTGCGATTGATAGTGTTTACCATAAAACATTGATGCTATGTCCAAGGATGTAGTTATTGATTACATTACGCACCATACTTAATGCAATTGTCTGTTGTTTACAACTTAATACTAGAAGGGGTTCGGATGATAACCTGAAGGTGGACTTTTTAGGCATAGATGCATGCTGGATAGCGGTCTATGTACTTTGTCGTAATGCCCAATTAAATCTCACAATATTCATCATATCATGTATGTGCATTGGCATGCCCTCTCTATTTGTCAATTGCTCGACTGTAATTTGTTCACCCAACATGCTATTTATCTTATGGGAGAGACACCTCTAGTGAACTGTGGACCCCGGTCCATTCTTTTACATTGAATACAATCTACTGCAATACTTGTTCTACTGTTTTCTGCAAACAATCATCATCCACACTATACATCTAATCCTTTGTTACAGCAAGTTGGTGAGATTGACAACCTCACTGTTTCGTTGGGGCAAAGTACTTTGGTTGTGTTGTGCAGGTTCCACGTTGGCGCCGGAATCCCTGGTGTTGCGCCGCACTACATCCCGCCGCCATCAACCTTCAACGTGCTTCTTGGCTCCTCCTGGTTCGATAAACCTTGGTTTCTTTCTGAGGGAAAACTTGCCGCTGTACGCATCACACCTTCCTCTTGGGGTTCCCAACGGACGCGTGCTGTACGCGTATCAGGATGCCATGCCAACTTGAATCCTATGTCAAGAGAAATTCTATTTGATTG